>NC_069501.1:728714895-729314895 GCF_027579735.1 Bombina bombina | reverse complement strand
GCAAGAAGTCTTCATCCGGGCAGCCACTTCTATCTTCGGGCAGCCACTTCTATCTTCATCCAGCCAACGCGGAGCGGGTCCATCCTGAAGACATCCAGCAAGGAGCTCTTCTTCAATACGGTCTTCTCCGTAAACTGGATCTTGAACGCAAGTGATGTAATTCAAGATGGCATCCCTTGCATTCCTATTGGTTGAAATGTTCCAATCAGCCAATAGGATTAGAGCCGCTAAAATCCTATTGGCTGTTCCAATTAGCCAATGGGATTTGAGCAGATCTCATCCTATTAGTTGTTCCAATCAGCCAATAGGATGAGAGCTCAATCCTATTGGCTGATTGGAACAGCCAATAGGATGAGAGCTGCTCAAATCCTATTGGCTGATTGGAAAAGCCAATAGGATATTAGCAGCTCTAATCCTGTTGGCTGATTGGAACCTTTCAGCCAAAAGGAATGCAAAGGAAGTCATCTTGGATGACGTTACTTGCATTCAAGATCCAGTTTACGGTGGAGACCATATTAAAGAGGAGCTCCTCGCCGGATGTCTTCAGGATGGACCTGCTCCGCACCGGATCTCTTCAGGATGGACCTGCTCCGCGCCGGATGGATGAAGATAGAAGAGGCCTCATGGATGAAGACTTCGCCAGCTGGATGAAGATAGAAGATGAAGACTTCTTGCTGCCCGGATGAAGACTTCTTCCCGGCTGGATGTATCCTTCAAGCGGAACTTCAAAAACTGTAAGTGGATCATTGGGGGTTAGTGTTAGGTTTATTTAAGGGTTTTTTTGTGTAGGTTTTATTTTTAGTGTAGGGTCTGGGCAGGTGAAAGAGCTAAATGCCCTTTTAAGGGCAATGCCCATATAAATGCCCTTTTCAGGGCAATGGGGAGCTTAGGTTTTTTAGATAGGGTTTTTATTTGGAGGGGTTGGTTGGTTGGGTGGTGGGTTTTACTGTTTGCGGGTGTTTGTAATTTTTTTACTGGTAAAGGAGATGATTTCTTTGGGGCAATGCCCCACAAAAGGCCCTTTTAAGGGTCATTGGTAGTTTATTGTAGACTAGGGTTTTTTTTTATTTTGGGGGGCTTTTTTATTTTGATAGGGCTATTAGATTAGGTGTAATTCTTTTTTATCTTTGATACTGTGGTTTGTTTGTTTTTCTAACTTAGTGTTTGTTTGTTAATGTAACTTAGTTATTTTTTATTGTAGATTTAAATAATTTGAGTAGGGTTAGGGTTTTTTAATATATAATATAGTTAATTTAATTGGTAGTTTAATGTAATTTTAGTATAATAGTTAGGGTAGGTTAATTAATAGTTTAATATAGTTTCATTTAATTCTAAAGGTAAGTTTTCATTTTTTATAAGATAGGTATATTGTAATTTTAATGTAGAGTTAGTGGGTTTTTAGGTTTAGGGGTTAATAGCTTACTTTAGCTTATGGAGATGTGGGGGGCTGGCAGTTTAGGGGTTAATAGGTTTAGTTAGTGATAGTGATGTGGGAGGCCAGGAGTTTAGGGGTTAATACATTTTTTTAGTTGCGGTGGGGTCCAGGAGCGGCAGAATAGGGGTTAATACTTGTATTTAGTTGCGGTGGGTTCCGGGAGAGGCTTAATAGGGGTTAATACTTTTATTTAGTTGTGGCGGGGTCTGGGAGCGGCGGAATAGGGGTTAATACTTTTATTTAGTTGTGGCGGTGTCCAGGAGCGGCGGAAAAGGGGTTAATACTTTTATTTAGTTGCGGTGGGGTCCGGGAGTGGCCGAATAGGGGTTAATAATTTTATTTAGTTGCGGCGGGGTCCGGGAGCAGCGGAATAGGGGTCAATACGTTTATTTAGTTGCGGCGGGGTCCAGGAGCCGCAATATAGGGGTTAATACTTTAATTTAGTTGCGGCGTGGTCCGGGAGTGGCGGAATAGGGGTTAATACTTTTATTTCGTTGTGGTGGGGTCTGGGAGCAGCGGAATAGGGGTTAATACTTTTATTTAGTTTGCAGCGGGGTCCGGGAGCGGCGGAATAGGGGTTAATACTTTTATTTAGTTGCGGTGGGGTCCGGGAGCAGTGGAATAGGGGTTAATACTTTTATTTAGTTGCGGCAGGGTCCGAGATAGGGGTTAAACATTTTAGTATAGTAGCAGCATTTAGTGACAGGGTATAAATAAAGTTGGTAAAAAGCTAAATAGCAGCGGGATCGATGACAGTTAACAACAGTCCGATGTTCATTGCCCCGTACTTGGTGCGTGGCTTTATGCCGACTTTTTTAATAAATATAGAGATCGTATTCAGGTCCACGGCCGCAATGTTAGGCGAGCGTATTGATGACGTAGAATGCAACAAAGTTGACGGCTTGATAAATATCCCCCTTAGTGTACTGCATTGTACTATGTAAGTGAAGATGAAACACACTTGTTCGTTTATAATATCTCTCTGGCTTACTCTTTAAAAAATAGCTCAATTAATTGCCCATTCAAATGTTATAACCAAACCCAGACTTCTGACACAACTTATTCAACTGTTGAATCTTAAATATTATTGTCAAAGTTATTTTGAATAACAGCTGCATTTTAAGATGGAATACCTCTATAGAATCTACCATGATCTCAAAGGCTAGATCACCTTTCAGAATATTTATATTATATATTTAATGTTGAGGTAAAGCCTTTTCTCATCAAACAAATGAAAAAAAAAAACTTAAAATTTCCTTTTATAAAGAGCAGACTAAATTGAGTATAGAATAATATTAGTCTAGTGTATTTATGTGGACAATGTGCTGGGTGCCTGTGTCACTCCACCCTTAGCAGAATGCTTGAACAATTATCATCATACAGTACAGCTGGGTCCAATCATGGGTTTCTATATGCAGAAGCTCGTTTTAAATTAATTTCAAGTGTCAAGGAATAAACCAACATGTTTCCCTTATAAAGCTTTATCAAGTTTCTTGACTGCTTCCTATTTGCAGCTTTGTAAAGACTTTTCTATCCTTCTATAGATCAATTAACTATTTATGGTGGTATACAAGTAATTGCAAACATTTAAAGAGTTACAGGTATACCTCACTTTACAGTGCTTCACTTTACAGCGCTTCGCTAATACAGCGCTTTGTGGAGCTGAAGTTCAACCTCCAAGGTTTTTGAAACAGTGCTGTAATCATTGTGAGATTGCAAGAAAAGTAACTGGCACCATCTTGTTATGCACGGTTCACTCTGTTTACTTGTGCTGCCTTATTTGCGAGTACGTTCTTGCACATTTACACCTAGTATAGTGCTAAACAATATCACGCTAGGAGGCGCCCTTGTTTTGTGATTTCTTTCACAGAGTTCACCAGGAGTTTGGATTGATTTTTACAAGGAGCTGACTTAACCTATCTACCTTCCAAGGCTTATTTGGCAAAGCCCGTCCACTTGGAACACCACCTGGAACATCACCAGAAACCTACCCCAAGGACTCACATTCTTAACAGATAAGACCTATTGGAAATCAGGGTTCCTCTTTGTACTATATGTATTGTTTGTATTTTAATACATTGTGTTATAAAGTATTAAGACGCTGTAATATACAGTGATAACCGACATTATATGATATTTATTGTCTTCAAGTATAGTTTTGTTCTTCTTTGCGCCCCTAGAGTTGACACAAGGATTTTTGTGTATCAGCAGATTAAGTATTTGTATGTCCATTTATCTTAAACTATAAAACCCTGTGTTTTATAATTAAAATACTTGTTATATCACCTTATATTTTTTTATAACAATACATTTTTACTTATGTATTCATTTCCTTCTTATTTTTTTTTTTATATGTTTTATATTGATTATTTTTTATATAATATATATATTTGTTTTCTCAAAAATATATTTCCTTAGGGAATCTTTAACCCTTTCGTGACAGGGTTAAAGTGTCTACATCGGAACACCTGTTCCGATGTAGACAAATTGAAACTACGCGATCGTGCATACGATCGCGAGATTTCAATTATTGGATCGCATCTGGGGGGCGTCCCTACAACCCTAGGAACGCCCTCCAGACCGCGATCAAGTCCTTGAAGCGCAGAAGGCTTCAGGACAGCCGTTTGATATGACGTTCTATTCCGTCATAACGGCTTTAAAGCCCAGTGTAAATATGACGGAATAGAACGGCATAACGGCGTTAAAAGGTTAAGAACACACTTGTTTTGTCATTTAAGGGATATAATTGTTTAGAATGGAAATACCAAACCAATGATATGTTATTTTTTTTAATTCCGATTTAATGAGAAAAGGTTTTACTGTCATACCCTGTCAGTTGAACCTGTGCCTGCAGGTTGCTCGGCTTTTACATTTCCTATGAGCTAGTGGAGAGCTTAAAGGGACAGTTAAGTCAAAATTAAAATGACATGATTCCTAAAGGGCATGCAATTTTAAACAACTTTCCAATTTACTAGTATTATCATATTTGATTAATTCTCTTGGTATTCTTTGTTAAAAGCTAAACTTAGGTAGGCTCATATGCTAATTATTAAGTCATTAAAGGCTGCCTCTTATCTCAGTGCATTTTGACCGATTTTCCCAGTTAGTGCAAATTATTGTGTGCCATTTAGATTAACCTGTGCTAAATCATGTGCAGTTATTTATGGGTCAGCACCAGTGTTCCATCTAAGGCCAGTTTTGTGTGTGGCCCAGCAGTGAAACGGTTAATTAGATCAATTAGCAAACACTACACAATGCAGGCTGCAAGGTGTGGTTCACTAATTAACTTTTTCACTGCTGGGCCGCACACAAAACTGGCCTTAGAGGAAACATTGTTCAGCACTGATTGGCTAAAATGCAAGTCTGTCAAAAGAACTGAAATAGCCGCAATTGCAGCCAGTTGTTTGTGTTTTTTCTCAAAATGTAAATTCTTCATAGGTAATACAGATAAAATGCAGATACTTGGAAATTAATTGTCAGGTTTAATGAGAGGTTTTTTACAACTAGATTGTTTGGGTATAGATCTATTATGATAGGTCTATCAGTGCTTCTGGTTTAGCTGGGTCTTCCTGTGAAAAATGTTTGGTGAAATTGCAACATATTTATATGCTTTACAATTTTTATATAATACTAAAGCTTAATGAAAACATACAGTACTTTAGAGAATAGGACTACATTTTTTGTTGAAGAAAATATTTCCCCCCAAACACTGGCCTAGATTTAGAGTTTGGCGTTAGCCGTGAAAACCAGTGTTAGAGGCTCCTAACGCTGGTTTTAGGCTACCGCCGGTATTTGGAGTCACTCAAAATAGGGTCTAACGCTCACTTTTCAGCCGCGACTTTTCCATACCGCAGATCCCCTTACGTCAATTGCGTATCCTATCTTTTCAATGGGATTTCTCTAACTCCGGTATTTAGAGTCGTTTCTGAAGTGAGCGTTAGACATCTAACGACAAAACTCCAGCCGCAGGAAAAAAGTCAGTAGTTAAGAGCTTTCTGGGCTAACGCCGGTTTATAAAGCTCTTAACTACTGTACTCTAAAGTACACTAACACCCATAAACTACCTATGTACCCCTAAACCGAGGTCCCCCCACATCGCCGACACTCGAAAAAAAATTTTTAACCCCTAATCTGCCGACCGCCACCTACGTTATCCTTATGTACCCCTAATCTACTGCCCCTAACACCGCCGACCCCTATATTATATTTATTAACCCCTAATCTGCCCCCCACAACGTCGCCTCCACCTGCCTACACTTATTAACCCCTAATCTGCCGACCGGACCTGAGCGCTACTATAATAAAGTTATTAACCCCTAATCCGCCTCACTAACCCTATCATAAATAGTATTAACCCCTAATCTGACCTCCCTAGCATCGCCAACACCTAACTTCAATTATTAACCCCTAATCTGCCGACCGAATCTCGCCGCTATTCTAATAAATGTATTAACCCCTAAAGCTAAGTCTAACCCTAACACTAACACCCCCCTAAGTTAAATATAATTTTAATCTAACGAAATTAATTAACTCTTATTAAATAAATTATTCCTATTTAAAGCTAAATACTTACCTGTAAAATAAATCCTAATATAGCTACAATATAAATTATAATTATATTAGAGCTATTTTAGGATTTATATTTATTTTACAGGTAACTTTGTATTTATTTTAACCATGTACAATAGCTATTAAATAGTTAAGAACTATTTAATAGCTAAAATAGTTAAAATAATTACAAATTTACCTGTAAAAGAAATCCTAACCTAAGTTACAAATAAACCTAACACTAGACTATCAATAAATTAATTAAATAAACTACCTACAATTACCTACAATTAACCTAACACTACACTATCAACAAATTAATTAAATACAATTGCTACAAATAAATACAATTAAATAAACTAGCTAAAGTACAAAAAATAAAAAACAACTAAGTTACAAAAAATAAAAAAATATTTACAAACATAAGAAAAATATTACAACAATTTTAAACTTACACCTACTCTAAGCCCCCTAATAAAATAACAAAGCCCCCCAAAATAAATAAAATGCCCTACCCTATTCTAAATTACTAAAGTTCAAAGCTCTTTTACCTTACCAGCCCTGAACAGGGCCCTTTGCGGGGCATGCCCCAAGAAATTCAGCTCTTTTGCCTGTAAAAAAAAACATACAATACCCCCCCAACATTACAACCCACCACCCACATACCCCTAATCTAACCCAAACCCCCCATAAATAAACCTAACACTAAGCCCCTGAAGATCATCCTACCTTGTCTTCACCATACCAGGTTCACCGATCGGTCCAGAAGAGCTCCTCCGATGTCCTGATCCAAGCCCAAGTGGGGGGCTGAAGAGGTCCATGATCCGGCTGAAGTCTTCATCCAAGCGGGCCAGAAGAGGTCTTCCATCCGATTGAAGTCTTCATCCAAGCGGCATCCATCCGGAGCGAAGCGGCAGCATCCTGAAGACCTCCACCGCGGAACATCCATCCTGGCCGACGACTGAACGACGAATGACGGTTCCTTTAAATGACGTCATCCAAGATGGCGTCCCTCGAATTCCGATTGGCTGATAGGATTCTATCAGCCAATCGGAATTAAGGTAGGAATATTCTGATTGGCTGATGGAATCAGCCAATCAGAATCAAGTTCAATCCGATTGGCTGATCCAATCAGCCAATCAGATTGAGCTCGCATTCTATTGGCTGTTCCGATCAGCCAATAGAATGCGAGCTCAATCTGATTGGCTGATTGGATCAGCCAATCGGATTGAACTTGATTCTGATTGGCTGATTCCATCAGCCAATCAGAATATTCCTACCTTAATTCCGATTGGCTGATAGAATCCTATCAGCCAATCGGAATTCGAGGGACGCCATCTTGGATGACGTCATTTAAAGGAACCGTCATTCGTTGTTCAGTCGTCGGCCAGGATGGATGTTCCGCGGTGGAGGTCTTCAGGATGCTGCCGCTTCGCTCCGGATGGATGCCGCTTGGATGAAGACTTCAGTCGGATGGAAGACCTCTTCTGGCCCGCTTGGATGAAGACTTCAGCCGGATCATGGACCTCTTCAGCCCCCCGCTTGGGCTTGGATCAGGACATCGGAGGAGCTCTTCTGGACCGATCGGTGAACCTGGTATGGTGAAGACAAGGTAGGATGATCTTCAGGGGCTTAGTGTTAGGTTTATTTAAGGGGGGTTTGGGTTAGATTAGGGGTATGTGGGTGGTGGGTTGTAATGTTGGGGGGAGTATTGTATGTTTTTTTTTACAGGCAAAAGAGCTGAATTTATTGGGGCATGCCCCGCAAAGGGCCCTGTTCAGGGCTGGTAAGGTAAAAGAGCTTTGAACTTTAGTAATTTAGAATAGGGTAGGGCATTTTTTTATTTTGGGGGGCTTTGTTATTTTATTAGGGGGCTTAGAGTAGGTGTAATTAGTTTAAAATTGTTGTAATATTTTTCTTATGTTTGTAAATATTTTTTTATTTTTTGTAACTTAGTTCTTTTTTATTTTTTGTACTTTAGCTAGTTTATTTAATTGTATTTATTTGTAGCAATTGTATTTAATTAATTTGTTGATAGTGTAGTGTTAGGTTAATTGTAGGTAATTGTAGGTAGTTTATTTAATTAATTTATTGATAGTCTAGTGTTAGGTTTATTTGTAACTTAGGTTAGGATTTCTTTTACAGGTAAATTTGTAATTATTTTAACTATTTTAGCTATTAAATAGTTCTTAACTATTTAATAGCTATTGTACATGGTTAAAATAAATACAAAGTTACCTGTAAAATAAATATAAATCCTAAAATAGCTATAATATAATTATAATTTATATTGTAGCTATATTAGGATTTATTTTACAGGTAAGTATTTAGCTTTAAATTGGAATAATTTATTTAATAAGAGTTAATTAATTTCGTTAGATTTAAATTATATTTAACTTAGGGGGGTGTTAGTGTTAGGGTTAGACTTAGCTTTAGGGGTTAATACATTTATTAGAATAGCGGCGAGATTCGGTCAGCAAATTAGGGGTTAATAATTGAAGTTAGGTGTCGGCGATGTTAGGGAGGGCAGATTAGGGGTTAATACTATTTATGATAGGGTTAGTGAGGCGGGTTAGGGGTTAATAACTTTATTATAGTAGCGCTCAGGTCCGGTCGGCAGATTAGGGGTTAATAAGTGTAGGCAGGTGGAGGCGACGTTGTCGGGGGCAGTTTAGGGGTTAATAAATATAATATAGGGGTCGGCGGTGTTAGGGGCAGCAGATTAGGGGTACATAGGGATAATGTAAGTAGCGACGGTTTACGGAGCGGCAGATTAGGGATTAATAATAATATGCAGGGGTCAGCGATAGCGGGGGCGGCATATTAGGGGTTAATAAGTGTAAGGTTAGGGGTGTTTAGACTCGGGTGCATGTTAGAGTGTTAAGTGCAGACGTAGGAAGGGTTACCGCATAGCAAACAATGGGGCTGCGTTAGGAGCTGAACGCGGCTTTTTTGCAGGTGTTTGGTTTTTTTTCAGCTCAAACAGCCCCATTGTTTCCTATGGGAGAATCGTGCACGAGCACGTTTTTGAGGCTGGCCGCGTCCGTAAGCAACTCTGGTATCGAGAGTTGAAGCTGCGTTAAAAATGCTCTACGCTCCTTTTTTGAAGCCTAACGCAGCCTTTATGTGGACTCTCGATACCAGAGTTATTTTTATGGTGCGGCCAGAAAAAAGCCGGCGTTAGTTTTTCGGGTCGTTACCGACAAAACTCCAAATCTAGGCCACTGTGAATAAAGGGCCGTAAATGGTAAAATAAGTAAACTTACATCCATTTAGGAACAAAATTGCTGTGGGCTCTGAAATATATACATTTTTCTTTGTAAATCTGGGAAAACTTGAGAAAAAAAATGTGCAAATGCTCTGATACTCTCTATTTCCTTGTATCTCTTTTTTAACATTTCATATCTCCTTCTTTTATTCACTCCTCTAATCTTTTGTCTCATGTTTATCCCATTTCCTTGTGACTTTATATTCCCTCCTTTCCCACCCCATGCATTTATTTTATCTTTAATCTTCACCTACTATACCAACTAATTTTCTAATTTCTAAATCAATAAAATCAGTGTTCATTGTTTTTCATTGTCATCAAATCTTTTTTTCTTTTCTTTTCAATCTACTAACATAATAAGCGGAAGGTTAGATGCACACATAGGATACCACCAAATGTTGCTTTTAGTCATGAAAGATGTCAAAAACAATAAAAGAGGTTAAAGGGACATTATACACTCATTTTTATTGGAATAAATGTTATGTAGATGATCTATTTATATAGCCCATAAAGTTTTTTTTTTTTTTTAAAAATGCATAGTTTTTTTTTATTTTTAAATAACATTGCTCTGATTTTCAGACTCCTAACCAAGCCCCGAAGTTTTATGAGAATACCGTCAGATACCTTCTCCAGCTTGCTCATGTTTGTGTAAACTGTCTTTTCATATGCAAAAGAAGGGGGAGGGGGGAGTGTCTTATTTCCCACTTGCAGTGGGCTTCCCAGCTACCCTTTCAACAGAGCTAAACTGAGAGCTTCAAAGTAAGTTTTTAAACAGTTTTATACTGGATTTTTATATCAGTTTCTGTGCATCTTATTCTTTATAGTAGTGTCTATTACATGCAGTTATATGAAAATGAGTGTATACTGTCCCTTTAAGAAGAGCTGGAAATATAAAATAAGCCAAGAAAAGCTGGACAAACAGATGAAAAAGATACTCTGGATTCCTGGATCAAAGAGTAAGTATTCTTCCGTTTACAGAGATTTCTATACTAGTCTTATTTATAATTATATTTATTGTAAAATAAAAAAAGCTTTTCTATTGTAATATTGCGATACTGTATTCAATATACAATCAACAAAATGTTAAAATGTACTTTATAATACCACATTATTACATTTTTACCTTTCAAACTCACATCAAAATTCTCTATTTACCAGAACATAATTGTCAAATATAAAAAGTTTATGAGTGCATTTCTATTGTGAATAGAAGTATATCTTGGACCACCCTGATAATGGTTGCGAGGGAGAATTCAATTTCCTAAAGGGTGTGGACAGAACTGATCACTCCTGTGGTTACCTGTATATAGGTAACCCCTCAGGTGCCACTACTTCCTATTCCTAATTATTTATAGCCATCAGGTAGACAGAACTAGGAGACTCTCACAATGTATTTAATTGTCCTTGTTTCCTTGGGTAGATTCTAATTTCTAAATAGTCTTTTCTGAGCCTTAAGCAAGCTAACTCTCTTTTTAAACTTACCTGTATTAGGCACCACTGTATCTTTGCTCTAGGGCACTGTTGTGTAATCCCTGCGGTGAGTTTCATTTGCAACTCTAAACCCTGGCTATATACACATGCAAGTGTATTACTTTTACTTTAGGTAAGGTTCCTCTTTAATTTCAGGATTTAGATTCTCAGTCATGGGGGGGGGGGGGGGGGGGGCAAGAGAAGTGTTTTTTTTTGTTTTTTTTACATGTCAGTTCCTTCATGTTTAATTAATAATTATTTTTACTTGTTAAAGGTTCCTCTAGTTGAAGGCAACTTTTACTAGTTTGGAAATATTTGGAAAAATATTTTCTTACTCCTTTGATATATCACCACTCCCTATAGAATCTCTTGAATTGGATGGTATATTTCAGTTCATAATAAGTTTTTTTAAGCAATCTGGAGGATACTTGTTATCGAGTATTATTCTCTGTAATTTCTAGAGACATCTGTCTCTTTTTCCATTGCATACCACCTTTTCAGTTGGACTGAAGAGGGTCTTTTTCAGTGGTTTCAAAATTTGAATATGTCCAGAAGTCTAGTCCTGTTAGGGCCAGATAGGATCTTACTGCAATTGGGAAACAAGAAGGAGTATATGTGTGTGGGCTCAACACAATTTTCAGCTTCTGACATGCACTAACATTTTAGGTTCTATAAATATTAGAGCAGACTTCTCAGCAGGAAGTAAGTCTTACCAACATAATATCAGCTCCCCAATCAGCTTTTTCAGAAGACTGTGGACAAGTGGAGCACTCCAGAAGTGAATATATGGCCTTCAGTCTCAATCATCAGACACCACAATATTTCAGTTTTGTTCCCAGATGTTCTAACTCTAGGAGTGGATGCTCTGTCTTGGGAGTTCAGTCAGATGTGTTTTTACAATTTCCACTCATTCTTTAATGAATGAAAAGGAAACATGTTTTGTAATCCTTCACTTTTTGGCCTTGCAGACCTTGGTTCTTTCTAGTGCAAAGGCTGACAATTCAACCTCTTATTTTTACCAAAACTGGATCTGTTTATCCTCTTGAATAATCCAAGATAATGGTTTTAAAAATATTCAGATATCTTAATTGATTACATTTTTACATGAGAACTGTGGTCTAAAGTTGTCTCTGACTTTAATAGAAATCAAGATATTGTTTTGCCTTCCTTATGTCCTGATAGGCAGTAGAGACAAAGAAAACCATTATTTCATTTGGATGTGGTCCTTTGCCTTTCAATTTCTGATAAGGGGTCCAATTACTTTGTAGCAAATCATCTTTGTTTTACTAGAAGGTCCTAGTTTTAGGAAGGCTTCCATAAAGTCTATCATCTCTAGTGTGATTGTGAGAGTCCTTTTTAGATCATACAAGCAATAGAATGAGCAGGTTCCAGGGAGGCTCATGACACACTCAACTATGTTAGTTGTAGCATTCTGGGTTTTCAAAGCAAAAAACCTGCTGACTAGAGATTGCATCATACCTTACCTTCACATTACAAGCTTGATGTATCCTAATCAGCTTCTGCTGGGTTTTAGTGTAAAATGTTCTCCTCTGTTACAATATTTGATTTCATATGTGTCTTCTTTTGCATTATATCTTTTGGTCTACTCTTTTTTCACAATCTGATTTCTTGTAATTGTCTCAATGTTAAGATTTACCAGGAAAGGCAAAGATAACTAGAAATTGGCACCAAAATCCCTGGGTAATGCTTACTTTGCTCCCTCCCATCTGCTGGGTCAACCTATTTGACTGAACAGCACTAGGAGGAGGAAGGGATGGTACCTGAGCAGTTACCTATATACAGGTAACCAGGGGAGTACTCAGTTCTGCCTAAGGCCCCCAGGATAGGGGTTCTCACTGATAAGCATTACCCAAGGATATAGGCCAAGATATAGAAATTGCTTTTATATATGGTGCTAATTTCTGGGGGGGGGGGGGGTCCATTATGCTTCTGGTAAAAGCTATTACTGTTTTAGCAGCATATTCACAAATATTGTACATGCTCTTTGCATAAGCATTCAAACACCGGGTCATGGGATGATAAAAAGGTGTAAAAAAAGAGCAGTATCTCTATGTATGTAATTGTATTTTGGATTTGCTTAATATAGCTCCATAAGTACTAAAGAAGTTATTATAAACGTGTTTACAGTGCATGTGTTATTTAATGTAATGTAAAATTCATGTTTAATTACTAAATATATCATCACATGCAAATGTATAATGAAGTGAGTTAGCTCACTACACTGTGGCATATCATTAAAGGGACACTAAACCCATTTTTTTTTCTTTCATGATTCAGATAGAGCAGGCAATTTTAAGCAACTTTCTAATTTACTCCTATTATCAAATTTACTTTGTTCTCTTGATTTCTTTTTTTAAAAAGCAGGAATGTAAAGCTCAAGAGCCAGTCCATTTTTGGTTCAGCACGTGGGTTATGCTTGCTTTTTGTTTTGCTAAATGTAGCCACCAATTAGCAAGCACTATCCAGGGTGCTGAACCTAAAATGGGTTGGCTCCTAAGCTTTACATTTCTTCTTTTTAAATAGATAGCAGGAGAGCAAAGAAAAATTGATAGTAGGAGTAAATTAGAACGTTGCTTAAAATTGCTATAAAAAAACTATAAAGCAGAGCCGCTCTGCTGAAAATATGCAAATATGTCGGTTTGGTGTTGTTTCCTACTATGAATATAACAGGAAGGTAGGATAGTTCAACACATATATAATTGATTTTATTGATTGGGGTTTTCACAGGGTGCTCCAAATGAATTATTAATAAGTATGTGTTGTCACAGATGTACATATGCAGCTCATTGATGTGTGTATTCATACTACTATTGATTCAATTATTGTATTTCAACAAGATATACTATGAGAAGTGCCCAGGTGTTTTACCTCATTAGCAATTAAACATATAGCTATTTTGATTGGTGTATTGGTTTTATGGGTGGGGGTGGGGACAGGTAGCTTAGCCCTATTTAAGGGACTTATTTACAACATGATACATGCCTGATGAAACGGTTTACACCAAGAAACGCATTGCATGCTATACACTCACACTGCATGAGTGATATATATATTTTATAATTGTTTTTATCTTTTATTAAATTTGTTTTTATTATATATCCTCATTGCTGATTGTTATTTTCTGAGCTACCTGTCGAGTCTACTGCTGGGGAGTTCCTGTTTATTGCCTTATACAGCTAGCTGGTTTGCTGTGATAATCAGCCTGCCTCTATAGGCACATTGGAGTGCTGCTACAGAATGTGAGTACCTAGTACTTGTTTGAAACAAATAATTGGGTAATTACAGATTCACACAGTCTGCATGCCTTTTTGTTATCTTGTGCTCAGCTCCAGATTTCCATACTACTGGATTGAATGCTAACATCCTGTTGAAGCATCTGCGGACCCTGCACTTTGTAATATCCTGTCAGTGCCTTGTACAGTCAGCTGGTTTGATGTGAATACCAGCCCGCACCTACAGGCACAATTGAGTGTCGTTCCACATTGTGAGTACCCTGCACTTGTTCTATTTTTTTTATTTTGGTCGCTGCAGATTCACACATACGGCGCCTCTTTCCTTGTTCTTTATTTCTAGATTTGCTGACCTTCGGGATCCATCCCTCATTCATTTTAATAAAGGTGAGATAATCAAGACTTTTTTGACCTAGGCGACTTCTCTTCTCAGTGACAAAACCTCCTGCTGCACTGAAGGTCTTTTCTGACAGGACACTTGAAGCGGGGCAGGCCAGGAGTTCTATTGCAAATTGGGATAGCTCAGGCCACAGGTCAAGCCTGCACACCCAGCAGTCAAGGGGTCCATCGCTCCTCAGAGTGTCGAGATCCGCAGTTAATGCTAGGTAGTCTGCTACCTGTCGGTTGAGTCTTTCTCTGAGGCAGGATCCCGAAGGGCTGTGGCGATGCATAGGAGTTAAAAAGGTCCACATGTCCTCCATCAACAACACGTCTGGAAAGCATCCTGTCCTTTCCGGTGTGGTCGTGGGAGGAGGAGGAGGATTACTTTCATCTCTTCCCCTGTTAGATTCCTGTTGTGCTGTGACATGACCCTTATACGCTGTGTAAAGCATACTTTTTAATTTATTTTTGAACTGCTCCATCCTTTCCTACTTGCGGGAATTTGGTAACATTTCAGTCACTTTATGCTTAACCCGTGGGTCTAGTAGCGTGGACACCCAGTACAGGTTGTTCTCCTTCAGCTTTTTTATACGAGGGTCCCTCAACAGGCACGACAGCATGAAAGACCCCATTTGCACAAGGTTGAATGCTGAGCTAATCATGTCCCGTTCCTCGTCCTCACTGATGTCACTGAAGGTATCTTCTTACCCCCAGCCATGTACAACACCACGGGTAGGTGACAACAACGAGCACCCTGGGATGCCTGTTGTGCTTGGTCTTCCTCCTCCTCCTCCTCAAAGCCACATTCCTCCTCTGACTCCTCTTCCACACAATCCTCTTCCTGTGTTGCTGCTGTTCCAGCAAGCGATGCTGAAAAGGCTGTTTCTGGTGGTGATGGAGACCACAACTCTTCCTCTTCACACTCATCTACGGCCTGATCTAGCACTCTTCGCAGGGCACACTCCAGGAAGAAAACAAATGGTATGATGTTGCTGATGGTGCCTTCGGTGAGACTGACAAGGTTTGTCACCTCCTCAAAAGGACGCATGAGCCTACAGGCATTGCGCATGAGCGTCCAGTAATTTGGAAAAAAAATCCCCAGCTCCCCAGAGGCTGTCCTAGCACCCTGGTCATACAAATACTTGTTAACAGCTTTTTCTTGTTGGAGCAGGCGGTCGAACATTGGAAGTGTTGAATTCCAACGTATCGGGCTGTCGCAAATCAAGCGCCTCACTGGCAGGATGTTTCGACGCTGGATATCGGACAAGTGCGCCATGGCCGTGTAGGAACGCCTGAAATGGCCACACACCTTCCTGGCCTGCTTCAGGACATCCTGTAAGCCTGGGTACTTATGCACAAAGCATTGTACAATCAGATTACACACATGTGCCATGCACGGCACATGTGTCAACTTGCCCAATTTCAATGCCGCCACCAAATTACTTCCATTTTCAGAAACAACCTTGCCAATCTCCAGTTGGTGCAGAGTCAGCCACTGATCCACCTGTGCATTCAGGGCGGACAGGAGTGCTGGTGCGCTGTGACTCTCGACTTTTAGGCAAGTCAACCCCAAGACAGCGTGACACTGCCGTATCTGGGATGTTGAATAGTACCTGGGGAGCTGGGGGGGTGCCGTTGATGTGGAGCATGACACATCAGCAGAAGAGGACTCAGCCGAGGAAGAGGTTATGGAAGAGGATGGAGTAGGAGGAGTAGAGGAGGTAGCAGCAGGCCTGCCTGCAAGTCGTGGCGGTGTCACCAACTCCTCTGTAGAGCCACGCATTCCATGCTTGGCAGCCGTCAGCAGTTTTACCCAATGCGCAGTGTAGGTTATATACCTGCCCTGACCGTGCTTTGCAGACCAGCTATCAGTGGTCAGATGGACCCTTGCCCCAACGCTGTGTGCCAGTCATGCCATTACTTCCTTTCGCACAATCGAGTACAGGTTTGGCATTGCCTTTTGTGAAAAGAAATTTTGGCCGGGTACCTTCCACTGCGGTGTCCCAATAGATACAAATTTTTTGAACGCCTCAGACTCCCCCAGCTTGTATGGTAAAAGCTGGCGGGCTAAGAGTTCAGACAAGCCAGCTGTCAGATGCCGGGCAAGGGGGTGACTTTAAGAAATTGGATTCTTACGCTCAAACATGTCCTTGACAGACACCTGACTGTGGGCAGATGACCAGGAACTGCTACGTAAGAGAGAGTGAGTAGAGGATGGTTGAGAGGGGGCAAGGAGGACAGCAATGGTTGACGTGGCTGAAGATGCTGGACCAGTAGGAGGAGGGCAGCTTTGAGTTTGTGTGCTGCTTCTACTCATGTATTCTTCCCATCGGCATTTGTGATGTGAGACCATGTGCCTTCGCAAAGCAGTTGTACCTAGGTGGGTGTTGGACTTCCCACGACTTTGGCACAGGTTGCAAATGGCATCGCTGTTGTCAGAGGCAGACACACAAAAAAAGGCCACACTGCTGAGCTCTGCGATGACGGTATTCTGGTGGTGTCAACAGCATGCGTTGATTGGCGTGCTGTCTGGCTGACCCCGGGTGCCGATGCATGCTGTCTGATTGTGCCACTAGCTTCTTGCGACGACCTCCCCTTGCTACCAACTCGTCTCCTCCTCCTCCTCTCTGTCTCCCCATCTGAACTTTCCCCCTGTTCTTCTTCTCTTCTAGCGGGCACCCACGTGACATCCACGGACACATCATCATCAACCACTTCACTTGTATCTGACAAATCAACAAAGGAAGCAGCAGCGGGTACAACATTCATCATCATCATCATCATCATCATCATCACACCGTGCCTCCATGTCTGTAATGCTGCCTGACTGAGACATATCACTGTTATCTACATCCTCTGTCAATGATGTTTGCGCATCATTCATTTCTTCCAACTGATGTGTCAATAACTCCTCTGACAGATCAAGTGAAGCGGCTGTGGTGCTAGTGTTGGTGGTGGCGGCAGGCGGGCGAGTGGCACTGGTCACTTGAGAGGTGCCCGAAGCTAAGCTGGAGGTGGATGGTGCGTCAAGGTTAGGACTAGGAGCAGAAGCTGTAGAAGATTGGGTGTCCTGTGTTAGCTATTCAACTAGGTTCTCCTCAGAACTTTTCGCGTCCATTGCACGTGGCCTCTGAACAGTGTGCATAGTTGTAGGGTCTAAGGGAATCACAGCACCACGACCACGACGGAACCTGCGGGGTGGCCTGCCTCTGCCTGTCATTTTTTTTTAAAATGTACACTTACACTACTATTAAACAAATTATTAGTGGTGGCACTGGGCAAGTGGGCACAGTATACGCTGTGAGCCTGACACAAAAAAGCAGACTGATGTTTCAAAGTAAAAAATGTTTATTTTTTAAATATTAAAAGTACTGTTACAACAAATATGAGTGGTGCCACTAACTTGGCGAGTGGGCCTGGAACACACGCTGGCAGGCAGGCAACTTCAATTAGATTACTATAGTAGACTGATGTTTCACAGTCAAAAAAGTTTTTTTATTAAATATTTACAATACTGTTATAACAAATATGATTGGTGGCACTAGTTGGCAAGTGGGCCTGGCACACATGCTGGCAGGCTGGCAACTTCAATTAGATTACACTAGCAGACTGATGTTTCACAGTCAAAAAAAAGTTTTTTTTTTAAATATTTACACTACTGTTATAACAAATATGATTGGTGGCACTAGTTGGCAAGTGGGCCTGGCACACACACTGGGAGGAAGGCAACTGCAATTAGATTACACTAGCTGACTGATGTTTCACAGTCAAAACATTTTTTTTTAAATATTTACACTACTGTTATAACAAATATGATTGGTGGCACTAGTTGGCAAGTGGGCCTGGCACACACGCTGGGAGGCAGGCAACTGCAATTAGATTACACTAGCTGACTGATGTTTCACAGTCAATTTTTTTTTTTAAATATTTACAATACTGTTATAATAAATATGATTGGTGGCACTAGTTAGCAAGTGGGCCTGGCACACACGCTGGCAGCTAGGCAACTGCAATTCAATTGCACTAGCAGACTGATGATTCACAGTCAAAAAAAGTTTTTATTTTAAATATTTACACTACTATTATAACAAATATGATTGGTGGTACTAGTTGGCAAGTGGGCCTGGAACACACAATGGGAGGCAGGCAACTGCAATTAGATTACATTAGCTGACTGATGTTTCACAGTCAAAAAAGTTTTTTTAAAATATTTACAATACTGTTATAGCAAATATGATTGGTGGCACTAGTTGGCAAGTGGGCCTGGCACACACGCTGGCAGGCAGGCAACTGCAATTCAATTGCACTAGCAGACTGATGATTCACAGTCAAAAAATTTTTTATTTTAAATATTTACAATACTGTTATAACAAATATGATTGGTGGCACTAGTTGACAAGTGGGCCTGGCACACATGCTGGCAGGCAGGAAACTGCAATTCAATTGCACTAGCAGACTGATGATTCACAGTCAAAAAAGTTTTTATTTTAAATATTTACAATACTGTTATAACAAATATGATTTGTGGCACTAGTTGGAAAGTGGGCGTGGCACACACGCTGGGAGACAGGCAACTGCAATTAAATAACACTAGCAGACTGATGTAAAAGTTTTTTTTTACAAAATTTAAATTAATGTTACACCAGATAGGAGTGGTGGCACTGAGGATGGAAGTAATCACAGTATATGCTGGCAGCCTGTCACACAGGCTGGCACAAGTGGCAGCCAGGCTGGCTTGGCAACTAAAATTAAATAACACTAGAAGAGGACTGATGTAAATTAGATTACACTAGCAAAATTATGTAAACTTTTTTTTTTTTTTTAATTTTACACTAATGTTACACCAGATATCAGTGGTGGCACAGAGCAATTAATCACAGTATATGATGTGGGCCTGACACACAGGCCTGATAGAAAATGAAATTAGATTACACTAGCAAAATGATGTAAAAGTTGTTTTTTTTTTATTTACACTAATGTTAAGCAGATATCAGTGGTGGCACAGAGCAATTAATCACAGTATATGCTGTGAGCCTATATATATATATATATATATATATATATATATATATATATATATATATATATATATATATATATATATATATATATATATATATATTTAGATAGATATAGATAGATAGATAGATAGATAGATAGATAGATAGATAGATAGATGATAGATAGAAATAGAAATGTATATGTGTATATATATATATTTAAAAATAAAAATAATGTTTCTTCTAAGTGAAGAACATAGGAATTTAAAGTATTTCTTATGCACCTTCGGCTTTAAAATAATTAGTCTAGCGCAGTTTCGGGTTAACATGTGAGCGATAAATGGAAAAGGCTTTCTTTAGCATGCCCCATAGAACTCTATGAGGAGAGGAAATTAGCAAAGTCACTATATCTGAAGTAATACCAGCACTAATCTGAAAATTATATTTTTATTTTTTTACCTTGAGCATAGCTATTACTCATGAGCGATTAAAAAATTATCACTCCACTTGTAATCTAGCCCTTTATTTTTTAAATTTGATTTTATCACATAAACATATCATAGCATTTCCTCTGAATGTTTGCAAATGGGGTATGTAATGCTTTCAGTACTGGCAAATTATAAAATACTAGTCCTAAAGCCCGTTTACACGGGCCATTTTTTGCAGGGTACAACGGTCCCACCCCTTGCGCTCTCTCCCTGCCCCTCTCTTTTGCTCTCTCTCCCCCTCTCTTTTGAGAAAAAGACAGTTCCACAGCACCTTAAATAAAATGTCCTTTATTAAACTTTCATGGACATGTTATGCTGTCCATGAAAGTTTAATAAAGGACATTTTATTTAAGGTGCTGTGGAACTGTCTTTTTGTATATATGTAGAGCTAATGGTTGCTAGCTCATCCAACGTGCACCTGGCCAACTGGCCGTGTCCTAGTTTGCTGGGCCCACCTACAATTGTTTGTGACCCCTCTCTTTTGAGATCTCTCTCCCCCCCTCTCTTTTGAGCTCTCTCTCCCCCACTCTCTTTTGAGCTCTCTCCCCCCTCTCTTTTGCGCTCTCTCCCCCCTCTCTTTTGCGCTCTCTCTCTCCCCCCTCTCTTTTGCGCTCTCTCTCTCTCCCCCCTCTCTTTTGCGCTCTCTCTCTCCCCCCCTCTTTTGTGCGCTCTCTCTCACCCCTCTCTTTTGCGCTCTCTCCCTCTATCACTCCACTTGTAATCTAGCCCTTTATTTTTTAAATTTGATTTTATCACATATCCTAGTTTGCTGGGCCCACCTACAATTGTTTGTGACCCCTCTCTTTTGAGATCTCTCTCCCCCCTCTCTTTTGAGCTCTCTCTCCCCCCCTCTCTTTTGAGCTCTCTCTCTCCCCCCTCTCTTTTGCGCTCTCTCTCTCCCCCCTCTCTTTTGCGCTCTCTCTCCCCCCCCTCTCTTTTGCGCTCTCTCTCTCCCCCCTCTCTTTTGCGCTCTCTCTCTCCCCCCTCTCTTTTGCGCTCTCTCTCCCCCTCTCTTTTGTGCGCTCTCTCTCACCCCTCTCTTTTGCGCTCTCTCACCCCTCTCTTTTGTGCTCTCTCTCCCTCCTCTCTTTTGCGCTCTCTCTCCCCTCTCTCTCTCCCCTCTCTCTCTTTATCCCCCTCTCTCTCCCCCCCCTCTCTCTCTCTCTCTCTCTCTCTCTCTCTCTCTCTCCCCCTCTCTCTCCCCCTCTCTCTCCCCTCTATCTCTCTCTCTCTCCCCTCTATCTCTCTCTCCCCTCTATCTCTCTCTCTCTCCCCTCTATCTCTCTCTCTCCCCTCTATCTCTCTCTCTCTCCCCCTCTATCTCTCCCCCCTCTTTCTCTCTCCCCCTCTCTCTCTTTCTCCCCTCTCTCTCTCCCCCTCTCTCTCTCCCCCCTCTCTCTCCTCTCTCTCCCCTCTCTCTATCCCCCCTCTCTCTCTCCCCCTCTCTCTCTCCCTCCCCCTCCCCTCTCTCTCTCCCTCCCCTCTCTCTCTCCCTCTCTCTCTCTCTCTCTCCCCCCTCTCTCTATCTCTCCCTCCTCTCTCTCACTCCCCCTCCCCTCTCTCTCCCTCCCCTCTTTCTCTCCCTCTCTCTCTCTCTCCCCTCTCTCTATCTCTCCCTCCTCTCTCTCACTCCCCCTCCCCTCTCTCTCTCCCTCCCCCTCCCCTCTCTCTCTCACTCCCCCTCCCCTCTTTCTCTCACACCCCCTCCCCTCTCTCTCTCCCTCCCCTCTCTCTCTCCCCCTCCCCTCTCTCTCACCCCCTCCCCTCTCTCTCCCCCTCCCCTCTCTCTCCCCCTCCCCTCTCTCTCTCCCTCCCCTCTCTCTCCCTTCCCCTCTCTCTCTCCCTCCCCTCTCTCTCTCCCTCCCCTCTCTCTCTCACTCCCCTCCCCTCTCTCTCTCACTCCCCCTCTCTCTCTCCCTCCCCTCTCACTCTCCCCTCTCTCTCTCTCTCTCTCTCTCTCCTCCTCCCCACCTCTCTCTCTCTCCTCCCCCTCTCTCTCTCTCCCCCCTCCCCCTCTCTTTCTCTTCCCCCCCTTTCTTTTGATCTCTCTGTCCCCTTTCTTTTGCTCTCCCTCCACTCTCTTTTGCTGTCTTTCCCCCTCTCTTTTTCTCCCTCTCTTGTGCTATTTTTATCTCCCTTTTGATCTCTCTCTCCCCTCTTGATCTCTCTCTCACCTTTCTTATCTTTTCCCTACCCCCTCTCTCCCCTCTTTTGAGCTGTTTTGAGCTCTCAAACTGCACAGCCTTTCACGGCCCACCTGGCCCCGCCCCTTCACGCTCGGCCACGCCCCCTCACGGCCCTCATGCTCGGCCACGCCCCCTTCACGCTCGGTCACGCCCCGGCCACGCTTGGTCACGCACACTTCTGCTCGCACTGCAGAGAGAGACTTAGGGACTCTCAAAGGCCAGGTGTGTTTGTCCTCGTGCTGTGCTGTCTACTGCGCATGACAGCTTCGGACAAACACACTTGGCCTTTTATTATATAGGATATTAAAACACAATAATTGTAATGGAACCTCTATAATTCTGTAAATACAATGTAATACATAAAAACAGTGGTTAACAACTTTGCAACAGAGTGTATGGAGTATAATGTAAACATTCTGTATTATAAAATACTACTCCTAAAGCCGTTCACATGGGCCATTTTTTGCAGTACAGAGGTCCCACCCTTGCGCTCTCTCTCCCCCTCTCTTTTGCTCTATCTCTCTCCCCCCTCTCTTTTGCTCTCTCTCCCCCCTCTCTTTTGAGCTCTCTCTCTCCCCCCTCTCTTTTGAGCTCTCTCCCCCCTCTCTTTTGAGCTGTCCCCCCCCCCTCTCTTTTGCGCTCTCTCTCTCCCTGTCTTTTGCGCTCTCTCTCCCTCTCTTTTGCTCTCTCTCCCCCTCTCTTTTGAGCTCTCTACCCCCTCTCTTTTGCGCTCTCTCTCCCCCTCTCTTTTTGTGCTCTCTCTCTCCCCCTCTCTTTTGCGCTTTCTCTCTCCCCCATCTCTTTTGCGCTCTCTCTCTCCCCCATCTCTTTTGCGCTCTCTCCCCCCCTCTCTCTCCCCTCTCTTTTGCTCTCTCTCCCACCTCTCTCTCCCCCTACTCTCTCCCCCCCTCTCTCTCCCCCTCTCTCTCTCTCCCCTCTCTCTCTCTCTCCCCCTCTCTCTCCCCCCTCTCTCTCCCCCATCTCTAGCTCTCTCTCCTCTATCGTGCGACCGAGCCCGGCCATGCCCCTTTCACATCCGACCATGCCCCCTTCACGGCCATTCACGGCCGACCACGCCCCCTTCACGCCGGTCACACCCCCCGCTCACACCTGCCACGCCCACTTCTGCCGCAGATCAGCTAGGGTCTCAAAGGAAAGGTGTGTTTGTCCTCGTGCTGTCTCTACTGTGCATGACAGCTTCGGACAAACACACTTGGCCTTTTATATTATAGGATGTATAAGATAACGCATATAAAACCTGAATGTTTTGTTAAAAAGGCCTATTATTTAAACAAAGACAAATAACTTTATTAATAAAAAAGTAAGATTTAAAAATAAAAAGAACTAAACACAGAAATGCCATCAATACATATTTCCAAAAAATAACTACAGTGGTTGGATAAAACAAATACATTATTTTTTTTTAATTAACAAGTTTGAGCTGACAAAATGACTAAATTAAGCAAAATCTAATCACTTATAAAAAATATTGTATGAAGGATTTCCAAAACTATTTTTATTGTCTATATTTAGCTTATTATTTAAAAAACATAGACACTTTGCTCAACATATCTGTATAGCTGGAATGAATAAGGAAATATAATAATCATGTAAAACCACAGAAACAGATTATTCTTATTATTATATTATTGACTGAACTAGCCTTATTTTTAACAGATACATTTAGGTAACAGGAATTAAGAAAAACATTTGTGACTACAAAGGTTCATTCAGCATATATGAGTTTACCTGATCAAATAAGAATAATAGAAATTTTAGATAAATGCAAAATATAAATAATATCAACATTCACCTAGATTACGAGTTTTGCGTTATGATTGAAAAAGCAGCGTTATGGCTCATAACGCTTCATTTTCCCTAACACTGCTATCACGAGTCTTGTCAGTATAGGTGTACCGCACACCTTTTAGCCTGTCACGCAACGTCAGTACCGCACTTTTACAAAAGTAATTTTTCAATGGGACTCTCATAGCGCCGGTATTACGAGTTTGCCTGTGAGGCCAAAAAGTGAGCGGTACCCTCTATAACCACAAGATCCGTAACGCCATCTAAAGTCAGCAGTTATGAGTTTTATGCTACAAACCCATAAACTACCTATTAACCCCTAAACTGAGGACTTCCCGCATCGCAAACACTATAATACATTTATTAACCCCTAATCTGTCTCTCCGGACATCGCCGCCACTATTAAAATATATTAATGCCTATTCCGCCACTCCCCGACATCGTCACCACTATAATAAAGTTATTAACCCCTAAACTGCCGCCCTCCCGCATCAAAAACACTATTTAAATATTATTAACCCCTAACCTGCCGTCCGCCCACACCGCCGCTATAATAAACCTATTAATCCCTAAACCGCAAGCCCCCCACAATGAGATATACTAAAAAAATCTATTAACCCCTAAACCGAAAGCCCCCACAACGAAATATACTATAATAAACATATTAACCCCTAATCCACAAGCCCCCCACAACAAAATATTCTAAAATAAACTATTAACCCCTAAACCTAAACGACCCACTAACTTTATATTAAAATTACAATTTCCCTATCTTAAATTAAATTAAAACTTACCATTCAAATTAAATTAATTAATTTTAAACTAACAATTAAACTATTATAATTATTAAACTAAAATTAAACTAACTACCAATTAAATTAAACTAAACTACATATTAAAAAATCCTAACACTACTCTAAAATTTTCAAAAAGTATTTAATTACAAAAAAACTAAATTACAAAAAAAACACTAAATTAAGAAAAATAAGAAACAAATTATCAAAAATAAAAAATAATTACACCTAATCTAATAGCCCTATCAAAAAATAGCCCCCTTCAAAATAAAAAACCTAGCCTACAATGAACTACCAATGGCCCTTAAAAGGGCCTTTTGTGGGGCATTACCCTAAATATATCAGCTCTTTTACCTGTAAAAAAAAATACAAACACCCCCCCAACAGTAAAACCCACCACCCCCACAACCAACCCCCACAAATAAAATAACTATCTAAAAAACCTAAGCTAACAATTACCCTCAAAAGGGCATTTGTATGGGAATTGCGCTCTCATCCTATTGGCTGTTCCAATCAGCCAACAGGATTGAGCTCTCATTCTATTGGCTGATTGGAACAGCAAATAGGATGAGAGCTCAATCCTATTGGCTGATTGGATCTGCAAATAGTATTTTAGCAGCTCTAATTCCTATTGGCTGATTGAAATCTTTCAGCTAATAGGAATGCAAGGGACACAATCTTGGATTGCATCACTTGCATTGAAGTTCCAGTTTATGGCGTAGACCGTATGAAGAGTATTCTCCGCGCCGGATGCCTTCAGGATGGACCCACTCCATGCCAGATGGATGAAGATAGAAGATGCCGCCTGGATGAAGACTTCTTGCTGCCTGGATGAGGACTTCACCAGCTGGATGATGATTGAACTGGCTGCCTGGATGAAGACTTCTTGCCGCATGGATGAGGACTTCGCCAGCTGGATGGATCCTTCAAGTGGGACTTCAAGAACTGTAAGTGGATCGTCAGGGTTTAGTGTTAGGTTTTTTAAAGTTTTTTTTGGTGGGCTTTATTTTTAGTTTAGGGTCTGGGCATGTAAAATAGCTAAATGCCCCTTTTAAGGGTAATGCCCATACAAATGCCCTTTGCAGGGCAATGAGTAGCTTAGGTTTTTTTAGATAGCTATTTTATTTGGGAGGTTGGTTGTGGGGGTGGTGGATTTTACTGTTGGGGGGTGTTTGTATTTTTTTTACAGGTAAAAGAGCTGATATCTTTAGGGCAATGCTCCACAAAAGGCCCTTTTTTCAGGATTTACTATTTGAAAATAGGGAACCAAGAGAAGATTAAGATCATATCAGACTTATTACTCCCTATAACAGCCACTTGAACAAAGTAAAATCAATAATGCATGGGGGGGCGGAACTAGCGCTCAAGCGAGATGGCTGCACCATTGTGAGCTCCGTTAAAAAAGTGAGCTAAATAATACAATCCTACTACCCTATACAGGCAACAAAACTTTAAAAACCTGCTTTGAACTAGAAGATCGCTGGGAGTCTCCTGGAGAGATATTTTCATGCCGCATTAGGGGAGAGATTTTTGCCCTAAAAGCGTAATGGCACAGGAGGAAAAAAACGCCAGCAGCAGTTAGCAGGGAGTTACTACACATAGCTGCAAATACACCGACCACAGCCTTTCATGATACCAGGACAATAATGTCGCCCAATACTGTTTATTGAGGGCTCCGGTATGGATGCACCATAAAAACACAGCTGGATTGGCAATATCATGTACCTAACAACGTACAGTGAGTAACTTATGGGACAGAGGGAACCCTTTCCAAAACAATTTATATATGGGGGGAAAACAGCCCAAACCTTATTAAACGGGGTCTCTGTATAATATACAACGGCCTGTTTGGAAGTGACATATGTATTGAGAGGCCTACGAGTTGCTACGCAGTTACTAAATGCATAGGCCTTACTCTAGATATGTACCCTCACAGTGATTTTTCATGCTGAGCGTGGCATGTCTTAGCAAACACAACCACTATCAAGAGGCTTGAATGCTATCATCTAAGGGGTGTTAGATACAGACATTTGATTTACAAATATTTACACCAATACCATAACCCCCCTCGAATCATATTAGATCTCTAGGAGTGGGTAACAATCCAGTTCGCTTCATTTACTCTGCACAAAGTTGAGGATTTTCTTTGCTAGATTACTGATGGGAAAAACTATCATGTCTCCAAAAAAAGGTAATAAAGGGGACAATTCTATGAAGAAAAAGGCAAATGTAACACCATCAGTAAATAAGTTCTTCAAATGCTTAGATTCCGCACAATTGTCATCATCTGTGAACCCAGAATCCAGAATAAGAAGTGACTCAATGTCATCAGACTCTGAATCTGAAAACTTGGGACAAGCAGTTACAGTACCTAAAGCCTTATTAGATTCACTCCCTTCAAAGCAAGACTTTACCTCTCTCATACAACAAGTGAAGCAATGCATTCGTGATGAAATTGCAGACATCAAGAAAGATCTTACTGAAGTAGGACAAAAAGTGTAAAAGCTGGAAGAAGATACAGCCACTCAGCATATGGTAATATCTAACTTCTCAAGTAAACTTTCTCAGCAAGATAAAACAATCATACAATTAGAAAACAAGATTGATGATTTAGAGAACAGGAGTCGTCGACACAACATCCGGTTGAGGGGTATACCAGAGAAGGTGTCACCGCAAGCCCTGGAACCATATGTCCATTGTCTATTCGCATACTTAGTGGATGAGGGCAATGATTCAACCTTTTCCCTTGATAGGGTACATAGGGCGCTTAGAACCAGACCCTCAGAAGACTAACCACCAAGGTATGTGATTGTTAAAGTCACAAGCTACCTGATTAAAGAGTCACTGATGAAAAAGTCAAGATCAGAACATCTGATCAAATACAAAGGAACAGAGTTACAACTGTTTGAAGATTTATCTACTAGAACCCTTCAAAAAAGAAGAGACTTGAGACCCCTAACAAATAAGCTTCGCCAGCAAAACATCCCATATAGATGGGGCCATCCTTTTAACCTGCAAATACAGTGGAGAGGCAGATGTGTTTTACACATTATCAGAATGTAAAAGGGTTTAATTGTCCTAATAAAAGGACAATGGCTATACAAGATCTACTTAGGAGAGGGGGGGGGGGGAATCCTACTGTTACAGGAGACTCATTTTAAAGCCAATAAGATTCCTAAATATTTCACTTCACGCTTCCCACAACATTTTCACAGTACTAATCTACATAAAAAGGTAAACGGAGTTAGCATACTTATTCACAAAACCATTCCATTCCAAATGTTGAGCTTAGACAAATATAAAGAAGGGAGATAGACTCGTTCATACAAAACACCACCTCCACAATTTTTACAAAAATCAAAGGTCCCTTGATTCTTGGAGGAGACCTCAACACCCCCCTAGACCCTTCAATAGATTGTTCCAACAACAAATCTCAACTCTCCTCTAAAGCCCTCCAATCTATTTGGAGTAATCTTAAAATCCTTACCCTACACAACACCTGGAGATATTTAAATCCAGGCAGGAGGGACTATACTTTTTTCTCCCATCCTCATAAAAGTTATTTGAGACTAGATGATTTATTCATAGATCATCATGCACTATCTCATATTGAAAAGCCAATATAAAACATACAACGTGGTCCGATCACTCATTGACGGAGTGTTTTTTACAATGGCCATCTATGTTAGCTAGGCCTTTCTGCTGGAAATCGGATGATACACTTCTAATAAACATGAAAGACCTGGAAACATTTACAAAACAAATAGACACATATTTCACAATAAATACTGCCCAAGACACAAGCCCAGTTGTGATATGGGAAGCACATAAGGCCTTCATGAGAGGCGAGTTCATAAAATCTAGAGCTATCAAACGTAGATTAGCAAGAGAAAAATTTGAATTCTTAGAGCAAGAAGTAGCTGATTTAGACTTTCAATGCGAACTAAATCCCAGAGATGTCACTCTCCAAAAAGAACTTGATGATAAAAGAAGGGAATTTAACGAACTTTTGCAAATTGACACACAAAGAAAACAGTTATTCATTCAGCAAAAATGTTATGTGGAAAATAATTAAACTGGCAAACAACTAGCCAGAGCTTTAAAGAAACAACAATTAAAATCATATATACTGTACATT
This sequence comes from Bombina bombina, assembly GCF_027579735.1. Classification (NCBI taxonomy): domain Eukaryota; kingdom Metazoa; phylum Chordata; class Amphibia; order Anura; family Bombinatoridae; genus Bombina; species Bombina bombina. The sequence continues at coordinate 729,286,130 of NC_069501.1, read as the reverse complement.
CTCTTACAACCCATAAGGGAACACGAGTAGAAGACACTAAAAGCATAGCAAAAATATTTAAGCAATTTTATCATAGACTATATAACATACACACAGAAAGACCCTCACAATCCCACAAAGAAGCCTGTGATAGGTACTTACGTGATATTAAACTTCCCAATCTCTCACCTGTAGATGCTAAAACACTAGAAGCCCCAATATCTAATGAAGAAATTTCAGTAGCTATTTCTAATATGAAAGCTCACAAGGCCCCGGGCCCAGATGGGTACACTAATCTTTACTAGAAGACATTTAAAGCTCAATTAATCCCACACCGAGAGACCTTATTTAACTACATATCTGAACAACATTTATTCCCAGATAATATGCTCCAAGTACATATAACAGTGTTGCCAAAACCGGGTAAAGTTCCCGATACCCCAGCTAACTTCAGACCCATCTCTTTATTAAATGTAGATCTCAAACTGTATGCTAAAATCTTGGCCACCAGACTAAATAAGTTTCTACGTTCCTTAATTGACAGTGATCAAGTGGGCTTTATACCACAACGCGAAGCTGAAGACAACACGTGTAAAGTAGTTACCCTTATAGAACACATTAGACACACAAAACTTCCAACAATACTTCTATCAACAGACGCAGAAAAGGCTTTTGATAGACTAGATTGGACCTTTTTACAAGCCACATTATTAAAATTCGGACTTCCTTCTAAATTTATAATTCAAGTTCTCTCTCTATATTCTAACCCATCTGCACAAGTGCGAATTAACGGAGCCCTTTCTGAACTATTTGAGATACGCAATGGAACTAGGCAAGGGTGCCCATTGTCCCCCCTCCTATTTTTCTTATCCTTAGAACCCTTAGCAGTTAGAATAAAAAATAACCCTAATATTAATGGAATTCGAGTCCAGGGACAATCGCATAAACTCGAAATGTTCACGGACGACATTTTACTCACACTAACTTCCCCAATACTCTCTCTTCGAACAACCCAAAGAGAACTTGAGGAATATGGCGCTGTGTCCAATTTCTTAGTTAACCCAAACAAATTGGAATAATATCCTATCAATGTTCCTACAGATACTCTTGCAACAATAAAAGCTGAAAACCTCTTTCAGATAAACCTTAAAGCTTTTAGATAGATAGATAGATAGATAGATAGATAGATAGATAGATAGATAGATAAAACTTGGACCACTACAGTGGCATCACTAGGGTTGGTGTCATCCGGTGCGTTAACTTATGGTGTCACCCCCCCAGAAAGCAGACACACACAAACACAAAAACACAGGCACACACACATACAAACACTCTGATACACTCAGACACACTTTGAAACATACTCAGACACACACAAAAACACTCTGACACACACACACACACAAAAACACTCAGGCACACACACAAACACTTAGACACACACACACACACACAAAAACACTCAGGCACACACACAAACACTTAGACACACACACACAAAAACACTCAGGCACACATGCAGAAACACTCAGACACACACACACAAAAGTACTCAGACACACACACACACACAAAAACACTCAGGCACACACACAGAAACACTCAGACAAACACACAAAAGCACTCAGACGCACACACACACACACACACAAAAACAGTTGGTCAGGTGCCAAGCATCCCCCTCATGATTTCCCAGTTCCCGTTTAGAGAGACAGCACACCAGTGAGTGACTCCACTGCTCCACACGTCACTGAGCAGTGAGCACAAATAGGCAGGCAGGTTTAGGCTAGCAGCGCAACTTTGCAAGCCCCACGGCACGCCCACGACATTCATAGTGAAATTGGGCAGAGGAGGAGCAAAGTACAAACAAGCAAAAGCAGCCAGGAAAACTATTTGTGGAAATTGATGCGGGGAAAACTATTTGTGGTGTCACCCCCTGGAGGGTGTCACCCTGGTGCGGCCCGCACCCCCCTAGTGACACCACTACTAATACAGAGAATGTCTCATGTGACTGTCAAGACCTAATACCAATACATGACTTAGTGGTGGGGGGTAAATTACACACGAGGGAAGAGCTAGTTGAACTAGGCTACCCTTGCTTTTGATCTTGGCTTCAATACCATCAAATGTGACACTACATATTATCCCATAGAAATAAAAATGATTTCCTGAGACCCCTTATGGCATTTGAAACAAAATGCATTAAAAAAAAAAAAAACCTTTGGAAAAAGGGACAATATCTTCCATATATCAACTCCTCATGGAAATATATCTCCCTACCAGGCCTAGTTATGTCCAGAAATGGGAAGCAGAACTAAATAAACAGATATCAATAGGTCAATGGAAACTGTGGTCCCAAGCTACAGCAAAATCAGCCCATTCAGCCTTATATTTGGAAACAAACATAAAAGTCCTCACGAGATGGTACTTAACACCACACAAATTAACACACATGTTTAGAAACGCGAGTAACAAATGTTGGAGAGGCTGTACACAAGAAGGCACAATGTTACATACAGGGAGTGCAGAATTATTAGGCAAGTTGTATTTTTGAGGATTAATTTTATTATTGAACAACAACCATGTTCTCAATGAACCCAAAAAACTCATTAATATCAAAGCTGAATAGTTTTGGAAGTAGTTTTTAGTTTGTTTTTAGTTATAGCTATTTTAGGGGGATATCTGTGTGTGCAGGTGACTATTACTGTGCATAATTATTAGGCAACTTAACAAAAAACAAATATATACCCATTTCAATTATTTATTTTTACCAGTGAAACCAGTATAACATCTCAACATTCACAAATATACATTTCTGACATTCAAAAACAAAACAAAAACAAATCAGTGACCAATATAGCCACCTTTCTTTGCAAGGACACTCAAAAGCCTGCAATCCATGGATTCTGTCAGTGTTTTGATCTGTTCACCATCAACATTGCGTGCAGCAGCAACCACAGCCTCCCAGACACTGCTCAGAGAGGTGTACTGTTTTCCCTCCTTGTAAATCTCACATTTGATAATGGACCACAGGTTCTCAATGGGGTTCAGATCAGGTGAACAAGGAGGCCATGTCACTAGATTTTCTTCTTTTATACCCTTTCTTGCCAGCCACGCTGTGGAGTACTTGGACGCGTGTGATGGAGCATTGTCCTGCATGAAAATCATGTTTTTCTTGAAGGATGCAGACTTCTTCCTGTACCACTGCTTGAAGAAGGTGTCTTCCAGAAACTGGCAGTAGGACTGGGAGTTGAGCTTGACTCCATCCTCAACCCAAAAAGGCCCCACAAGCTCATCTTTGATGATACCAGCCCAAACCAGTACTCCACCTCCACCTTGCTGGCGTCTGAGTCGGACTGGAGCTCTCTGCCCTTTACCAATCCAGCCACGGGCCCACCCATCTGGCCCATCAAGACTCACTCTCATTTCATCAGTCCATAAAACCTTAGAAAAATCAGTCTTGAGATATTTCTTGGCCCAGTCTTGACGTTTCAGCTTGTGTGTCTTGTTCAGTGGGGGTCGTCTTTCAGCCTTTCTTACCTTGGCCATGTCTCTGAGTATTGCACACCTTGTGCTTTTGGGCACTCCAGTGATGTTGCAGCTCTGAAATATGGCCAAACTGGTGGCAAGTGGCATCTTGGCAGCTGCACGCTTGAATTTTCTCAGTTCATGGGCAGTTATTTTGTGCCTTGGTTTTTCCACACGCTTCTTGCGACCCTGTTGACTATTTTGAATGAAACGCTTGATTGTTCGATGATCACGCTTCAGAAGCTTTGCAATTTTAAGAGTGCTGCATCCCTCTGCAAGATATCTCACTATTTTTGACTTTTCTGAGCCTGTCAAGTCCTTCTTTTGACCCATTTTGCCAAAGGAAAGGAAGTTGCCTAATAATTATGCACACCTGATATAGGGTGTTGATGTCATTAGACCACACCCCTTCTCATTACAGAGATGCACATCACCTAATATGCTTAATTGGTAGTAGGCTTTTGAGCCTATACAGCTTGGAGTAAGACAACATGCATAAAGAGGATGATGTGGTCAAAATACTCATTTGCCTAATAATTCTGCACTCCCTGTATATGGTGGGACTGCCCTCCACTAAACCAAATTTGGAAAGAGATACACTCGATAATAGGAGAGGTAATAGGCTTCACCCCGAATTTCTCTCCAGAACTTTTCCTTTTCAATAATGTTTTAGACATCAAGTATAAAATTAGACGCAATATTACGCAAATTATGATTAATGCGGCAAAAAAACAAATTCCCAAATTATGGAAAAACTCGCAAGTGCCCAGCCTTAAAAGTTGGTCTGACCAGGTAGTTCTGATTCTGTCAATGGAGAGGCATTACTATTTTACCCTGGGGAAGATGGAATTTTTCTGGGACATCATGCTCCTATGGGAGCTATATAAATATAAATAAGCACACGTCATATAACTCTAGTTTCTTTTCATCCAAAACCCTTTAACTTATAATCACCTTGATTTGTATACAGACAACTACACTCATTAACACTACTGATATGTAATAATAATGTTGGCAGCGGCTCGGAAATCCTATTATGATTTTACCCCAAGATTTGATATTACATGCATGGCCAATGTAGATTTTAGTTTTTCTTTCCTACCCTTTCCCCAATTCCCCTTGTTTACCTCCCTTTCCTAGCCATGCCTCTTAACCCCATCTCCATACTAAATTTATTTCATTATGAGTTTATGCAGTACTATGGAATCATAGGAAAGTTCTAAGCATATATTTTGTGTGAATTATATCTTATAATCACTTTGGATTTCAATGTCATCTGCTGATGGACTGGAGATAACTTCCAATAGAGTCAAGTCTGTCGTTCACAGCTTAATGCTTGGACATTCTGCATGGCTTGGGGAGCCTCCACAATGTTTAAACTGTATTATAATCACTGTTTTGAATTTTCATTAATAAAAAAATAATAAATAAAAAAAAATTAAAAAAAATCAATAATGCATAAACACTGGTATGTCTTGTTAGCTGACAAAACACTTAAAGATATTATATCTGAGACCCCACTAATGACAGCTAGGAGGGCACCAAGCCTAAAAGTTGGGCCGGTGTGCTTAGAGTTTGAATGCAGTAAACCAGTACAAAACTGGTTGGTACAAAGACAAGAGAGAACAGGATGTCACCCTTGTAGTAATGTACATATTGCTGTAACATTGTGAAAACCAAAACCTTTTGTATGGATCCAAAGTATTCAAAATAAAACATTGGATTACTTGTAACACTTCTGGTTTCATTTACCTTTTATATTGCTCTTGCCCAAGATTTTATGTGGGTAAAACAGGAAGAGAATTGAAAGAGAGAGTACGTGAACACAGACATGGTATAAAAAGTAAAGAATGTGACAGTCTTGTAGCAAGACACTTCAGGGAGTATCATAATTCAGACCATTCAGAACTGAGGGTGATTGGAATTGAGCATATGAAGCTCAAAAGAAAAGGTGGCAACTTAGACAAAGTGTTGCTGCAACAACAAGAGAGAACAGGATGACGTATTGGATGTATACATTTCAAACCTTAGCCCCCAAAAGGTTAAATGAAAACATACAATTAAAATAAATAAAACAATACAATTAGAAAACTTACCATTTGATCCTGTCTTTTACCATCTGTTATGTAAATATACACTTTATTTGATTTGATTGTATATTAATTGCAATAACGGGGGCGGAGCAAGCTCTGAGACTGAATGAACGCATACCACCACAGCTCCAGCTATTTATCACAAATTGCTATATATTTAATCGTTCAGCTCAGTACAATTTGGGCACCTAAAGTGTTTAATGACTCATGGAACCAGATTACAAAGCTTAGTGCCTAAGCGACGCTAGTAAGCATAGAAAATTCTCTCTGGTTCTCTTGTGTCGGGGCCTTTAAAAAAGCAGCCATCTTTCAATCTACGAAGCAGAGTTTTACTGCTATAAAAATTTCAACTGCAATTAATCTGGACAGTGCCATAAACTATACCTGGAGGCTAAATGGAATTGGCTCTCCAATGTAAAGGGACATTTGGAGGTATCTGTCGGTACGAGGGCTGGCACATAGTTTACTCAGAAAAATGACACGCACGGCTGTATTGCTCCTACAAGCATTGTAATCGATGCTCGGTGACCACTTTCAGCATTTGGAGGACCTCTTCATTCAAGAATGGAGAAGCATTTACATTTCACAGACGCAAATAGACCAAGAGACTGGTGGCGACCGTCTCCAAATCCAGAGGAGCCTGATTCACATTAACCACGAGGCAGATAGCCCACCGCACTACTATGAGGAATCATTGCTGGCTGAAGCACCTATACTAGGAGGCAGTGCTGGCAGCTTACAGACATCAGCGGAGTTCTCTCCCGATCCAGCACTGCTGAAAGTGACACTGAAGGTGAATACACAGTTTCCACAGCGTGAGGGAGGGCAACTCAAAAACTCTGAAAACTTGTGGATGCGGGCTTGAAGATGAGTCTCCATAGTCTTGATACGTATCACATTATAGATGGCAATGAGAAGTTTGATGCTCACGGACCCTTACCTTACATAACCTTTGGTTCAGTACTCTGTGTGCCACTATCTGGCATTCATCCTCTACTATTAGTCTGTACCCTTCCAAAAACAGGTGTGGGGTAATCCCTGTCTGCTATATATGAGTTCAATATAGGAGCCAATGCTGCTCCTCTATGACTGCTTTCTATGCTCATTTTGGACTAGTTGTGTCTGTAATGTTATAAGGTTAAAGCACAGTTTTAAGTTATAATATGTTTGTTTTAATATGCTTAGTTCACAGGTGCTAAGAACCTGTTTGTAATTTAATCCAAGATCTATGTGTTCCCATAGAACCATTATCTGTTAGTGCTATAGAAAAATAAATATTTATTCCTGGAAGTACTCTCAGTTAAAATTTTCAATTATTTTGAAGCATTACTAGTTTATAAGCTAGCTGTATGACATTAGTATTGAAGACTTATCCCTGCAAGAGAATATGTTGAGTCTATGGCCCATATTTATCAAGCTCCGTACGGAGCTTGAAGGGCCGTGTTTCTGGCGAGTCTTCAGGCTCGCCAGAAACACAAGTTATGAAGCAGCGGTCTAAAGACCACTGCTCCATAACCCTGTCTGCCTGCTCTGAGCAGGCGGAGAGGAATCGCCGGAAATCAACCTGATCGAGTACGATCGGGTTGATTGACACCTCCCTGCTGGCGGCCAATTGGCCGTGAGTCAGCAGGAGGCGACGTTGCACCAGCAGCTGTTGTGAGCTGCTGGTGCAATGTTAAATGCAGAGAGCGTATTGCTCTCCACATTTAGCGAGGTCTTGCGGACCTGATCCGCACTGTCGGATCAGGTCCAGAAGACCTTTGATAAATAGGGGCCTATGAGTACTTTGAGTCCCAGACATAGTATCTATCAAACTTTGATTGCCTATATATAAGCTTGCTATAAATGGCGTCAGGTACACAAGCTTCCACCAGAGGAAATCTCTACAGCCTAGTATAAAGTATGTTTTGTAGCATCTCCTTTGATCCAGCCAGTTGTCTAGCAGTTTCTATATTTGCCTGTTTGGTATGCATATTCATTTCTTTACTAAACTTATGCAAATGTCTCTTCTGCTTTCAGGTATGTGAATTAAGGCCCTGCATTGAAATCCTGCTATTCCCTGCTTTTCTGTCATTTTACTCCAAGTCTCACTTTATGGTATGTGAATTAAGGCCCTGCATTGAAATCCTGCTATTCCCTGCTTTTCTATAATTTTACTCCAAGTCTCTCTTTTTGGTATGTGAATTAAGGCCATGCATTGAAATCCTACTATTCCCTGCTATTCTGTCATTTTACTCCAAGTCTCTCTTTATGGTATGTGAATTAAGGCCCTGCATTGAAATCCTGCTATTCCCTGCTTTTCTGTCATTTTACTCCAAGTCTCTCTTTTTGGTATGTGAATTAAGGCCATGCATTTAAATCCTACTATTCCCTGCTATTCTGTCATTTTACTCCAAGTCTCTCTTTTTGGTATGTGAATTAAGGCCCTGCATTGAAATCCTGCTATTCCCTGCTTTTCTGTCATTTTACTCCAAGTCGCCCTTTATGGTATGTGAATTAAGGCCCTGCTTTGAAATCCTGCTATTCCCTGCTTTTCTGTCATTTTACTCCAAGTCTCTCTTTTTGGTATGTGAATTAAGGCCCTGCATTGAAATCCTGCTATTCCCTGCTTTTCTGTAATTTTACTCCAAGTCTCTCTTTATGGTATGTGAATTAAGGCCCTGCATTGAAATTCTGCTATTCCCTGTTTTTCTGTCATTTTACTCCAAGTCTCTCTTTTTGGTATGTGAATTAAGGCCCTGCATTGAAATCCTGCTATTCCCTGCTTTTCTGTCATTTTACTCCAAGTCGCCCTTTATGGTATGTGAATTAAGGCCCTGCTTTGAAATCCTGCTATTCCCTGCTTTTCTGTCATTTTACTCCAAGTCTCTCTTTTTGGTATGTGATTTAAGGCCCTGCATTGAAATCCTGCTATTCCCTGCTTTTCTGTAATTTTACTCCAAGTCTCTCTTTATGGTATGTGAATTAAGGCCCTGCATTGAAATCCTGCTATTCCCTGCTTTTCTGTCATTTTACTCCAAGTCTCTCTTTTTGGTATGTGAATTAAGGCCCTGCATTGAAATCCTGCTATTCCCTGCTTTTCTGTCATTTTACTCCAAGTCTCTCTGTGTATATCTATATTGAGCACATGAATTTAGGCTGTTAAAATTAAGTCCTGCATTTATTGTAATGGTTTTTCACAATGTCTCAATTCTAATGTCTAGTTAATTGCCATGTGATGCTCAATCCGTATCAATACTTGCTATAACTCTAAAATTTATAGTTGTCTTCTGTCACAGTTTTAACCCCCTGCAAATTTTATTGTCTGTTTACTTAACTCATCTCACCCTGACCAGAATCTAACATTCCAATTGGCCTTACCAACTGTCTTTGATTAGCAATCAACTACATTTACAGGGCAGTGTACTTTTTAACAATAGCATATGTTCACATTTTCAAGTGTATAAATGTATTAACCCCTAAAGCTAAGTCTAACCCTAACCCTAACCCTAACACCCCCCTAAGTTAAATATAATTTTATTCTAACGAAATAAATTAAATCTTATTAAAAAAAATTTATCCTATTTAAAGCTAAATACTTACCTGTAAAATAAACCCTAATATAGCTACAATATAACTAATAATTACATTGTAGCTATTTTAGGATTTATATTTATTTTCCAGGCAACTTTGTATTTATTTTAACCAGGTACAATAGCTATTAAATAGTTATTTACTATTTAATAGCTACCTAGTTCAAATAATTACAATATTACCTGTAAAATAAATCCTAACCTAACGCCTAGATTTAGAGTTTGGCGTTAGCCGTCAAAACCAGCGTTAGGGGGTCCTAACGCTGGTTTTTACCGCCCGCTGGTATTTAGAGTCAGTCAGGAAAGGGTCTAACGCTCACTTTGCAGCCACGACTTTTCCATACCGCAGATCCCCCTATGCCATTTGCCTATCCTAGCTTTTCAATGGGATCTTTCTAACGCCGGTATTTAGAGTCGTGGCTGAAGTGAGCGTTAGAAATCTAACGACAAAACTCCAGCCGCAGAGATGACGCCGGTTCATAAAGCTCTTAACTACTGTGCTCTAAAGTACACTAACACCCATAAACTACCTATGTACCCCTAAACCGAGGTCCCCCCACATCGCCGCCACTCTAATAAAAAATTTTAACCCCTAATCTGCCGACCACACACCGCCGCCACCTACGTTATCCCTATGAACCCCTAATCTGCTGCCCCTAACACCGCTGACCCCTATATTATATTTATTAACCCCTAATCTGGCCCCCTCAACGTTGCCGCTACCTTACCTACACTTATTAACCCCTAATCTGCCGACCGGACATCGCCGCTACTATAATAAAGTTATTAACCCCTAATCCGCCTCACTCCCGCCTCAATAACCCTATAATAAATAGTAATAACCCATAATCTGCCCTCCCTAACATCGCCGACACCTAACTTCAAGTATTAACCCCTAATCTGCCGACCGGACCTCGCTGCTACTCTAATAAATGTATTAACCCCTAAAGCTAAGTCTAACACTAACACCCCCCTAAATTAAATATAATTTAAATCTAACGAAATAAATGAACACTTATTAAATAAATTATTCCTATTTAAAGCTAAATACTTACCTGTAAAATAAACCCTAATATATCTACAATATAAATTATAATTATATTGTAGCTATTTTAGGATTAATATTTATTTTACAGGCAACTTTGTAATTATTTTAACCAGGTACAATAGCTATTAAATAGTTAATAACTATTTAATAGCTACCTAGTTAAAATAATTACAAAATTACCTGTAAAATAAATCCTTACCTAAGTTACAATTAAACCTAACACTACACTATCAATAAAGTAATTAAATACAATACCTACAAATAAATACAATTAAATAAACTAACTAAAGTACAAAAAATAAAAAAGAACTAAGTTACAAAAAATAAAAAAATATTTACAAACATTAGAAAAATATTACAACAATTTTAAACTAATTACACCTACTCTAAGTCCCCTAATAAAATAACAAAGCCCCCCAAAATAAATAAATGCCCTACCCTATTCTAAAATTAAAATAGAAAAGCTCTTTTACCTTACCAGCCCTTAAAAGGGCCCTTTGCGGGGCATGCCCCAAAGAAATCAGCTCTTTTGCCTGTAAAAAAAACATACAATACCCCCCCCCCAACATTACAACCCACCACCCACATACCCCTAATCTAACCCAAACCCCCCTTAAATAAACCTAACACTAAGCCCCTGAAGATCTCCCTACCTTGTCTTCACCACACCGGGTCCTGATCGGTCCAGAAGAGCCTCCGAACTCTTCATCCAAGTGGGGGCTGAAGAGTGACGTCCATCCTCCGGCTGAAGTCTTGATCCAATCGGCGGCTAAAGAATTCCATCATCGGCAGAAGTCTTCATCCTATCTGGCCAGAAGAGTAGATCCGGACCGGCAAACATCTTCATCCAAGCCGCATCTTCTATGTTCTTCCATCCGATGACGAGCGGCTCCATCTTCAAGACCATCCGACGCGGAGCATCCTCTTCCATCTACGTCCTAAAACAGAATGAAGGTTCCTTTAAGGGACGTCATCCAAGATGGCGTCCCTCGAATTCCGATTGGCTGATAGGATTCTATCAGCCAATCGGAATTAAGGTAGGAAAATTCTGATTGGCTGATGGAATCAGCCAATCAGATGCAAGTTCAATCCGATTGGCTGATCCGATCAGCCAATCAGATTGAGCTTGCATCCTATTGGCTGATCGGAACAGCCAATAGAATGCGAGCTCAATCTGATTGGCTGATCCAATCAGCCAATCGGATTGAACTTGAATCTGATTGGCTGTTTCCATCAGCCAATCAGAATTTTCCTACCTTAATTCCGATTGGCTGATAGAATCCTATCAGCCAATCGGAATTCGAGGGACGCCATCTTGGATGACGTCCCTTAAAGGAACCTTCATTCTGTTTTAGGACATCGGAAGAAGAGGATGGATCCGCGCTGGAGGTCTTGAAGATGGAGCCGCTCGTCATCGGATGGAAGAACATAGAAGACGCGGCTTGGATGAAGATGTTTGTCGGTCCAGATCTACACTTCTACCCGGATAGGATGAAGACTTCTGCCCGAAGATGGAATTCTTTAGCCGCCGCTTGGATTAAGACTTCAGCCGGAGGATGGACGTCACTCTTCAGCCCCCGCTTGGGCTTGGATGAAGACTTCGGAGGCTCTTCTTGACCGATTGGGACCTGGTGAGATGAAGACAAGGTAGGGAGATCTTCAGGGGCTTAGTGTTAGGTTTATTTAAGGGGGGTTTGGGTTAGATTAGGGGTATGTGGGTGGTGAGTTGTAATGTTGGGGGAGGTATTGTATGTTTTTTTTTTACAGGCAAAAGAGCTGAATTCTTTGGGGCATGCCCCGCAAAAGGCCCTTTTAAGGGCTGGTAAGGTAAAAGAGCTTTTCTATTTTAATTTTAGAATAGTGTAGGGCATTTTTTTATTTTGGGGGACTTTGTTATTTTATTAGGGGGCTTAGAGTAGGTGTAATTAGTTTAAAATTGTTGTAATATTTTTCTAATGTTTGTAAATATTTTTTTAGTTTTTGTAACTTAGTTCTTTTTTATTTTTTGTACTTTAGTTAGTTTATATAATTGTATTTATTTGTAGGTATTGTATGTAATTAATTTATTGATAGTATAGTGTTAGGTTTAATTGTAGATAATTGTAGGTATTTTATTTAATGAATTTATTGATAGTGTAGTGTTAGGTTTAATTGTAACTGAGGTTAGGATTTATTTTACAGGTAATTTTGTAATTATTTTAACTAGGTAGCTATTAAATAGTAAATAACTATTTAATAGCTATTGTACCTGGTTAAAATAATTACAAAGTTGCCTGTAAAATAAATATTAATCCTAAAATAGCTACAATATAATTATGATTTATATTGTAGCTATATTAGGGTTTATTTTACAGGTAAGTATTTAGCTTTAAATAGGAATAATTTATTTAATAAGAGTTAATTTATTTTGTTAGATTAAAATTATATTTTTAGGGGGGTGTTAGTGTTAGGGTTAGACTTAGCTTTAGGGGTTAATACATTTATTAGAGTAGCGGTGAGGTCCGGTCGCTAGATTAGGGGTTAATACTTGAAGTTAGGTGTCAGCGATGTTAGGGAGGGCAGATTAGGGGTTAATACTATTTATTATAGGATTATTGAGGCGGGAGTGAGGCGGATTAGCGGTTAATACATTTATTATAGTAGCGGTGAGGTCCGGTCGGCAGATTAGGGGTTAATAATTGTAGGTAGGTTGAGGCGACGTTGGGGGGCATATTAGGGGTTAATAAAAATAATATAGGGGTCGACAGTGTTAGGGGCAGCAGATTAAGGGTACATAGGGATAACATATGTTGCGGCGGTGTAAGGAGCGGAAGATTAAAAATAATATGCAAGGGTCTGCGATAGCGGGGTCGGCAGATTAGGTGTTAATAATTGTATGGTTAGGGGTGTTTAGACTCGGGGTACATGTTAGGGTGTTAGATGCAGACTTAGGAAGTGTTTCCCCATAGGAAACAATGGGGCTGCGTTAAGAGCTGAACGCTGCTTTTTTGCAGGTAGTTTTTTTCAGCTCAAAATGCCCCATTGTTTTCTATGGGGGAATCGTGCACAAGCACGTTTTTCAAGCTGGACGCGTCCGTAAGCACCGCTGGTATTGAGAGTTGCAGTGGCGGTAATTATGCTATACGCTCCCTTTTTGGAGCGTAATGCAGCACTTCTGTGAACTCTAAATACCAGCGGTATTTAAAAGGTGCGGGGGATAAAAGCCAGCATTAGATATGCGGGTCGTTACCGACAAAACTCTAAATCTAGCCGTATGTTACAATTAAACCTAACACTACACTATCAATAAATTAATTAACTAAACTAGCTACAATTACCTACAATTAAATCAACTAAACTAAATTACAAAAAACAAACACTAAATTACAAAAAATAAAAAAATATTACAAGAATTTTAAACTAATTACACCTACTCTAAGCCCCCTAAAAAATAACAAAGCCCCCCAAAATAAAAAAATTCCCTACCCTAATCTAAAATAAAAAGTTAACAGCTCTATTACCTTACCAGCCTTTTAAAGGGCTTTTTGCGGGGCATGCCCCAAAGAAATCAGCTCTTTTGCCTGTAAAAAAAACATACAATATCCCCCCAACATTACAACCCACCACCCACATACCCCTAATCTAACCCACCCAAACCCCCCTTAAAAAACCTAACACTAAGCCCCTGAAGATCTTCCTACCTTGTCTTCACCCAGCTGGGTACCATCCGATCCGTCCAGAAGAGGGTCCAAATTCTTCATCCTATCCGGCCAGAAGAGGTCCTCCAGAGGGTCGGAAGACTTTATCCAAGTGGCATCTTCTATCTTCTTCCATCCGGAGCGGAGCGGGTCCATCTTGAAGCAGCCGGCGCGGATCCATCCTCTTCTATTGACGTCCTAACACCGAATGAAGGTTCCTTTAAGGGACGTCATCCAAGATGGCGTCCCTCGAATTCCGATTGGCTGATAGGATTCTATCAGCCAATCGGAATTAAGGTAGGAAAAATCTGATTGGCTGATTGAATCAGCTAATCAGATTCAAGTTCAATTGGATTGGCTGATCCAATTAGCCAGTCAGATTGAGCTCGCATTCTATTGGCTGATTGGAACATCTTGGATGACGTCCCTTAAAGGAACCTTAATTCGGTGTTAAGACTTCGTTAGAAGAGGATGGATCCGCGCTGGCTGCTTCAAGATGGACCCGCTCTGCTCCGGATGGAAGAAGATAGAAGATGCCGCCTGGATGAAGACTTCCGACCCTCTGGAGGACCTCTTCTGGCCGGATAGGATGAAGACTTCTGACCCTCTTCTGTATGGATCGGATGGTACCCGGCTGGGTGAAGACAAGGTAGGAAGCTCTTCAGGGGCTTAGTGTTAGATTTTTAAAGGGGGGTTTGGGTGGGTTAGATTAGGGGTATGTGGGTAGTGGGTTGTAATGTTAGGGGGGGTATTGTATGTTTTTTTTACAGGCAAAAGAGCTGATTTCTTTGGGGCATGCCCCGCAAAAAGCCCTTTTAAGGGCTGGTAAGGTAATAGAGCTGTTAACTTTTTATTTTAGATTAGGGTAGGGCATTTTTTTATTTTGGGGGGCTTTGTTATTTTTTTAGGGGGCTTAGAGTAGGTGTAATTAGTTTAAAATACTTGTAATCTTTTTTAATTTTTTGTAATTTAGTGTTTGTTTGTTTTTGTAATATAGTTTAGTTGATTTAATTGTAGGTAATTGTAGGTAGTTTAGTTAATTAATTTATTGAGTGTATATATAGTGTAGTGTTAGGTTTAATTGTAACTTAGGTTAGGATTTATTTTACAGGTAATTTTGTAATTATTTTAACTAGGTAGCTATTAAATAGTAAATAACTATTTAATAGCTATTGTACCTGGTTAAAATAAATACAAAGTTGCCTGGAAAATAAATATAAATCCTAAAATAGCTATAATGTAATTATTAGTTATATTGTAGCTATATTAGGGTTTATTTTACAGGTAAGTATTTAGCTTTAAATAGGATTAATTTTTTTAATAAGATTTAATTTATTTCGTTAGAATAAAATTATATTTAACTTAGGGGGGTGTTAGGGTTAGGGTTAGACTTAGCTTTAGGGGTTAATACATTTATTAGAGTAGCGGCGAGGTCCGGTCGGCAGATTAGGGGTTAATACTTGAAGTTAGGTGTCGCAGATGTTAGGGAGGGCAGATTAGGGGTTAATAAAATTTATTATAGGGTTTGTGAGGCGGGAGTGAGGCGGTTTAGGGGTTAATACATTTATTATAGTGGCGGCGAGGTCCGGTCGGCAGATTAGGGGTTAATAAGTGTAGGTAAGGTAGCGGCGACGTTGGGGGGAGCAGATTAGGGGTTAATAAATATAATATAGGGGTCGGCGATGTTGTGGGCAGCAGATTAGGGGTACATAGGTATAATGTAGGTTGCGGCGGTGTCCGGAGCGGCAGATTAGGGGTTAATAATAATATGCAGGGGTCAGCGATAGCGGGGGCGGCAGATTATGGGTTAATTAGTGTAAGGTTAGGGGTGTTTAGACTCGGGGTAAATGTTAGAGTGTTAGGTGCAGAGTTAGAAACTGTTTCCCCATAGGAAACAATGGGGCTGCATTAGGAGCTGAACGCTGCTTTTTTGCAGGTGTTAGGTTTTTTTTCAGCCCAAACTGCCCCATTGTTTCCTATGGGGAAATCGTGCATGAGCACGTTTTTCAAGTTAGCCGCTACCGTAAGCAACGCTGGTATTGAGAGTTGAAGTGGCGGTAAATATGCCTGTACGCTCCCTTTTTGGAGCCTAACGCAGCCCTTCAGAGAACTCTCAATACCAGCGTTATTTAAAAGGTGCGGGGGGAAAAAAACACGCGTAGCTAACGCACCCCTTTGGCCGCAAAACTCTAAATCTAGCCGACTGTGTCTTATATAACAAACTACATTACTCAATTACTCATTCTCCCTCTCCACCTGCACTGTTCATTAGTAGTGATGTCGCAAACTGAAAATTTTCCGTTCGCGAACAGCGAACGCGAACGCCCGCAACTGTTCGTGAACGGGCAAACCGGGCGAACCGCCATTGACTTCAATAGGCAGGTGAATTTTAAAACCCACAGGAACTCTTTCTGGCCACAATAGTGATGGAAAAGTTGTTTCAAGGGGACTAACACCTGGACTGTGGCATGCTGGAGAGGGATCCATGGCAAAATTCCCACGGAAAATTACATAGTTGATGCAGAGTCTGGTTTTAATCCATAAAGGGCATAAATTACCTAACATTCCTAAATTGTTTGGAATAACGTGCTTTAAAACATCAGGTATGATGTTGTATCGGTCAGGTAGTGTAAGGGTTATGCCCGCTTCACAGTGACAGACCAAACTCCCAGTTTAACGCACCGCAAACATGCATGAGCACGTTTTTCAAGTTAGCCGCTACCGTAAGCAACGCTGGTATTGAGAGTTGAAGTGGCGGTAAATATGCCTGTACGCTCCCTTTTTGGAGCCTAACGCAGCCCTTCAGAGAACTCTCAATACCAGCGTTATTTAAAAGGTGCGGGGGGAAAAAAACACGCGTAGCTAACGCACCCCTTTGGCCGCAAAACTCTAAATCTAGCCGACTGTGTCTTATATAACAAACTACATTACTCAATTACTCATTCTCCCTCTCCACCTGCACTGTTCATTAGTAGTGATGTCGCAAACTGAAAATTTTCCGTTCGCGAACAGCGAACGCGAACGTCCGCAACTGTTCGTGAACGGGCAAACCGGGCGAACCGCCATTGACTTCAATAGGCAGGCGAATTTTAAAACCCACAGGAACTCTTTCTGGCCACAATAGTGATGGAAAAGTTGTTTCAAGGGGACTAACACCTGGACTGTGGCATGCTGGAGAGGGATCCATGGCAAAATTCCCACGGAAAATTACATAGTTGATGCAGAGTCTGGTTTTAATCCATAAAGGGCATAAATTACCTAACATTCCTAAATTGTTTGGAATAACGTGCTTTAAAACATCAGGTATGATGTTGTATCGGTCAGGTAGTGTAAGGGTTATGCCCGCTTCACAGTGACAGACCAAACTCCCAGTTTAACGCACCGCAAACAACCGCAAACGGTCCATTTGCACAACCACGAGATAGATAGATTTGATAGATACATAGATACATAGATTAGATAGATAGATCAATAGATGCAATATACATTTGATAGATATGATAGATAGATAGATAGATTTGATAGATAGATAATTTCCCAGACAGAGAATTACAAGAAGTGCGGTATGGGACCCATGGTAAGGTTCCCAGAGGCAGTTGCGGTGCCAGGGGACGTGTATATGGCATGGATTTTAGAAACCGGGAGATGGGCAAGTGGGCCTGGCACACACGCTGGCAGGCAGGCAACTGCAATTAGATTACACTAGCAGACTGATGTTTCACAGTCAAAAAAGTTTTTTTTTTTTTTAATTATTTACACTACTGTTACACCAGATATGAGTGGTGGCACTGGGCAAGTGGGCCTGGCACACACGCTGGCAGGCAGGCAACTGCAATTAGATTACACTAGCAGACTGATGTTTCACAGTCAAAAAAGTTTTTTTTTTTTTAAATTATTTACACTACTGTTACACCAGATATGAGTGGTGGCACTGGGCAAGTGGGCCTGGCACACACGCTATCAGGCAGGCAAGTGCAATTAGATTACACTGGCAGACTAATGTTTCACAGTCAAAAACATTTTTTTTTTAAATTATTTACACTACTGTTACACCAGATATGAGTGGTGGCACTGGTCAAGTGGGCCTGGCACACACGCTGGCAGGCAGGCAGGCAACTGCAATTAGATTACACTAGCAGACTGATGTTTCACAGTCAAAAAAGTTTTTTTTTTTTTAATTATTTACACTACTGTTACACCAGATATGAGTGGTGGCACTGGGCAAGTGAGCCTAGCACACACACTAGCAGGCAGGCAACTGCAATTAGACTACACTAGAAGACTGATGTTTCACAGTCAAAAAAGTTTTTTTTTTTTTTTAATTATTTACACTACTGTTA
The DNA here is from genome assembly GCF_027579735.1 of Bombina bombina. Lineage (NCBI taxonomy): Eukaryota > Metazoa > Chordata > Amphibia > Anura > Bombinatoridae > Bombina > Bombina bombina. Next base: position 729,267,893 of record NC_069501.1, on the reverse strand, counting down.
CACCAGATATGAGTGGTGGCACTGGGCAAGTGGGCCTGGCACACATGCTGGCAGGCAGGCAACTGCAATTAGATTACACTAGCAGACTGATGTTTCACAGTCAAAAAAGTTTTTTTTTTTTTTAATTATTTACACTACTGTTACACCAGATATGAGTGGTGGCACTGGGCAAGTGGGCCTGGCACACACGCTAGCAGGCAGGCAACTGCAATTAGATTACACTAGCAGACTGATGTTTCACAGTCAAAAAAGTTTTTTTTTTTAAATTATTTACACTACTGTTACACCAGATATGAGTGGTGGCACTGGGCAAGTGGCTTGGCAGGCAAGCAACTGCAATTAGATTACACAGGAAAAAAAATGATGTTCTAGCCCTAAAAAGGGCTTTTTGGGGTGCTGTCCTTAAAGCAGAGATCAGATGAGTCCTTCAGGACTATAGTGGACACTGAATACACTAGCCTAGCTATCAATTTCCCTATAAAATCACCAGCAGCTACACTGTCCCTCCTCTCACTAACAATGCAGCTTCCGAATTAATCTAAAATGGCTGTTGTCCAGGAGCTGGGAGGGTCTGGGAGGGAGTGTCTGCTGCTAATTGTGTCTGCAGACTGTGAGATACAGGGTCAAAGTTTACTCAATGATGACAAATAGGGGGCGGATCGAACATCGCATATGTTCGCCCGCCGCGGCGAACGCAAACAAGCTATGTTCGCCGGGAACTATTTGCCGGCGAACAATTCACGACATCACTATTCATTAGCCCATCTCTCTTATACTCACCTTACTTTTGCACTCATGAACTTTACCTATTCCTAAACACTCTCTCTCCCCCCTGCACTTCAGCCAAAAAACAATCTCATTACTGCAAATCTGCTTCTTATCTCATGTCACTCTCCCTCTTGCTCATACTAGCTGCTGGCGACATCTCCCCTAATCCTTGTCCCTCACAACCTCCTAGCCTTTCACATCCTTGTGTGCCTTTCAATAGACTTCGTAAACTAAACTCTGGTAACCTTAATCGCATTTCTCTTACATCTGAAACCACCTCCCCCTTCACTTGTGCACTCTGGAACTCTCGCTCTGTTTGAAACAAGCTCACTTCTATCCATGATCTCTTTATCTCCCACTCTCTTAACCTTCTGGCTCTTACAGAAACCTGGCTCTCTGCTTCAGACACAGCATCCACTGCTGCACTGTCACATGGGGGTCTCCATTTCAGCCACACTCCTAGGTCTGGCAATAGACAAGGAGGTGGTGTCGGTATATTACTTTCCTCTCGTTGCACCTTCTAACAAATATACAGCCCTTCTCTTCACTCACATTTTCTTAATTTGAAGCACACATGATTCGGTTATTCTCTCCCCTCTCTATACGTGTTGCAGTCATTTACTGCCCCCCTGGCTCCCCAACTCAATTTTTAGATCATTTTGCTGCCTGGATTCCAAATTTCCTTTCCTCAGACACCCCTGCCCTCATTCTTGGCGACTTTAACATCCCTCTTGACAATCCCACTGCCTCCTCTGCAAAACAACTTCTTCAACTCACTTCCTCTTTCGGCCTGTCACAATGGACTGACTCTCCCACTCACAAAGATGGTCATTCCCTTGATCTGACTTTCACCTATCGATCAAATTTTACAAACTCCCCTTTTCCTCTCTCTGACCATCATCTCCTAACTTGCAACATCACTTCCCTACCTACAACTCCCCCTCCCTCTACCTCTCACACCAAACTTTACAGAAGCACTAAGTCACTAGATCTGCATCAGCTCGCTAGTTCTCTCAAACCTCTCCTCTTATCCATCACCTCCTTTTCCTGCCCTGACCAATCTATCTGCCAGTATAATTCCACCCTTACATCAGTCATTGACACTCTGGCCCCTCCAACCTTAGCTCAGAAACCACACTCTCATCCTCAGCCCTGGCATACTCCTCTGACACGATACCTACGCAGATGCTCCCGTACTGCTGAGCGACACTGGAGGAAATCTCGGAGCTCAGCTGACTTTCTTCACTACAAGTTCATTCTGAACTCCTACTATTCTGCCCTTAATCTTTATAAGCAACAATATTTTCCAATCTCATCTCTACTCTTTCCTCTAACCCTAAACATCTGTTCTCCACGTTCAACACTCTTTTCTGCCCACCCCCATCTCCTAACACAACCTCTCTCTCAGCTCAAGATTTTGCCAGCCACTTCAACAACAAAATTGACTCCATCAGAAGTGAAATCAGCTCTCAACATACTTCCAATCTTCCACCCCCTCAAAAGCTCACGATCACCCAAAACAAAGGTTTCTGCCCTTATACTCCCCTCCCACCTCACTACCTGTCCCCTCGACCCCATCCCCTCACAGCTACTCCCCTCCCTCTCTTCTACCCTCACCCCCATACTCACACACATTTTCAACCTGTCCCTCAGCACTGGTATATTTCCCTCATCTCTAAAACATGCACTGGTCACACCTATCCTCAAGAAACCTTCCCTCGATCCAACCCCCCCTTCCAACTACCGCCCTATTTCCCTACTCCCTCTTGCCTCAAAGCTCCTTGAAAAGCTAGTTTATGCACATCTATCCCATTTCCTTACACTAAACTCTCTTCTTGAACCACTGCAATCTGGATTTCGTTCCCATCACTCTACAGAGACAGCAATTGTCAAAGTTACCAATGACCTACTTACAGCAAAATCCAAAGGCCACTTCTCTCTGCTTATCCTCCTTGACCTGTCTGCATCCTTTGACACTGTTGACCACCCTCTTCTGCTCAAAACCCTCCAATCCTTCGGCATCTGTGACACATCTCTCTCATGGTTCTCTTCCTACCTGACTAACCATACATTTAGTGTAGCCTTCTCCGGAGCATGCTCTTCCCCGTTACCACTTTCTGTTGGGGTTCCTCAATGCTCTGTTCTTGGTCCCCTTCTCTTTTCAATCTACAGGTCATCACTAGGTTCCTTAATAAAGTCCCATGGGTTTCAATACCATTTGTATGCCGATGACACCCAAATGTACCTCTCTGCACCAGACCTACCTCCTTCCTTACTAACCCGTGTCAATAACTGTCTTTCTCACATCTCATCTTGGATGTCCTCTCACTACCTTAAGCTAAATCTCTCCAAAACTGAACTCCTTATTTTTCCCCCTTCTTCCAATGTCTCCACCCCCAAAATTTCTATAACTGTTGATAATTCCATCATTACCCCTACCCAGCATGCCCGATGTCTTGGGGTCACACTTGACTCAGATCTTTCCTTCACTCCTCACATTTAGTTCTTGGCTAAAGCCTGCCGCTTCCACCTTAAAAACATAGCTAAAATTAGACATTTGCTTACACAAGATACAAACAAGGTTTTAATCCACTCTCTCATCCTTTCCCGCCTCGACTACTGCAACTCCGTCCTTTCTGGTCTGCCTAGTTGCCACATAGCTCCTTTACAATCCATTATGAATGCCTCTGCCAGGCTCATCTTCCTTACTCATCGCTCTTCATCTGCTGCACCTCTCTGCCAATCTCTTCACTGGCTTCCTCTTACCTCTAGGATTAAACATAAAATCCTCACCCTGACATATAAAGCTCTCAACTGCACTGCTCCCCCCTTCATCTCAGAACTTGTCTCTAGATACTCTCCCTCCCGTCCCCTTCGATCAGTTCAGGATCTAGATACTCTCCCTCCCGTCCCCTTCGATCAGTTCAGGATCTCCTCCTCTCCTCCTCTCTTGTTACTTCCTCACATTCCCGTTTACAAGACTTCTCCAGACTGGCCCCCATCTTGTGGAATTCTCTGCCTCGCTCCATAAGACTCTCCACTAGTTTTAACAGCTTCAAGCACTCCCTAAAAACTCTACTATTCAGGGATGCATACAACCAACACTAACCTTCCCTAACTCCATTGCTTTCCCCTTGAACCCCTTAGAATGTAAGCCTATGGGCCCAGCTGTTTACAGATCGCTTCATAAGAGCCGACTACAACAGTGAAACTCTCGGCAGGGCCCTCTACCCACCTGACCCCTACAAAAGCTAACCTGTACACCGACTATGTTTACAGCGCTGCGGAATCTGTTGGCGCACTACAAATACCTGATAATCATAATAATAATAATAAATGACAGACACTAATAGCTAATTGGATATTTGACCTGGTGTCCCTAGTTATATCCTTATATAATGCTTTCCTTTTTAAATGGGACTTGGGGTTTGGATGTCTGCGGCCGGGATGTCTGAGCCTTTCTACTTTTGTATTTACAGACATAATGTGTAGAGTATAAATGAATAGAGGACGCCATAGTTAGCGGAGGAATACCATCATTCAACATCTGTTGGGTGTCTATATTCTCTTACAAATAGCTCCAGATATTTATTTGTTTATTGCTGTGGTTCACTGAGCTACAGTAAATGCCCTGTAAATATAGGAGAAAGACCATCTGCATGCAACATTTTGTGCAAAAGTCATGACTCTACTCTGCGGTCATTGCTAATTGCAATAACAAATTGTGCTAAATAATTTTTATGCTGCCTTATAGAATAAAATATAATATTTGAATAGGTGGCTGTAGTATGTACTATGTATGAATAAGCATGATAGGGTAAATCTTTATACAACCCTGATAAATGGAATAGGTTTAAACAAATTGTTGTGCTAACCTGTAATGGTATATGCCGCTATAGTAAATATTGATAAAATGTTTACAAATTTACAAGTATGTAACCGCTTTGACAGAGTTTCAAGTGTGTGGCTCCTTTAAAGACAATAGAGGCGTGACTGCGTGACTGAGGATGGCTCATCAACACTGCAAAGCATCTGATGAAGCCCCGGCCAGGACTAAATGGGAGGGGCAACAGCAACATCCTCACAATTGTTTGTCACATGTTGTGGAGCGGTAGTATGTAACAGAGCTACCCTGTTTATCTTTCTGATCTGTGGCTGTAACAGGCATATGGAGAGCCAGTAAAGTACTCACCATGAAGAGATGGTGCATCTATGGTGAGCGAGCGTTTAAAGGATTAGCTGTAATAGTGTGGCAGTAGCTGCTTACAGAGGGAAGGCATTCTTTACCTGCTTCTATGAAAAGGCAAATATGATCCTTGAAGAGGTATTTGCTGTCGGGTCTTTTTCCCCTCTAAGTGCACGCCAGAATATCCTGTTGTTAATGCAATACTTGGAATACTACAAATGGCTACCCTGTGTGTTTTCCTGTTACCTACATTACACAAGCCAGAAAGTGAGAGACATACTGTATACCTGGGAGCGGGATTTTTGCACTTATGTGCTCCTCTGATTTCTAGGCATTTGTGGAAATTTGCCACTGAAGAGAACTTAAGGGACACTCTGTCATATGTTTGTGTATATTTTATGTATGCTTTACAATTTTTTACTATTTTGGTGTATGTCTAAGCACACCAATAAATTCAGTCCTTTTTGTACTTTAGTTCGGTCTTGATCACTCTTTAGCAGTTAGTATTTTGCTAATTTCTCTTTTCCTTTTTTACTGTTATCTAATATTTTTGTGACTATCAGCACATTATTACTTATTACTAGCAGTCTAAGTAATAGTGTGAGCTACCTCTTATTTATATACTGTGTGTGTATATATATATACAGTATATATATATATATATATATATATATATATATATATATATATATATATATATATATATATATATATATTTATATACACATAGATATCCACAGAGCAATATTTGAGATATGTTGGAGATAAAACTATAAAATTAAATTCCTCCAATACATAAAAGTGTTCTAAATACATTGTTATCAATGCTCTACGGAACTCTGGGAAAAAAGGGGCAACCAGACGTGGACTCCTTGCTCAGTGTGCTTAGAGTAATATGACTACACCTCACTGACGAGGCCCAATGAAGGTCAAAACAATTGTCTGGGGTTGCTGTGTTCCTTGTTCAGAGAGGAATTGACAGGTATTTCACCGCTTAACTGACCGTAATAGGCGGGATCAGACTGATATACTACAGGAAAGTTCTAATCTGTGAAAAGCATTACTGGGCTAAAAAGCTGCACCCAGGTGGTAAATCGCCATAGATCAGGCTAACAATGGTATTGAGCCAGTTGTTCGTTCCTGTGAGTGCACTTCTCTCTGTATGTATTTAGTCTCCCTATGGGAAAAAGGGGCAACCAGACGTAGACTCCTTGCTCAGTGTGCATAGAGGAATATAGCTACACCTCACTGACAGGACCCAATGAAGGCCGAAACGATTGTCTGGGGTTGCTGTGTTCCTTGTTCAGAGAGGAATTGCTTGGTATTTCGGCACTGGACTGACCGTAATAGGCGGGATCAGACTGATATACTACAGGAAAGTTCTACTCTGTGAAAAGCATTACTGGGCTAAAAAACTGCACCCAGGTGGTAAATCTCCATAGAATAGGCTAACAATGGTATTGAGCCAGTTGTTCGTTCCTGTGAGTGCACTTCTTTCTGTATGTAAGATGTACAATAACTTACAGTTTTAGCTTCCAAGTACTGTTTTAAACAGAGCAATCCCCTTTGTGGGATATGATGCAGCAAGAGAAACCACTAAACAGTATATATATAATATATATATATATATATATATATATATATATATATTATTCATGATTTATATATATATATATACACACACAAACACATAAACAGTATATATATATATATATATATATATATATATATATATATATATATATATATATGTGAGTGTGTGTTAAACTCAGTTAGACACACTCACTGAACTTGTAAATACATTCACCCTTTAATTCCAGTGAACTGGAATAAAAGGGTGAATTAATTTACAATTCCGGCAAGTGTGTTTCTCTGTGTTTAACTTGGATATGTTTTGTGTGATGCACCCCAGCAACTGTTTGAAGTAAGTGTGTGCCAGCGCACATATAAACACAGCAATACATATGTATACATATACTGTATATATAAATATATATAAGTGCATTGGAGCCCTTTGCAGTTAAGCAGATGAAAACATGTTAAAGCATATTTACGCAATATTCATTTTTAATAAAGTGTTATAGTGTGTATTTACTGTACATATTTCACATTCCAATGTTCGTCACATAGGGGAATATGTTCTAAGTATTTATAAATAGATATTCCTATATATTATATATATATATATATATATATATATATATATATATATATATATATATATATATATATAATCATGTATATATGTATATATAGGTATAGATATATATTGAACCAAAAAAACATCAGATATATGTAGAATTATGAATAAATAGAACATATTATTGCATGTGAAGAACATTGGAATGTGAAATATTCATATTTTTATGTTGAGTTAGTGCACATGAGAATATGCAATTGTGTTCCTACGAGAGTTGGGTGTTCCACTTTTTTTGCTCCATTGACTTCTATGGGGGTATACATGAATGCACACATGATATAGTAAGCTTGACTTTTTGTGCTTGTTGGGTTAGCGCGCAAGCGAAAACAGTTTTCTTTCAACTCATAATACGAGCGCAACCCAAGGAGTGCAAAATCCTAACTTCTAGCACAGTTAACACTTGAGCGGGAGTGTTAATTAGTGCTCCACTTGTAATCTGGCCAATAGTGTTGAATTTACTGTCCCTGTAAAGTGTCTTAAATTAAAATTGATACATACACATCATTATCAGTTGTGTAGTTTATAGTAAAATGCCTACAGTTCTATTGATGGAGTGGGACATGCCTTTGGAACCATAGCAGCTCAAGGCAGTCACCCTATCTCTCTAACTACCTGAACTATGCCAGTATCCTTTTAGTTAATATTTTATTATAATCTCCATAATACCTGCTAAAATAACTTTATTGCAAACTAAATAATTTCATTAATAAATTAAAATAATCCAGACAAAGTGTATTCTAACCTATAATAAAACTCAATTTGTTACCATATGGACATCTTTATTTTGAAATCTTTATGATGCTTCTGTTTTTGCCCATTTTCACCTTTTATTCAAAGAAACATGCTGTCTGTTCCTTTAAAATGAAAAAAAAAAGGTATTAAAACACACTTTTTAAATGATAACACATGCTCATGTGTAAAAATATAATTCAACTATTGCAATTAATTGTTTGAACAATTAGAAAATATAGTTTAATTAGCTAAATTATATTAATGTTAATTGCACACAGTTACACTTGCTAGAAGACTATAAATCGAACAAGAAAATATGCAAGGAACCAATAAACTAGACAGAATAGTGGCACGGAATGCTAAGAGACTGGGAAGGGCCCCGCCTGCAAGAGTAACTGGGCCTGTGCAAGAGAGTTGACGGAAACATTCAGCCTATAAGAAGGACTGAAACAGTGCAGAAAGTGACATTAGAAGAGTTAATCCTTTTAGACAGCCTGGGCCAGATTTTTCGCATACTTTTTCTGGCCTTAATCAGTATTTCATATTGGACTTGTTAGTGGAACAGCTCGGTCAAACATTTGAAGCCTTAGGTGCTTTCTGAGGGCTATTGTTGTGCACTGTCAAAGTTTAATTGCCATTTAGGAATTCCAGGAAGTATCAGCTAAAAAGCCTACAAAATGAAATGATAGTGATATTAATATAACACAAGCTATCCAATCATCGGATTCGGTATTTAGCAAAAATATATAATAACTATATAATTATATAATAATTATTATTACTGATCGGCAGTAACTCACTCCTCAGTTAAAGAGAGCCATAGTTTGATTATTCTTACAGTAACAGAAAAAAAAACTTTCCTTTGGTCTTAAAGTATAACTACTTTTAAAAATTATTTTCTGCAAAATAACTGCCATCTCTCTATATAAACCCTAAATATTTTATATAAAGGTATCATATTGCCTCTAATCTAACTCTATTCTAGAGTAAACAATTTGGCTAACCTCTCTTCATTGCTCATTTGGCTAACTTTTCTTTAATCCAATGATTTTGTAGTCCTTCTTTAATCTTCTCTAATTATGAAATGTCCTTTTTTATTCTTCAAATGTAACCCCATACACAAGGTGATTTCTTACCAGGGATTTATATAGGGACATAATTATGTTTTAATTATTTGCTTCAGTGCCCTTTTTATACAGACAATATCTTATTTGCCTTAGAAGCTGCTATCTGGCATTGAGTACATATTTGCTAAACTAAATCTGTGGCTTGAGCTGTTTGATTAATGTTTTTTTAAACTTTTCTAACAGTGCCATGTGCAAGCCTAAAACAGGACTCCTTACATATTTCAAGCAAACAAAAATAAATGCATACATATTGCAATTTAGAGTGTTTTTTTATTCTTTTTAAAAAAGTTTTTATTGAGGAAGTTAGGTATATGAACAGTAACAGAACATAAAGGGGGAGTTTAAGAAGTAGCGCCTACGGCTCTCTGTTTCAAATAATATGTGACCAAATTTAGTGCCTAACAGACTATCAAAAAATGTATAATAATAAAAAATAATAAAATAGATGGAGACTAGTTACAATCTAGATGTTCACAAAGAAAACTTGTGATATCCGATATGGTAGAAAAATAAAGTTTCATTTATTAAACACAGCAATCTTTTATACGCTGATCACTGATTATTATCTGATTGGAAATGCACATATAAATATATCATATGATAGAGAAAAACATATAAGAAATAAAAATAAAGATTAAAATAAAAAAGTAATACACCGGTGTATAGCAGTTGTGGAAATAATATATATATTCCTTTAAAATACAATATAAACATTTGGAAAAGTATATCATTTGACACAAAAAGGCTCTGAAAAAAGGCTGCAGCAAAAAAGTTATTTTAAACAAAAAAGGGGGATGTCAACAAATAAAATAGTTGTTGCTTAAAAAATTCTTGCTGCATGAAAAATATATGTGATGTTGGTAGTATCAATGAAAATATAACATTGTGTATATTCCACGTTTTTATATGATATTAATAGGTTGCAGACAATGTTTATAAAAAAAACAATGTGCGCCTTGATTTGTGGTTACTATTTAGAATGTAACACTGTGCACTTTGTTGGCAACACTTTCAAAACCGTGTAATAATGTGACTGAATAAAAATAGAAAACGTCTTTTATATGGATATTCCTTCGAACTGTGTCAGTAACTACTGATTTACTCTTTCTGAGTTAGGATTCTCTCACCTGGGGCTCCATGTACTAAGCCGTCAATTCATCCGTCATTTTAGACGCGGCTAAACTCGCCGTTACTCGCCGCGGGCGAAATGGTGTCCGCTGTAGCTATGTACTAATAATCCCACAACAAATAGACACCTCTAGCCCTCCGCGAGCAGTGGCGGAATATTGATAAATTTGACGCCTCGCTCGCCGCGAATAAGCTGATGTACTTAACTTTCAGTTCAATTGTCTGGCCAATTGTTAACACGTGACATGTAAGGTGTCATGAACGTCATAGTAGATGCGGGAATAGAATTTTGCTCCTATAAATGGACAAGTTTTCTAAACAACTTTATTATTGTTCCAAAATTTTTGGAGAGTAATTACAGAGCGCTCGTTTTTGTGATCTTTATTTACTATTTCGATATGGCTTCATCTGGATCTGAAACCGCTTCAAAATCCAAGAATCCTCACTTTTCTCATCAGCAAAACGTCGTTTTGATTGACATGATTATTGACTCTTATGATTATTTGTTTGGATGTCGTGTCAAACAGACAAATTTTTCTAGAAGGAAGCAGATCTGGCAAAGGATCAGCGACGCTGTTAGTGCCCAGGGTCCAGGAAAAAAGGATGTCGATCAGCTGAAGAAGCGTTACAACGACATTAAACGCTTCGCCAAAGCTAAATTGGCCAGAGAGAAAAATTCGGCACGTGCTACCAGAGGTGGACCAGCATATGTGGCAGACCTCAATGACTATGAGCAGAAGCTTGTTCAGCGTCTGGGACCAGAGATCATCACTGGCATAACCGATGATTGTGACAGTGATTTAAGAGGTAAATGTACAACATAGTTGACGTAAATGTTCTTTTTAAAGTTATGATAGGTTATTGTCTCCAATATATATTTCTTTAAAATAACATTATCTGACTTCTTACGCTTCAGTATCCTATATGCCATCTAGGCCCTGAATACTGTAATCATTTATGTCGCATATATGTATAAGGGATTGTACAAGCCATTTAGGCCCGAAATACTGTAATAATTTATCTCGCATATATGTATAAGGGATTGTACAAGCCACTTAGGCCCCAAATACTGTAATCATTTATGTCGCATATATGTATAAGGGATTGTACAATAATAGTATTGTTATACTGCCTTTTTTTTAATGGTCTAACGGAACTAAAGATTTGTTGATTATTAATATAGTGATCCCTAAAGATAACACCCATGTGTTTATTTTCAAACCAGTATTGCATAGAAACCTTAAAGAGATAATGACAATAGAAATAATGTAATTTGAAACTATTAAAATAATATTGTATGTCCGACATTAATCATGAGACTAACCCCAGATCACATGCCTTCTTAAATTTATGATCTATTGACTTCCATGTTGCGTTATTTCACTATAGAATATTATTGTTAACATCTTTCCAAATTGTTCTCCGCTTTATAAACATACATTTTTCAGATATAGCTATGCACATAGTTGACGCAGTCACATGAACCATCTATGTGCATCAACCAATGATCATTTACTGTGCCTGTATAGATTTGCTTTTCCTCAAAGTATAAAAATCCAATGAATGCAAAAACATAATACATTTAAATATTTTTAAAAAAGCATTTTCTTATGCAATTTGTAAAGGTAATTATATTTTTTCATGTCCCTTTAAAGGGCCACTAAACCCAAAATCTTTTATTAATGATTCGGATAGAGAATTGAAATTTAAACAACATATTACTTCAATTATTTCTTTGGCTTCATTTTCTAGATATTCTTAGTTGAAGAAAAATAAATACACATGTTGAGCCAATCACACGAGGCTTCTTTGTGCATCAATCAAATGCTTTTCAACAAAGAATATCTAGAGAATAAAAAAAATTAGATAATATAAGTAAATTATAAAGATGTTTATAACTGCATTCTCTTTCCAAATCATAAAAAAAGGTGGTTGGCATGTCCCTTTAATGATTGAGCCTGCATTCACTGCTGTAATTATTATTATTAACACTTTTAACTTTCAGTTTCAAATATAAATAAAAATAAACCTAATTTTTTTTTTTTTTTTTTTAAGCGATGCCAACAACAGCAGAGCCTGTGAGGAGTAACGAAGTGCCCACTTGTTCTACTTCTTCTTCTGCGGTTTCAAGACCACCCGGTGCAGCTGTTTCAAGACCTTCGGCCAGTTTTACACATGGACAATTAATACGCTCATCATCTAATGTTACACACACAACTTCCTCGGCGGACACACTTCCTGATCTAAGGACCAGCACTCCACAAACTGGTGTTGGTAGATCAACTGGTAAGTACTTTACAAATGAATAATTTCAATGTTGTGTGTTTTATCTCTTTTATCTCTCAATTTTTTTTTTTTTATTTTTTTTTTAAATGTCAAATGTCATTATTGACATATTCTATTTCGAGATCTTTTACAGATGGAATGTAATTTGAAGTTCAAATAGCAATGATCATAGATTTTCATGAAAGGGACACTGTACAAATTTTTTTAAATGAGGATTCGTGTAGAGCATGCATGCTATTTTAATCAACTTTCTAATTTTTTTAAAATTTATCATTATTTTCTTTTTGAGAATTGATCATAGTATTACATAAGAAAGCTGATAGAAATTCCATGCAATATATCTTATTCTCAAAAAGATTATTTTTGCTTCAGTGTCCAGTTAATTGCAAAATACATTTCCATTAATAATTTTGAATATATCGTTACATTGACAAAAAAGCATTTTATTTATTTATTTTTATGTTATTTATTTTTTTATAGGTGATTTGGGACGTCTTATCCAGAGATTGACTGGACATTCATCTCCATTATTTGATGGTATGTATCATATATGTATATATATATAATATAACTTAAATTGTTGTATGACGGTTGTATCTGCTCTCTCCTTCTATTCTATTTCTGCAAGTGTTTTTATAACATTTTATTTTTATTTACTAACAATTTGTTATGTCTTGATCTAGAAGAAGAAAACTCATCAAGGGAGATCACTATCAATCTCATGCCGATAGTGGAAAATCCCATTCAAGATGAACCACCAGGAGGGCATGATGGAAGTGAGACTCCAGATATTCTTGAAGATTTGGGAGATGCGCAACCGGATGAAATTCACACACCAGAAAACATTGATGAACCTGTTGAAACACAGGCACCACCAATTGAACTGCAAACAGGTGGTGTAAATATTGACAATACACCGGCAGAAGGACAATTTGGCGATGTTGCATTGAGGGAAATGTTGACACTGGCAAGGCAATACAGAGAGGACCACAGAGAAATGCAAAATATTATTAACACTAATATTGAACGCTGGGCTGCTCTGTCAGAAAAAAAATGTGGAAATCGAAAGGCAAAGGAATGAGATAGAGATGCAGAAATTACAGCTGCAAAGAGAGATGTTCCAGTGGCAGAGGCAGATGGATGAAGAGAAAAACCATCAAATTAACAGAGCTTTGAGCATCAGCGAAAGGACATTACAATCTCTGTTGGCTATTGTCAGTGAAAGGGAGGCTACAACAGACCCAAAGAGGCCACGTCTGGAGTGAACATTTTGTATTATTTAGTCACTGTTTATTTTTTTAATCTGTATATTGTTTACTAAGTTATTGTTTGTGTATTTTTAAGGGACACTGTACTCAAATTTTTTCTTTTGTGATTCAGATAGAGCATGCAAATTTGATAATAGGAGTACATTTGAAAGTTGCTTAAAATTGCATGCTCTATCTGAATCACAAAAGATAAAATTTGGATACAGTGTCCCTTTAAGTTTAAAATGTTAGTCACTGTTAATTTTTTTACTCTGTATATTGTTTACAAAGTTATTGTTTGTGTATTTTTAAGGGACACTGTACTCAATTTTTTTCTTTTGTGATTCAGATAGAGCATGCAAATTTGATAATAGGAGTACATTTGAAAGTTGCTTAAAATTGCATGCTCTATCTGAATCACAAAAGATAAAATTTGGATACAGTGTCCCTTTAAGTTTAAAATGTTAGTTACTGTTAATTTTTTTACTCTGTATATTGTTTACAAAGTTATTGTTTGTGTATTTTTAAGGGACACTGTACTCAAATTTTTTCTTTTGTGATTCAGATAGAGCATGCAAATTTGATAATAGGAGTACATTTGAAAGTTGCTTAAAATTGCATGCTCTATCTGAATCACAAAAGATAAAATTTGGATACAGTGTCCCTTTAAGTTTAAAATGTTAGTCACTGTTAATTTTTTTACTCTGTATATTGTTTACAAAGTTATTGTTTGTGTATTTTTAAGGGACGCTGTACTCAAATTTTTTCTTTTGTGATTCAGATAGAGCATGCAAATTTGATAATAGGAGTACATTTGAAAGTTGCTTAAAATTGCATGCTCTATCTGAATCACAAAAGATAAAATTTGGATACAGTGTCCCTTTAAGTTTAAAATGTTAGTCACTGTTAATTTTTTTACTCTGTATATTGTTTACAAAGTTATTGTTTGTGTATTTTTAAGGGACACTGTACTCAAATTTTTTCTTTTGTGATTCAGATAGAGCATGCAAATTTGATAATAGGAGTACATTTGAAAGTTGCTTGAAATTGCATGCTCTATCTGAATCACAAAAGATAAAATTTGGATACAGTGTCCCTTTAAGTTTAAAATGTTATTATTTAATAAAGACAAATTTTTTTATGGCCAAAAAAAAAGTTTATTTACATAAATTCAAACTCACTTTTGATTCTTCAACACAAAACTTTTTCTCAGTTATTAATCATGACAAAACAAAAAATGAAATCAAATTACATATTTACCGTATAAAAAATCTACTTGCTCCATTAACATTCCCAAAGTTGCCCTAATTTTAGAAATTTTTTGTTTAACATGATCTTCTAGACAACTCTGAGTACTTTTGTCTGCAGTCTCAATAGTTGATGTTGAAGATAAATCTGTAGAAAAATAAATGAAAAGCAAAATTTAATTCAATTGTCATATACATATTCAATGTATGATAGGGTTTTTCATCACAAATATTACCTCCTGATGTGCTGTTATCTACGTTATCTACTATATTAGCTTCTACACTTATGTCCACTCCTTTAAAGCTTTCATCTGAGCCAACTCCTATTTGAAATATACAATATATGTATTAGTTAAAACTTGTATTTTCTTAGATTTAAGATTACTGAGTATGAAACATACCTTTATCTACCATCATTGTTGGTAAAACTTCTATCCTTGGTTGAGTATCATCTGAAGTTAATGCTTCAAATATTGTCACACTATCAGGATTTTGAAATTCTTCCATTTCCACACTAGTTTCCATTTCTTCCATGGTAATATCTATGAACGAAATTACAAAGATAGAAAACTATTAAATCAAAAACCTTGTATATATTATTTAAAACAATAATAATAATAATCATTAAAAGTGACATAGAAACCAATTTCTAAGTTTCATGATTCAGATAGTGCATGCAATTTAAATAAACTTTATATTTTACTTCATTCTTTTTGTATCTTTATTTGAAAAGCAAGAATCTAAGTTTAGATGCCAGCCCATTTTTGGTGAACCAACTGTGTTGTACTTGATAATTGGACAGAACCAATCAAAGAGTGCTGTCCATGGTGCTCAACCAAAAATTGGCTGGCTCCTTAGCTTAGATGCCCTCTTTTTCAAATAAAGATAGAAAGTTAATGAGGAAAAAAATGATAATAGAAGTAAATTAGCAACTTGATTAATATTGCATGCTAAAACTTTTTAAGCCAAAACCTAAAATATATGATTTAAAATTTAAATAATAAGTCATTACCTGTCTGTGTCTCTTTATGACAAATTTCATATGGATTTGGAGATAATTCAATATCCAATAGTGTTATTGGCAAAGGTGGAGAAAGAGATTCACTTCTGGGTGTTTGCACCAACATTGACCTTAAGTAGCGTGGTGGGTGTGCACACTTCATTCTCCTACTTCTCATATCTATAAACATATATATAATAAAAAAATTTTATAAAAAAAATTGAATTAATTATTCAAATTAATTTTTGGTTTTCAAAACATTCAGTTCTGCATGCTTACTTTTCTAACATGTTTCAATGTTATATAGTAATATATTTATATTTTATTCTACTAACTCAGTTCTGCATGTTTCAATGGTATATACTAATATAGTTATATTTTACTCTACTAACTCATTTTTGTATGCTAAGTTTTCTAACCTTTTAAGTGTATATAGTAATATAGTTAAATTTTTATCTACTAACTCAGTTCTGCATGCTTACTTTTGTAACTTTTTGCAATTGTATATACTAATATAGTCAAAGTAACAGTCAGGAAATATTATTTTCCTGGATTCGTCAATGATGACGCAGTTCAAAAATAAACCCTTTTTTTATATTATTAAAAAGTATTTCATATATAATTTTGAAACTTACATGTCCTTATCAATCTTCGAATCGATTTATAGTACTTCGGTTCTCTTCTCTTCAAATCACTATATTTTCTAAGACACTGTCGTCTTGTTCTTTTAATTTTTGAAATACGATGCATTCTTCTCAGCATCTCGTATATAATTTTGTCTCGGCATTCCTGTCTCACTCCCCTCACACCACCAATCCGTTTAGGGAAATATTTATCCATGGCATAAACTAATATCACCAATTCTCCAGCACCAAAAGGTTCAGGACGCGACATGTTAGACGATGACGTGATTAATCGTTATGTCAATCATTAGCGCATTGATATAGATATGTATCCCCGAAAAATATAGAAAAATATAATGTATATGTATATTAATGTCTTTTATGAAGGTTTGTAAATATCGATGTTGATAGTTATTACAAATGATATTTGTTTTATATACATTTTCTTTGTTTCAGATGTGTTGATATGTATTAACATTTATACTTTGGTTTACAATAGTTATTGTTTCTAAACATTTTATTTGTTTCAGATGTGTTGATATGTATTAACATTTATACTTTGGTTTACAATAGTTATTGTTTCTAAACATTTTATTTGTTTCAGATGTGTTTTTATGTATTAAAATTTAATTTGGTTTACAACTTTTATTTTGTTTATAAACATTTAATTATTTAAAGATGTGTTTATATGTATTAAAATGTTGTTTGGTTTACAATTGTTATTTTGTTTATAAACATTTTCTTTGTTTCATATGTGTTTATATGTATTAGAATTTATTTTGGTTTACAATTGTTATTTGGTTTCTAAACATTTCCTTTTTTTTCATATGTGTTTATATGTTTAACAAGTTACTTTGGTTTGCAATTGTTAATATATAATGTTTAAAGATTATAATTTTGTAATAAAATAATTTATTTTGCCATTATTTTCTATATGCCACTATTCTTTTAACAAATCTTGAATGCAAAAATATATTATAAAGGTTAAGAAAATAAGTGCTAAGAGTAATCCCTTAAGGTATTTATTTGAATATGGGAAAACCTAGTAGCTGTTAAAAATAGAGGTTAGAATAAAACAAATAAAATTAGCAAGTCTTTTTTAACTCAAAAATCCAATCTGATAACATAAAGCACTGTTGAATATACTGTCGCTTGTTACAGCTACAATTCAATGACACAATACAATGAATTAGCATCAGCTATGGAGGGATTACATTACAATAATCACATATGTAAAAGAGTGAGAGCAGCTGTAGACACTAGTGTGATGTCACAAAGACAATGTATTACCTATAATATATTGTCTGTAATAACTTTGATCATAAACTTTATTTATTTGAAACCTTTGATAATTGAAGAGCAACAACTGTTATGTATTTAACTGTTTATCATGAGTGATTTTTAATAACCTTAACTCTTAAAAAAAAATGGAGACAAGTTAATAAAGAAAGTTTTTTATTGATCAACTGAAACTTTAATCCTCAAACACAAAATATTGTTCTGAAACCATGTCCCTTGTTGCATTTCCACGCCTATTAGCTTGTTCTACACATATTTCTTCAGGTAAATCATCAGCATCTATTGGATCTTCATCTTCTAATGGACAGCCTCTTTTAATTGCAATATTGTGCAGTATGCAGCAAACCAATATAATTTTGGCAACTTTCTCTGGTGCATACTGCATAGCACCACCAGAACGATCAAGACATCGAAACCGCATTTTCAAAAGACCGAAAGTCCTCTCAATAATCCCCCTGGTAGATCGGTGAGCTTCATTGAAACGTACTTGACTTCTGGTCTGTGGGTTGTTATAGGGAGTCAACAGCCATTCTGTACATGAGTACCCTCCATCTCCTAATAGAAGATATAATAAATATAAATATTAATATAAGAATAATTATAAAGATTCAGAACTATACAATACAATTAAACTATACAGATTACAGTCGACAAATTGGGCGCAATTTTGGTACATTGAAATGAGAGACATATTAGACGCCAGTTATGCTTACCTAGAAGCCATCCGTCAGGCATATTTCCGTCCTCGAACTTCCGGTATAACCCAGTCTGCCTTAAAATGTAAGAATCATGACAGGAGCCAGGAAAGTTAGAACGGACACTGATAATCCTCATGTGGGGGTCACAGACCATCTGGACATTCAAGGAATGGAAATGCTTTCTATTCCTATAGATCTCCTCACGAGCTTGAAGTGGTCTTACAGCAACATGGGTACAGTCTATGGCACCTAGGACATTGGGCATCCCAGCCATCCTATAGAAATTTGACTTGATAGATTGCCATTCTTCAGGGGTAGATGACAAACAAACATATCGATGAAAAATAACCATCATAGCCCCTATTACTTTGGATAAGTGGCGTGAAAAAGCAGATTGACTCATTCCAATAATGACGCTAGAAACTGCCTGAAAGGAGCCTGTTGCAAAAAAATGCAATGCCGCTAATAGTTTGAGAAGTCCCGGAATAGCTTGTGAACGAGCAGTCATCGGCTCCAAATGATCTTCAATCTCTCGATACAGGTGTAATATCGATTCACGATCAAGCCGGAATCTTTGTATGATCTCTCGGTCAGAAAGGCCGTGCAAACCAACCCGTGGAAGGAATACACGGGGGACTCGAACTCTCCTTCTTCTAACCAATCGATTAGCTACATTTCCAGTATTCTGTCTTCTAGCCCGGATTCGCATCAAACGGAGAATAAACAAAAACAGAATTCTCTCCATAGCTGCTGAAATGAACAATGTAAGTACAATGCTGATATTACTGCCTTTTATATATGTCTAGACTGGCGTCTAGAGTGACTTTCCTATTGTTTTGTACCTTGCCCGCCACCTAAAAGGTGGCGAGGCAAAAATAACGAGGTGGGAGCGGAAATTGACGCGAGCGGACAAATAGATTTTTTAGTACATTCGTTTTTGGCGAGTTGGTGGTCAAATGTGTCTAATTACAGTAAAAAATGGAGAGGTAGCGAGGTATGGCGGATAAGTACGCTCGCAATTTTAAAGATGCGAGTTTTTACATAATTGACGGCTTTGTACATATCAGTTTGCGAGTTTGGGCGCGAGATTTGTTGCGGGTAGCTCGCTGACTGCTTAGTACATGGAGCCCCTGGTGATTAAGCCGGGGCTTGAATTCAGGAAAAATAGAGCTTTCCAATGTCCCTTTAGATCAAACTATTCCTTCCCATTGTGTAGTATGGCGGTGTATCAGTGGATTGTATGTTTAGTAAGGTGGTTTGTATTTTCTTACCCTGCTTAGCCGGGCTCACTCTGATAGTAGCGGCGTCCTTAGACTCTTATTGGATATGGCGGGTTTTCTCAGCAACCAATCCTTATGCTTGTTTCCTTGTCTACTGTGAATTCAATTCTCACCTCTCAAAGGAAATCAGTGCTTATCCAATATTAGCAAACCTCCTAACACCTATTGTGAGTGTTCTGCTCCTATAGCGTTCGTTACTCACAGTGTTGACGGTCTTTGTAGTGCTGGTGTTCACGCTAACTGGCCAGTTAGTAAAGAGTTATGAGCTGGAGCAGGGAAACAGTGTGTTCAGTACAAAATATCAATGTAAAACAAATAAAAAGAGTTACAACTAGTTATAACTGAAGATAGAGTATAGGGCCTATCTGTGGGGGAAATGCATATGGGGACTGGAGCTCGAGGCTAAAGAGTTGATCCTCTTTTAATTATTTTATACCTTATATGCTGTTATTTTCGCAGAATAGGCGGGACTGAGGAAATAAGGATGATTATGCTTTTTGGTGGTTTGGTAGGAGTCATGTTGGCCTCGGAGGAGAGGTGAAGGCTGAAGGGAAGAGAAAAAAAAGAAGAAAAGAACAATTACATTTCCTGTCATATATGGAAGTCTAATTTATCAAGGACCGAATGGGGGTAGGATTTCATTTTCTTAATATATTTTATTGTGGAGATGATTTGTGCAATGGTTGGAGGAATTTTGCGCTTCCAAGCTCTGGGGATTTCTAGTTTAGTGGACATCAGGAAGTAAATGGTCAAAGTTTTATGTGCTGGTGTTAGTTTCGGGAGTTCTAAATGGAGGAGACAAACTTGGGGCCTAAAAGGGAGTGTGATGCCAATTTGGTTGAATATAGCAAAGAGTTATGTCCAGATAAGTTTGATCTTAGGGCAAGACTACCAAATTTGGCATGGGAATCCTATCGGACCACAATCTCTCCAGCACATGGGAGAATGCTTGCTAAAAATCTTGTGAAGGATAGAGGGGACTAGATGCCATACTAGAATTTTGTAGTAAACTTCCCAGAAGGTTGCACAGTGTAGGAGTTTTCTGGTAAAAAGAATCTCCCTGTACCAGGAGTCAGTGTCAACAGCAAAGTTTAGGTCTCTTTCCCAAGCTATGTGCTGTGAAATTTTATGATGAGTATGTGATTCTAGAAGTAGGTTGTAGTGGTAAGAGATCTCTAAGGTTGTCTTAAGGGTATCCCCAGGATCTCAATAGGGAACAAAGGTGGAAGGCTTCAAATTTAAGGTTGGGAGGTAGCTGGAACTGAAGACACAATCTGGGGTGAAATAACTATTTCTTATGTTCATAGAAATCAGAGATGTATAGAGCATTAGTTCTTTGCCAGGTGAGTATATGTGAATCAGGGAGGCTATATAAAGAGCTTGTTACAGTCTAAAATAGGGAAGGGATGAGGAGTGATCTCATGAGTATGTCTGATCTGATCCCAGAACTGTAGACCATAAAGTATTATAGGGTGGTTAATCTAAAGATCCTTCCTATAGTGTACTGGTATCCATGGTAGGTCAATTAGCTTAAGGCCTGTTGGTAAAGAAGAGTTCTCTACTTTGTGCCAGCGCAAAGTGTTATCAGAGAAGCTCCAGTTCATTAGGTGGGACAGACGAGCTGCATTATAATAGAGAATAATGTTTGGTAGAGCTAGGCTGCCTTTTTCAATATCTCTTTGCAAGGTTTGCTTAGAGGTCCTAGGTTTCTTACCTCACCATATGTAAGTAGTAATAATACTCTGAAGTTTATTATTGGTTGGTCTAGGTATGTTAAGCGGGATGGATCGGAATAAGTAGGTCAATTTGGTAAGAAAGGACATCTTGATAGCAGCTATTCTCCCCGTCCAGGAAATCCCTCTATATTCCCAAGAATTTAGGAGCTTTCTAAACTTTTGTTTGCAGTTGGGTTTTTTAAATCACCTGTGCATGTGATTTAAAGCGAAGTGTGGCATGTGGTTATTTTTGGAAAAAAAACTGCTCTTTCTACCCTAGAGGAAAAAAATATTATTTTTCTTTTTAAATAGATATTTCTATATATATCTGTGTAAACAATATCTATCTATCTATATTCAAATAGCTATATAGTTATAAATATATATATATATATATATATATATATATATATATATATATATCTGTGTAAGAATAAAAATAAAAAGTTCTTCTATGTGAAATGTTCCTTATGCGCCTTTGACTTTGGCAAAGTTCTGAAGTTAGCGCACCTGAGTCTTTCACTCGCACTTACTTTTTACTTTCAATTTGTAACAAACGTGCTAACCTGAGCACACATGCCACTTTTAATCTGGCTCATAGTATGCAGAAATCCAAAAATCAGTACATAAAAATCAGCACATAACAATAAAAATTCAGAACATACAAATCAGTACATACCAATAAAGAATCAGTACATACAAATCAGCACATACCAATAAAGAATCAGTACATACAAATCAGCACATACCAATAAAGAATCAGTATATACAAATCAGCACATACCAATAAAGATTCAGTACATACAAATCAGCACATACCAATAAAGAATCAGTACATACAAATCAGCACATACCAATAAAGAATCAGTACATACAAATCAGCACATACCAATAAAGAATCAGTATATACAAATCAGCACATACCAATAAAGAATCAGTATATACAAATCAGCACATACCAATAAAGAATCAGTACATACAAATCAGCACATACCAATAAAGAATCAGTACATACAAATCAGCACATACCAATAAAGAATCAGTACATACAAATCAGCACATACCAATAAAGAATAATTCCTTAAAAAATATTCTTTCACCAGCATTCTCCAGGTGATGCAGCTCAGAAGATTAGCATTTGCGCAAATATTAATAGTGCAGAATGTCTAGTATAAAAAGCCAAGGTTACTCCTGCATTACATTACTATAAAATGATCATCAACAATCATATTTTCTTGAACCTACACAATCAAACTCATTAGGGTTATGAAAATATTAAAATGAAAAAATATAGTGAAATTTAAAGTGTCCATGTGAAACAAAAATTGGCTTATAAGAAAAGTTAATGAATGATATTGAATAAAGGAAAAAGGAAATCTTCCAACAAAGGTTGAGTTTACTTTAGTCGTAAAAATCATTTTCAGCCAGCTGGTAATTGTTAAAATTGCTGCTAAAAACAAAACAAAACACTGGCAATTAGAAATTTGTTAGGTATGCTGCTTTTGCAGTGTAAAATTACTACACTAGAAGTTTGCTTTTGTCATCCCCAAAAGTCAATAGAAGCAGAGTACATTCTTGATGTTCAGCTTCCTGTATCCTGTTGTCAATAAACTCAAGTTTTTGACTTCCTCTTCTAGGCGTTAAGCGACAAATATGTATAGTTTTATACCTTAAAAATATATTTAAACATATAAGTTATATATAACAATCCATGAAGAAAAATATATAAACCAAACATGTAAATCAGACACACATTTGGGGGACCCATACTGTTATCAATGCATTTACATACTGTATATTTAGTTTATGAAAATGTGTTTTTGGTATCAGGGGATGGTATATATATATATATATATATATATGTAATAAATAATATACAGCAAGATTACAAGTGTTTGGGTACAGCTATACCGCTGAACAATTGGACATTGTGAGTGGAATATGCAAATCTCCGGTGTTACAAGTTGCAGCAGTACGGCTATATAGCATTTTAGCCTTTACTCAACTCTCCATTCCACACTCAAAAAAAATTACTTTTGAGTATAGAATTTTGAGGTCTCCCATATTACAAATTGTGCAGTCTGGCTAAAACGCTAGCGTTATAGCTAATTCGATCACGATCCATTCTGCGATCAGAGACCAGTAGTTATGGATTTTGCAAAACAAAAATTTTTCACAAAACTCATAACAAAAATGTTACAAAGTACACTAACACCCATAAACTACACTATTAACCAATAAACCCCCACCCGCCGCATTGCCAACACTAAAATAAAGTAGTAACCCCTAAACCGCCATCCCCCCGCATCGTTAATACTATAATAAACCTAGTAACACCATAACCGTCGGCATCCTCACATTGCTACTACTATAATAAACCTATTAACCTCTAAACTGCTGGCCCCCCACATCGCAACACACTAAATTAAACTATTAACCCTTAAACCTAACACCCTTAACTTTAAATTAAACTTACAATATAGCTACCTTAAAATAAATAAAAACTTACCTGTGAAATAAAAAAAAACTAATATTAAACTATAAATTAACCTAACATTACTATTTAAAAAAATAAAAATAAACTAAAATTAAAAAAAAAAAAATTACAATATGAAAAAATCCTAACACTCCGAAAAAAAAACTAACATTACAAACCCCCCCACTAAAATTACAAAAAATAAAGAAACACTAAGATTACAAAAAATAATAAACGGAATTATCCAAAACTAGACGATAAGCCTGCCCAGAGGGCTGTTTATTTAAAAAAAACTACAACCCCCAAAGCTAAATTAAAAAAAATAAAAAATGTAAAATTACAGAAAAAAATAAACAAAGCTATCCAAAATAAAAAATGTAAACCTAAACTAATCCCCTAAAAAGGAAAAAATCCACCCAAAAAAAAACACCCCCTAATCTAATACTAAGCTTCCAATAGCCCTTAAACAGGCTTTTGTAGGGCATAGACCTAAGTTAAACAGCTCTTTTACATTTAAAAATTACTAAATCCTCCCTAACAGTAAAACCCTCCACCCACCAAACCACCCAAAATAAAAAAAACTAACACTAAAAATACCTAAACTATCCATTATCCCTAAAGAGGCATTTGTATGGGCATTGCCCTTAAAAGGGCATTCAGCTCTTTTACTGTCCTTAAATGGGCAATCAGCTCTTTTCCAGCCTATTAAATCCCTAATCTTAAAAATAAAATAAAAAAAAAATTTAAAAAAATCCTAACCCTAAGCCCCAAATAGGTACTCACCGTTCCTGAAGTCCGGCAGAGAAGGTCTTCTTCCAGGCGGCTCCATCATCTTCTATCTTCATCCGGAGCAAAGGCATCACGTAGTGGAGGTGCGAAGCAGTGGATCCTCAGCGGCGGTCCCCACCAGTGGCGCGGAGTGGAGGTGCGGAGCTGTCTTCCCCAACACATGAATCCTTAGCGGTGGTCCTTAACGGCAGTGGTCCTCAGCGGCATGGAGGCTCCTCTTCATCTGATGTCTGTCGTACACTAAAGACTGAATTCAAGTCACCACAATCAATTTGGGGTACCTTTCATTCCTATTGGCTGAAATTTTGAAATCAGCCAATAAGATTTCAGTAGCTCTCATCCTATTGGCTGATTTCAAAATTTCAGAAAATAGAAATGTGAGGTACCCCAATAAATATGGGGTAACTTGCATTTAATCTTCAGTGTGCGATGGACGATTGCATGAAGAGGAGCCTCCACGCCGCTGAGGACCGCCACCACCGAGGACCACAGCCGAGGACAGCATTCGTTAAGAAATGCCATTGAGGATCCACGCATTGGGGAAGACAGCTCCGCACCTCCGTGCTGCCTTCGCTCTGGATGAAGATAGAAGATGATGGAACCGCCTGGAAGAAGACCTTATCCGACGGACTTCAGGAACAGTGAGTACCTATTTGGGGCTAAGTGATAGGATTTTTTAAATTTTTGGTGTTTTTTTATTTTTAAGATTAGGGATTTAATGGGCTGGAAAAGAGATAATTGCCCTTTTAAGGGCAGTAAAAGAGCTGAATGCCCGTTTAAGGGCAATGTCAATACAAATGCGCCTTTAGGGGCGATGAGTACTTTAGTTTTTATTAGTGTTAGTTTTTTTTATTTTGGGGGGTTCGATGTGTCATGAGATGCAGGACACAGCATAGAAGGTATAACGCTATTTTATTGCAGAGCATGGAAGTATACACCCGGTACAATACATCTCACTTAGTAACTGTGATATAGACAATAACGGACCTAAACCACGTCCACATCTGGTGACATCACTTCCCACTCTCATCACATCTTCCCCCTTTTCAAAGGACAAAGCAAACATATTTTTTTTTTCATTTGAATACATCAAATAACAAGGTATACAAGAAGCATAAAACAACAGTTTTGTATAGTATATAACAAATAACAAGTTAAAGAGAATATCTGTATAAACAACATGAATTACATCCTGACTTGAACATCGGGGTAGACTACCCTAGTCCATCGGGGTAGACTACCCTAGTCCATCCGGGTAGTCTACCCTAGTGACCATGGGATTATTCTGCCCATACTTCCAGTCACTGCTCTAACTAGTGCTAATCCCGATATCGGGCCGGAAGTTTCACCACTCTTCCACTTGATGTAATTCTACATGAACTGTCCTGTCATGAATGCTGCAAGTGACATAACAGTAATGTCTGCTCTTATGTCAATTTTAAAGGCAACTTTGGCTCCCATTACAGTAAGAGTAATCCTCCAATCTTCATCTGAACCAAGCCGTTGAACAACAGACCCTACAAAGGACACTTCTTGACCCTCCTGGTCGCTATCCACCTGCATCTCCTTAATATATTCCGTTTTACACACCACTTAAAAATGGCCCATTCGGTTACATTTTCTACATCTTTTGTCTTTAGCAGGGCATATGACACTCTGATCATGGGCACGGTTGCACCGTGTGCAGCGGGCAAGCTGCACCCATCCGCTTCTGGGCCTATCTGTTGCCCTTGGTCTACCGCTCACACTGTGCCTTTCACTAGCAGCCCTCCTGAATTGCTGCACTTCATCCACAATACTCTCAGACCTCAGATCAGCACTTTGCTTTTTCACTAATTCACTCTGGCGGGCCACCCTAATAGCCCCATCTAATGTTAAATCAGCCTCTAGCTGTAGCTTCAGCGAAACTTCAGCATCTGCCATTCCTATGACTATTCTGTCTCTGATTTGCTCCTCTTTAGCAACACCAAACTCACAGAATTCAGCTAGTTCATACAGGCTGCACACAAATGACTCCACAGATTCTCCCACACGCTGGGCATGTTTGTGAAAACAAGCCCTCTCATGAATCACATTTCTTTTGGGCACAAAGTGGGCACTGAGTTTGTTCATAACTATGTCAAAGTCAAATTCTTCCCCTTCTTGGAAAGCAAAGGCATTGAACACTGGCTCCACATCTTTCCCCATAGAGTATAAAAGAGAATTAACTTGTACTTCACCACTCTCCTTGTCCAGCTTGGAAGCAATCCTGAAGCGCTGAAACTGCTGACGCCATGTGGGCCAAGCTGCAGGCTGAGAGAAATCTAAAGGCTCAGGTGGGGTAAACTTTGACATCATCATCAATCAGGAAACAGAAGTGCAGGCAAAAACTTCTGACACCATGTCATGAGATGCAGAACACAGCATAGAAGGTACAACGCTATTTTATTGCAGAGCATGGAAGTATACACCTGGTATAATACATCTCACTTAGTAATTGCGACAGACTATAACGGACCTAAACCATGCCCCCATCCGGTGACGTCACTTCCCACTCTCATCACATGGTGGGTGGAGGGTTTTACTGTTAGGGGGGATTTAGTAATTTTTAAATGTAAAAGAGGTGTTTAACTTAGGGCAATGCCCTACAAAAGGCCCTTTTAAGGGCTACTGGTAGTTTAGCTTTGGGAGTGTTTTTATTTTGGGGGCTTTTTTATTTTCATAGGGATTAGCTTTAATTTTTTAAATTTTTGATAATTTTGTTTATTTTTTTCTGTACTTTTAGAATTTTTTGTAATTTTAGATTTTTTTTTGTAATTTAATGTTAGGTTTTATTTAAGTGTAACTTAGTATTGTGGTTAATTTAGGGGGTGTTAGGTGGCTAAGTAATTAAATTAGTTATTTGCGTTGTGGGGAGTGGCGGTTTAGGAGTTAATAGGTTAATTAGGTTTATTGTGATGTGGGGGGGTGGTAGTTTAGGCGTTAATAGGTTAATTAGGTTTATTGCGATGTGGGGGGTTGGCGGTTTAGGTGTTAATAGGTTAATTAGGTTTATTGTGATGTTGGAGGTTGGCGGTTTAGGGATTAATGGGTTAATTAGGATTATTGCGATGTTGGGGTTTGTCGGTTTAGGGGTTAATAGGTTAATTAGGTTTATTGCGATGTGAGGGGTTGGCGGCTAAGGGGTTAATATTTTATTGATGTTATTTGCAGATTAGGGGTTAATTACTTTATTATTTTGCGATGTGGGGGTTTGTGGTTTAGGTGTTTGTTAATACTTTGGGCGGGAGGTTAGTTTTTTGTTATACTTTGTGCGGGCGGGTATGTTTTTTTGTTATACTTCGTGCAGGCAGTTACATGTTTTTATTTATTTCTTGTGGGCGGTTACGTGTTTTTTCCATATTTCATACGGGCGGTTGCGTGTTTTTTTTTTAAGGCTTCGCGTTTGCCTACGCTGGATCCAGGTTCTTAAGAGCAAAATACGTTTTTATACCATCAGGTTAGATCTGCTAAACTTCATATTCAGAGATTCTAATTTCCTTCTAAAAATTACCAAGTTGTTGAACACTGATGACATCACAATCAACCTCCTTTCTCATTGTGTAGTGGGAGACATTTGGAGCCTATATCTGTCTCTGCACCACTTAAAAAGAAATGCAACCATGTATGTGAAAAGGGGATTCATTGGCATCACATGAGCAATAGTATTTTCTTGTTGATCATCACTCCTCTCAGGAGGAATGAGGCTCTATCAAAACACCTGTCTCCTCCTAACTTACTCCTTATTGAAAGGCAAGGAGAATCTAATCTTTGAAAAGAGAGATCACTTGTCCCCTTTAGGGGCAGTTGAAAATGGTGATCACCTGCTCTACTGGCCACAAGGAGGTTTTTTGAAGGGGGTATTAATAATGCTTATTTTTCTCTGTTTTTCAAAATAAAATAATTAAACCTTTCAATTTGAAAGAAGGGATTCCACTGTCTAAGTAAGGGGTCATATACTTCTCTAAATGTTCAAGTAATCAGCATGTTTATGTTGATCACCTGCCTTTACTAGGCACTAGGGGTGTCTAGCAAACACAAATTCAGTCCTTTTAAAGCCCATTTCAATCCAATAACCCATGACATCACATTGTTAAAACAGAGAAGCCCCATGTTTCCATTGAGTATTTTCTTACCCTCATTTTTAAAATTGCAATATCTACTTGATTTCCTGTATGATAGTAGAGGCTTCATCAGAGGCACAATTCCCTAAGGCTATACAAAATAAACAATTTAATACCCTTTATATGAAAGAGCGGATTACTTTCTCTCAAATAAAAGGTCTAATACCCCTCCAGCTATCTGGTAAATGCTATAAATATTACAATTGCCTGTCTACTAGGTGACTTTTAAAGCTCTCTTGGTTATTAAAGGAACCCTAGCACCAATATAAACACTAATGGAGAAAGTGAACAATCTTTTAAAAGAGGTAAGAAAGCTCTATCAAAGAGCATTGCATTGTCAGGTGGGTTTTAGGTGATCACCATGTCAACACTAATCACCTGGCTGGGTACCTTCCTTATTTACATCCAAACTTTACGTAATCTTCTATCAAATTACTGGTTCTATGTCCATCTAGCTGCCAGATTACTTTTTTATAACAATGGAAAATGCCTATAAGTATTTGTCCTATTTATTGTTTATTGCTGGCCCCTCCATCATAAAAATATAACCTAAGAGCCCTCACTTGAAAAGGGAGTGTTGCCATTGAAATAAGGGGTTTCCTGTTCATATAGCTGTCAAATTATTGGCATAGCTATATACACTGCCCTTTTAGTGTTATCAGGGCTTATAGATCTATCGGCTAGATTACGAGTTTTGCGTTATGAGTAAAAAAGCAGCGTTAAGCCTCATAACGCTGCTTTTTTACTACCGCTGCTATTACGAGTCTGGTAGGTACAGCTGTACCGCACACTTTTTTGGCCTTACCGCAAATCAACTTACGCAATTTGCGTATAGTCTTTTTTAAATGGTACTTCCGTTGCGCCGGTATTACAAGCTTTTTTTTTTAGGCCAAAAAGTGAGCGGTACAGCCTATCCCGCAAGATTCGGAACGCATTCTAAAGTCAGTAGTTATGAGTTTTACACTACAAAGCTGTAGC
The DNA here is from genome assembly GCF_027579735.1 of Bombina bombina. Taxonomy (NCBI): domain Eukaryota; kingdom Metazoa; phylum Chordata; class Amphibia; order Anura; family Bombinatoridae; genus Bombina; species Bombina bombina. Next base: position 729,237,972 of record NC_069501.1, on the reverse strand, counting down.
ATAAATCTCATAACTAAAGTTCTAAAAAGTGCACTAACAGCCATAAACTACCTATTAAGCCCTAAACCAAGGCCCTCCCGCATCGCAAAAACACTAAAATAAAAATGATTAACCCCTAAACTGCCGCTTTCGACATCGCCGCCACTATAATAGACATATTAACCCCTAAACCGCCGCAATCCCGCCTCGCAAACACTAGTTAAATATTATTAACCCCTAATCTGCTGTCCCTAACATCGCCACAACGTACCTACATTTATTAACCCCTAATCTGCCTCCCCCAACGTCGCTGCCACTATAATAAACATATTAACTCCTAAACCGCCGCACTCCCGCCTTGCAAACACTAGTTAAATATTATTAACCCCTAATCTGCCGTCCCCAATGTCGCTGCCACAATATTACATTTATTAACCCCTAAACCTTAGTCTAACCCTAACCCTAACACCCCCTAACTTAAATATAATTAAAATAAATCTAAATAAAACCTACAATTAATAACTAAATAATTCCTATTTAAAACTAAATGTACAATGTAACTATTAGTTATATTGTAGCTAGCTTAGGGTTTATTTTACAGGTAAGTATTTAGTTTTAAATAGGAATTATTTAGTTATTAATTGTAGGTTTTATTTAGATTTATTTTAATTATATTTAAGTTAGGGGGTGTTAGGGTTAGGGTTAGACTTAGGTTTAGGGGTTAATAAATTTAATATAATGGCGGCGGCATTGGGGACGGCAGATTATGGGTTAATAATATTTAACTAGTGTTTGCGAGGCGGGAGTGCGGCGGTTTAGGGGTTCATTTGTTTATTATAGTGGCGGGGACGTGGGGGACAGCATATTAGGGGTTAATAAGTGTTGGTAGGTTGCAGCAACATCGAGGAGGGCAGATTAGGGGTTAACAAATATAATGTAGGTGTTGGCAATGTTGGGGACAGCAGATTAGGGGTTAATAAATATAATGTAGGTGTCAGCAATGTCGGGGGCAGCAGATTAGGGGTTAATAAATGTAAGATTAAGGCGGTGTTTAGACTCTGGGTTTATGTTAGTGTGTTAGGTGTAAACATAAATTTTGTTTCCCTATAGGAATCAATGGGGCTGTGTTACGGAGCTTTATGCTCCTTTATTGCAGGTGTTAGGCTTTTTTTCGCCGGCTCTCCCCATTGATGTCTATGGGGAAATTGTGCACAAGCACGTACAACCTTAAGCAGCGCTGGTATTGGAGTGTGGTATGGAGCTCAATTTTGCTCTACGCTCACTTCTTGTCTTTTAACACAGGGTTTATAAAGACCTGTAATACCAGCGCTGTAGTTAAGTGAGCGGTGACAATAATGTGCAAGTTAGTACCGCACCCCTCATAACGCAAAACTCCTAATGTAGCCGTATGTTTTTTGGTGATAATAAAAAATGCAGGCATCCTAATATATGAAATAACTGATGACAATTTATGAAACTTTGTTTAGTATGATTTTTATATTTTCTATGTTTGGTGTTATTTTAATTCATTTTTAATATGATGATGAGTTTGGAATTAGGTAGAAGTGTGCATATCAGACTTGTGCATATATTTCCTCATGAATGCACATTCATAACAAAAATAGGATTTAGGTTTTACAAAACTAATTTCCAAATAAATGCACAAAGAAAATGAAATAAAATAAGAGAATACTGATGAAAATCATCAATATTCATTTGTTTTCATAAAAAAAAATTTGGGGGTAATATTTTCCTTAACATACCATGATCTTCTTTTTGTCAGAGCCCTGGCTGTGCTATCCGAAGGTTTAGACCATTGGCTCCCAGGACCTGCACTAAAGTCAACAAGGGCTCTGGCAATAAGAGGGTTAGCGTGCTCTCCAGAGCATGTTAAGATAAGGATTTTAACTAAATTAAAATTCTTTAACTAAGATTCAGTATTACAAAGTATTACCAAACAGTGCATCCACTGAATATTCAGTGAAAATAATTTCCTGAATATTCACAAGAAAATTTTGTCCAGGACAAAATTTCTTGGCTGCACTATTGTTAGCCTGTTCTATGGCATTTTACCACCTGGGTGCAGCTTCGTTTAGCCCAGTAATGCTTTTCACAGAGTAGAACTTTCCAGTAGTATATCAGTCTGATCCCGCCTATTACGGTCAGTCCAGTGTGGAAATACCAGGCAATTCCTCTGTGAAAAAGGAACACAGCAACCCCAGATGATTGTTTTGGCCTTTATTGGGCCTCGTCAGTGAGGTGTAGCCATATTCCTCTAAGCAATATATATTGTATTTTATGTGTTTGTATTTATACTTTACATAAAATCCTAATAATGCTTCAATACAATCAGTCAAAAAGACTAGGGGTACATTTATTAAATGTCGAGCAGACATGATTCGCTATAGCGAATAATGTTGGCTCAACATCGCTAAATTCAGACAGCATACGCTGTCTGCATTTATCATTGCACAAGCATTTCTTCTGAAATGCTTGTGCAAAGCGGTCCCCTGTTCATTGGTGATCGGCCACTAGTAGGGGCTTTTATTCATCCCGATCGGATCGGGATGGTTTCAATCCACCACCTAAAAGGTGGCAGACAGTTTAAGAAGCAGCGCTCTTATGACCTCTGCTTCTTAATTTCTGTTTCAGGCGAGTCTGAACCGATGGGACTCCGAAGCAGGATCCGCTGCTTAATAAATGGAGCCCTAGGGCTAAGTGCTTTTAATGATAACAAAACAGTCAATAAAAATTATCACAAAATGGAACTAAATAGTTATTTTTGCCCATGCCAATACTTCTGCTGGCTACGTGTATCAAAGAATATTAAATCAAGAACAAATACATTCAGCAGTATTCAGAAAGCAATTTTTAAAGTGAATTATCCATTCGCCTAAGCTGCTTAGTTTTTATTCTGTGCTGGTCTGTAAACACCCTGCACAAACTCATATTGTTTATAGATTGTTTTGTTTTCACATTTTTAAATGTAGAAAATCTATATTTTCTGAATGTATTGCTTGCAAACAATTTGTTGTATAACTCATTACATGTTTCAAATAGATTGAAATATCAGTGGGAAAAAACATATTTAAACCAATACATGTTCTTCTTTAAAATAAAAAGGTCTAGACTAGTGATGTCACAAATTGTTCGTCGGTGAATAGTTCCCGGCGAACATAGCATGTTCGCGTTTGCCTCGGCGGTTGAACATATGCGATGTTCGATCCGCCCCCTATTCGTCATCATTGAGTAAACTTTGACCCTGTACCTCACAGTCAGAATACACATTACAGTCAATCAGCAGCAGACCCTCCCTCCCAGACCCTCCCACCTCCTGGACAGCATCCATTTTAGATTCATTTGGAAGCGGCATTCTTAGGCCTAGATTTAGAGTTCGGGGGTAAAAGGGCTGTTAACGCTCCGCGGGCTTTTTTCTGGCCGCACCATAAATTTAACTCTGGTATCGAGAGTTAAAACAAATGCTGCGTTAGGCTCCAAAAAAGGAGCGTAGAGCATTTTTACCGCAAATGCAACTCTCGATACCAGAGTTGCTTACGGACGCGGCCGGCATCAAAAACGTGCTCGTGCACGATTCTCCCATAGGAAACAATGGGACTGTTTGAGCTGAAAAAAAACCTAACACCTGCAAAAAAGCAGCGTTCAGCTCCTAACGCAGCCCCATTGTTTCCTATGGGGAAACACTTCCTACGTCTGCACCTAACACTCTAACATGTACCCCGAGTCTAAACACCCCTAACCTTACACTTATTAACCCCTAATCTGCCGCCCCCGCTATCGCTGACCCCTGCATTACAGTTTTAACCCCTAATCTTCCGCTCCGTAAACCGCCGCAACCTACGTTATCCCTATGTACCCCTAATCTCCTGCCCTAACATCGCCGACCCCTATGTTATATTTATTAACCCCTAATCTGCCCCCCACAACGTCGCCGACACCTGCCTACACTTATTAACCCCTAATCTGCCGAGCGGACCGCACCGCTACTATAATAAAGTTATTAACCCCTAACCCGCCTCACTAACCCTATCATAAATAGTATTAACCCCTAATCTGCCCTCCCTAACATCGCCGACACCTAACTTCAATTATTAACCCCTAATCTTCCGATCGGAGCTCACCGCTATTCTAATAAATGTATTAACCCCTAAAGCTAAGTCTAACCCTAACACTAACACCCCCCTAACTTAAATATAATTTTAATCTAACGAAATAAATTAACTCTTATTAAATAAATGATTCCTATTTAAAGCTAAAAACTTACCTGTAAAATAAATCCTAATATAGCTACAACATAAATTATAATTATATTATAGCTATTTTAGGATTAATATTTATTTTACAGGCAACTTGGTATTTATTTTAAAGTGAAGGTCAATTCTTGCTATTAACAATACACCATGTTAAATTTTAAGTTAAAAATATTGCACTCGCTGATTTTATATGTATAAAAAACGAATCCATTTCAAATAAAATCTATTTATAATATACCTCCGTTATCGCGATTAGCTCCGCCCCTACCACACTTCCTTATTGTGCTGTTATGACGTTGCTTTGTTTCTTACAAGCGCTCGTGCACCCGTGTTTTTTTTCAACTGCGCATGCGTATCGTCAACTCAATAGCGCATGCGTTTCATCCACGTAACTTTGTATGCAATGTATAAACCCAATTCTATCATTCATTGCTACGGAAGTCTGTCAGTCAGTCACTCGCAAGATCGCTCTGCACCCTCTAATAGAGCGAGAGAGCGTTGCTGTTGATTCAATGTTTCAACAATTGCGAGAGCGGACAACGCATGCTCGAAACATGAACGAGCATTCCGATTATGACGCGCTGTTTTTTAAACGCATGCGCAGACGGTTTGAATGACGAAACAGAAAAGGGGCTGGACGCCACGGGGGTAAACAATAGATAGGATAGAAAAACTGTCAATCAATAACGGCAGTATGGCGGGCGGATTATACAGGCGAAACGGAGCCGATTCAACAAGTAAAAAATATAACTTTTCATTGTATCTAGATATAATTTGATGAATGAACATCATACTGAATTTAGCAAACATATTGAAAAATGCTAACCAAAACGCCAGACTTGACCTTCACTTTAACTAGGTACAATAGCTATTAAATAGTTAAGAACTATTTAATAGTTACCTAGTTAAAATAATTACAAAATTACCTGTAAAATAAATCCTAACCTAAGATATAATTAAACCTAACACTACCCTATCAATAAAATAATTAAATAAACTACCTACAATTACCTACAATTAACCTAACACTACACTATCAATAAATTCAATAAACACAATTGCTACAAATAAATACAATTAAATAAACTAGCTAAAGTACAAAAAATAAAAAAGGACTAAGTTACAGAAAATAAAAAAATATTTACAAACATAAGAAAAATATTACAACAATTTTAAACTAATTACACCTACTCTAAGCCCCCTAATAAAATAACAAAGCCCCCCAAAATAAAAAATTCCCTACCCTATTCTAAATTTAAAAAGTTACAAGCTCTTTTACCTTACCAGCCCTGAACAGGGCCCTTTGCGGGGCATGCCCCAAGAAGTTCAGCTCTTTTGCCTGTAAAAAAAAACATACAATACCCCCCCCCCAACATTACAACCCACCACCCACATACCCCTAATCTAACCCAAACCCCCCTTAAATAAACCTAACACTAATCCCCTGAAGATCTTCCTACCTTGTCTTCACCATACCAGGTTCACCGATCCGTCCTGGCTCCAAGATCTTCATCCAACCCAAGCGGGGGTTGGCGATCCATAATCCGGTGCTGAAGAGGTCCAGAAGAGGCTCCAAAGTCTTCATCCTATCCGGCAAGAAGAGGACATCCGGACCGGCAAACATCTTCTCCAAGCCGCATCTTCTATCTTCTTCCATCCGGTGCGGAGCGGGTCCATCTTGAAGCAGGCGACGCGGATCCATCCTCTTCTTCCGATGTCTCCCGACGAATGACGGTTCCTTTAAGGGACGTCATCCAAGATGGCGTCCCTCGAATTCCGATTGGCTGATAGGATTCTATCAGCCAATCGGAATTAAGGTAGGAATTTTCTGATTGGCTGATGGAATCAGCCAATCAGAATCAAGTTCAATCCGATTGGCTGATCCAATCAGCCAATCAGATTGAGCTCGAATTCTATTGGCTGTTCCGATCAGCCAATAGAATGCGACCTCAATCTGATTGGCTGATTGGATCGGCCAATCGGATTGAACTAGATTCTGATTGGCTGATTCCATCAGCCAATCAGAAAATTCCTACCTTAATTCCGATTGGCTGATAGAATCCTATCAGCCAATCGGAATTCGAGGGACGCCATCTTGGATGACGTCCCTTAAAGGAACCGTCATTCGTCGGGAGACATCGGAAGAAGAGGATGGATCCGCGTCGCCTGCTTCAAGATGGACCCGCTCCGCACCGGATGGAAGAAGATAGAAGATGCGGCTTGGAGAAGATGTTTGCCGGTCCGGATGTCCTCTTCTTGCCGGATAGGATGAAGACTTTGGAGCCTCTTCTGGACCTCTTCAGCACCGGATTATGGATCGCCAACCCCCGCTTGGGTTGGATGAAGATCTTGGAGCCAGGACGGATCGGTGAACCTGGTATGGTGAAGACAAGGTAGGAAGATCTTCAGGGGATTAGTGTTAGGTTTATTTAAGGGGGGTTTGGGTTAGATTAGGGGTATGTGGGTGGTGGGTTGTAATGTTGGGGGGGGGGTATTGTATGTTTTTTTTTACAGGCAAAAGAGCTGAACTTCTTGGGGCATGCCCCGCAAAGGGCCCTGTTCAGGGCTGGTAAGGTAAAAGAGCTTGTAACTTTTTTAATTTAGAATAGGGTAGGGAATTTTTTATTTTGGGGGGCTTTGTTATTTTATTAGGGGGCTTAGAGTAGGTGTAATTAGTTTAAAATTGTTGTAATATTTTTCTTATGTTTGTAAATATTTTTTTATTTTCTGTAACTTAGTCCTTTTTTATTTTTTGTACTTTAGCTAGTTTATTTAATTGTATTTATTTGTAGCAATTGTGTTTATTTAATTTATTGATAGTGTAGTGTTAGGTTAATTGTAGGTAATTGTAGGTAGTTTATTTAATTATTTTATTGATAGGGTAGTGTTAGGTTTAATTATATCTTAGGTTAGGATTTATTTTACAGGTAATTTTGTAATTATTTTAACTAGGTAACTATTAAATAGTTCTTAACTATTTAATAGCTATTGTACCTGGTTAAAATAAATACCAAGTTGCCTGTAAAATAAATATTAATCCTAAAATAGCTAAAATATAATTATAATTTATATTGTAGCTATATTAGGGTTTATTTTACAGGTAAGTATTTAGCTTTAAATAGGATTAATTTATTTAATAAGAGTTAATTTATTTCGTTAGATTAAAATTATATTTAAGTTAGGGGGGTGTTAGTGTTAGGGTTAGACTTAGCTTTAGGGGTTAATACATTTATTAGAATAGCGGTGAGCTCCGATCGGAAGATTAGGGGTTAATAATTGAAGTTAGGTGTCGGCGATGTTAGGGAGGGCAGATTAGGGGTTAATACTATTTATGATAGGGTTAGTGAGGCGGGTTAGGGGTTAATAACTTTATTATAGTAGCGGTGCGGTCCGCTCGGCAGATTAGGGGTTAATAAGTGTAGGCAGGTGTCGGCGACGTTGTGGGGGGCAGATTAGGGGTTAATAAATATAACATAGGGGTCGGCGGTGTTAGGGGCAGCAGATTAGGGGTACATAGGGATAACGTAGGTGGCGGCGCTTTGCGGTCGGAAGATTAGGGGTTAATTATTTTAAGTAGCTGGCGGCGATGTTGTGGGGGGCAGATTAGGGATTAATAAATGTAATATAGGGGTCGGCGGGGTTAGGGGCAGCAGATTAGGGGTACATAAGTATAACGTAGGTGGCGATCGGCAGATTAGGGGTTAAAATTTTTAATCGAGTGGCGGCGATGTGGGGGGAGCTCGGTTTAGGGGTACATAGGTAGTTTATGGGTGTTAGTGTACTTTAGAGCACAGTAGTTAAGAGCTTTATGAACCGGCGTTAGCCAGAAAGCTCTTAACTCCTGCTATTTTCAGGCGGCTGGAATCTTGTCGTTAGAGCTCTAACGCTCACTGCAGAAACGACTCTAAATACCGGCGTTAGAAAGATCCCATTGAAAAGATAGGCTACGCAAATGGCGTAGGGGGATCTGCGGTATGGAAAAGTCGCGGCTGCAAAGTGAGCGTTAGACCCTTTAATCACTGACTCCAAATACCAGCGGGCGGCCAAAACCAGCGTTAGGAGCCTCTAACGCTGGTTTTGACGGCTACCGCCGAACTCTAAATCTAGGCCTTGGTGAGAGGAGGGACAGTGTAGCTGCTGCTGATTTAATAGGGAAATCGATAGCTAGGCTAGTGTATTCAGTGTCCACTACAGTCCTGAAGGACTCATCTGATCTCTGCTGTAAGGACAGCACCCCAAAAAGCCCTTTTTAGGGCTAGAAAATCAGTCTGCTTTTTTTTTTTCCTGTGTAATCTAATTGCAGTTGCCTGCTTGCCAGCGTGTGTGTCAGCATCACAGCGTATATTGTGCCCACTTGCCCAGTGCCACCACTCATATCTGGTGTAACAGTAGTGTACATTTAAAAAAAAGAACTTTTTGACTGTGAAATAATAGCAGACAGCTGCCAGTATCCAAAATGGCCGCCAATAAGGCAGATGGGGAGGGTTAGAGAGCTGTTTTGGAGGGGGATGAGGGAGGTTGGGGGCTAAGGGGGATGCTACACCACAGCATATGTAAATATGCTTAAAAAAATAAAAAAATAAAAACCTTTTATTTTAGTACTGGCAGACTTTCTGCCAGTACTTAAGATGGCGGGGACAATTGTGGGGTGGGGGAGGGAAGGGAGCTGTTTGGGATGGATCAGGGGGTCTGATGTGTCAAGTGGGAGGCTGATCTCTACACTAAAGCTAAAATTAACCCTGCAAGCTCCCTACAAACTACCTAATTAACCCCTTCACTGCTAGCTATAATACACGTGTGATGCGCAGCAGCATTTAGCGGCCTTCTAATAACCAGAAAGCAACACCAAAGTCATATATGTCTGCTATTTCTGAACAAAGGGGATCCCAGAGAAGCATTTACAACCATTTGTGACATAATTGCACAAGCGACGGTGAAATGGTGGCATGAAATATACCAAAATGGGCCTAGATCAATACTTTGGGTTGTCTGCTACACTACACTTAAGCTAAAATTAACTCTTCAAGCTGCCTACATGCTCCCTAATTAACCCCTTCACTGCTGGGCATAAAACACGTGTGGTGCGCAGTGGCATTTAGCAGCCTTCTAATTACCAAAAAGCAATGCCAAAGCCATATAAGTCTGCTATTTCTGAACAAAGGGGATCCCAGAGAAGCATTTACAACCATTTATGCCATAATTGCATAAGTTGTTTGTAAATAATTTCTGTGAGAAACCTAAAGTTTGTGAAACAGTGAACATTTTTTTTTTATTTGATCGCATTTGGCAGTGAAATGTTGGCATGAAATATACCAAAATGGGCCTAGATCAATACTTTGCGTTGTCTACTACACTACACTTAAGCTAAAATTAACTCTACAAGCTGCCTACATGCTCCCTAATTAACCCCTTCACTGCTGGGCATAAAACACGTATGGTGCGCAGTGGCATTTAGCAGCCTTCTAATTACCAAAAAGCAACGCCAAAGCCATATAAGTCTGCTATAATGGCATGTCTGGCACACAGTGTTGGGGCAAGGGTCCATCTGACCACTGATACCTGGTCTGCAAAGCATGATCAGGGCAGGTATATCACCTACACTGCGCACTGTGAAGCGGGCGTAACCCTTACACGTAACCCTTACACTACCTGATCGATACAACATCATACCTGATGTTTTAAAGCACGTTATTCCAAACAATTTAGGAATGTTAGGTGATTTATGCCCTTTATGGATTAAAACCACACTCTGCATCAACTATGTAATTTTCCATGGGAGTTTTGCCATGGATCCCCCTCCGGCATGCCACAGTCCAGGTGTAAGTGCCCTTGAAACAACTTTTCCATCACTATTGTGGCCAGAAAGAGTCCCTGTGGGTTTTAAAATTCGCCTGCCTATTGAAGTCTATGGCGGTTCGCCTGGTTCGCCGGTTCGCAAACTTTTGTGAAAGTTCGAGTTCTCCGTTCGCGAACCCAAATTTTTAGGTTCGCAACATCACTAGTCTAGAGTTCCACTTTGTAACAAGACAGAAAAGAAAAAATCTAAATTCAATTAAAATGAAGAACAAAATCTACAGTCCCAAGTTTAAAGGGACACTGAACCCAAATGTTTTCTTTTGTGATTCAGACAGAGCATGCAATTTTAAGCAACTTTCTAATTCACTCCTATTATCAAATTTTCTTCATTCTGTTTGTATCTTTATTTAAAAAGCAAGAGTGTAAGTTTAGATGTTGGTCCATTTTTGGTGAACAACTTGGGTTATTCTTGCTGATCGGTGGATAAATTCACAGACCAATAAACAAGTGCTGTCCAGGGTCTGAACCAAAAAACCGCCTGGTTCCTTAGCTTAGATGCTTTATTTTTCAAATAAAGATAGCAAGAGAACGAAGACAAATTTAAAAAAAAGGAGTAAATTAGAAAGTTACTTAAAATTTCATGCTCTATCTGAATCACAAAAGAAAAAAGTTGGATTCAGTGTCCCTTTAAGAAGACATGTGATAGTGGCAAAATGTCTGTAAAAATTAAACAAAAGACATATATTTGTATGCTATTTTTAAATAAAAATAAACTTGAGCTATATTGGGCTACTCAGTAACTGACAGTCATGTTGTATTTGTTCATATTTCAGGAATTATTTGTATTAAATGTATTTCTACTCTTATTCCAGATAATTTACCTTTTATTTAAAAAAAAGATATCACAAATCAAGGAGCCCATGTATTTCACCAGTGTTAAAGGGATATAAAACCCAATGTTTTCCTTTCTTAATTCATATAGAGCATGCAATTTTAAGTAACTTTCTATTTTATTCCTATTATATTTTTTTTTCGTTCTCTTGGTATCTTTATTTGAAAAAGTAGAAATAGACGTTTAGGAGCCTGCCCGTTTTTGGTTCAGAACCCTGGGTAGCATTTGCTGATTGGTAGCTAAATGTAGCCACCAATCAGATGTGCTACCCATGCACTGAACCAAAAATGGTCCGGCTCCTAAGCTTACATTGCTGCTTTTTCAAGTAAAGATACCAAGATACACAAATTGATAATAGGAGTAAATTAAAAAGTTGCTTAAAATTGCATGCTCTAATGTATTTTGCTTTTGCATGACTCCTCCTTCTTGCCTGTGTTGCGCAGTGAAAAAAAAGAGCCAAATCCATTAAACCCCTGACAATCACACACTATTATGGGCCAGTCAAAAATTACATGGGAATCAAACTATAATTGTAGTCAAGCATTTACATACTTTCCTTTTTATGTATTTCCTTTTGAAATTTATACTTCATTTGGTGATTATCAGAAACAAAGAAGATCTATCACCAGATAGTCAGTAGCAGACTCTGTCAACAGTCTAAAAATAGTTAAAAAAAAATTGTAATGACTATGGTTTTAACATGTGCCAGTATAATATGGTTTTAACTTTGTGCATAGTTGTCTTTCTTCAGATGATGCCAAATGCAACTCCAGAGTAAAATTGTCCACGATACTCAAAATATTCAATGAACAGTTTCTAGTAATGGTACAGGACCTTTAGTGTGTTTTATTAAATAAAATGTATTGTCATTGATGCATAATTGAGGTCACATCCTAGAACCCACTTATAGAGCTTACAGTCACAGTTGTCTGCTCAGTTGCTGCTGTAATAATCCCTAATGTTAAGGGCTATGACTTTTACCCACATGTGAAATTAATTTGAGTCATTTAGCTTCACATTATGCATATGACCATATGGTATTAGTTGCAATACTTGTTGCAGTCACTTTGCGTTTACACAGTTTTTCATGTCAGCTATGTCACTGATCTCATATCAAGACACAGTACATCAAATTTGTTAAAGGTTTTTACTTTAAGGATCATCTTGAGAGTGTCTCATGACTTAAACTTCTCAAATACGTGAAACCAAATAAATTCCTACCTTAAGACCTGGGCATGGATCCAATGATATTCACAAATTAGACAAGAGGAACTTTACAGGCTGGTAACATCTGCTGTTTTAAAGAGTTGGAAGGCATTTACAAGAAAAAAAAAATCCCTACAAAGTCAGAAGAACATTTAGTCTCAGAGATAGTGAAAATGTTTATATTCAGTAATTTAATTAAAAAAAGAGGCTGCATGCATTTTAAATTGGAAGAAAGTATATTAAGCATAGGTTACCCATTATCATATAGATTGTCAACCAGTTCTAAAAGACTGAATGAGCTAACATGATGATTATGTACAAGGGATATTCTAGCTTTAATATTTATTTAATGGGCGATATTTACCAAGCACCGATTATTACTTCTGGGACCAGTCATAAATAGCAGTGGTCTTAAGACTGCTTCTCCTTAACCTGTCGGCCACCTAAAAGGTGGAGGATTGAAATCATCCTGATCTTATTGGGATAAATGACAGCCTCTGCTAGCGGCAGATAAGCAGCCAGCGAGCAGGAGGCAGCAATGCACAAGCGCAATGTTAAATGAGGACAGTGTAACGCAAATGATGTCCACCCAAACAATAGTAAATGGAGCCCAATATATGCCTGATGAAGTTTCCAATGAACAGCTAAGAAACACATTGCACTTAGAAAGTATTTTATTTATAAGAGTAAACCCTATGGGACCGATTTATCAAGTGTCTGATGGACATGATCCTCTGTAGTGTATCATGTCCACCAGACATCGATAAATGCCGACAGCATACGCTGTCTTCATTTATCATTGCACAAGCAGTTCTGGTGAACTAGCAGGTGAGCTAGCAGGGGGTGTCATTCAACCCGATTGTATACGACTGGGCGGATTGTTGTCCGCCGCCTCAGAACGCTGCTTCTTAACTCCTGTTTCCAGCGAGCCTGAAGGCTTGCGCGGATACAGGAGTATACAGCCCCATTTGGGCCGTTATAAATCGGCCCCTATGTTTTGAGTATGATTTTTTTATATTTTAATAAAAGTTTTTTATAAGCGCATGTAGTCTGCTGTATGATCCAGGATCCAGTTATCGGGAGATCGGTGAGTTGTGCAACTGGGAGTGTTCAGATTACCTTATTCAGCAAATGTGCTGCAATCTCTGTGACTTTACATTTGTCTTTTCATATGCTTTTTTTGTGTATCTGCTATGCCATGAGGCACCTTCTGTTGTTTATACCATTTAAGTTTGATATTTAGTCATTTTACAAAAAAAAAAAAAAGTTAAAATGTTATTGGGTATTTATTATGAATATTTCAGGCTACAATATGTAAAGGGATTATGCAAAGTTTTATTGGAGATAACATTTAATATATCTGTATAACTAAACATTCTGTAAGGAGCTGTTGAATTATAAAATCCTACAAGTAACAGTTAGAAAAAAACATATGGTTGATGTATGTCACTTTACAACTGTGGCACAAACAATAAACTAAATACCATTTTATATGATAAACTAAATACTGTATTGCTCTTTTAAGGGACATTATAATATGCATTATAAAATAAATAATATGCAATATAAAATTGTATTTTAGCCTGTTTGGAGGTTACAGCACCTAGTGAGTTTGCTTTGAAACCTAGACATCATCTAATTGGTTCACACACATATGTGTATGTCAATCACGCTTGTTCACCAACCAACAACTACACTTACACTACAAAGTGTATTAAAATAGTAGGCTTGGGCTGCTTACCTTTATGCCCCTTTCAGAATGACAACTTTGATTCTACAATATGATCTCTAAATGTGTTGTTTGGTATAAAATAAAAAAAGCAATCAGTGCAGAACTTTTGCATTAAAAATTGAAGTCCACAGAAAAGTTTCTTGGGTTTGGAAGGGGTTAAAAAAATGCCCTGATTGTACCAGTATCAGTGGCAACACATGCCGCAGGAGAGAACTGCATGTTGTGCACATGAGCGGCATATCATTTTACACATGGCATCAACATATGTGGTTACTCTTTATATAAACATTTGTCCCTCTTGCCCATCTCCTCCAATCATCCATGAGCAAATGTGAACTCTATTAAAAATAATAAACCTAGGCTTTATACATTGAGGAAATGTTTATGGTTAGGAACCTGAATGAAAATTGGCATTAAAGTGTATAATTCATTTAACATTTCTTTTAATATGTAATGTACAGCTGTGTTGTGTAAACCCCCAATCCAAAGAATTAAATAATATCATATAGTAGTACAATATGTTTTCAAATGTGGGGATTGCCATGGTTTTTAACCTAGTTTCAAATAAATTTGTTCTTGCAATCCTAAATTACTAGCACCTTAAAGCAAGGTTTAAATTTCAACAGCTTCACAATGTTAAACGTTTGCCACACTACCAGGCAGCTATAATATTTTCCAATTGTTTACCTGTGCTGTTAACACTGCTTTGAAAAGTACAGCAGAGAGAGTTAGTTTATTTTGAGCTCTCCTCTCACTATTAAAGATATAGATATAGGGGCCGATTTATCAAATGCCAAATGGCCCCTAATGCACCTGTTATGAAGCAGTGGTCTTAAGACCGCTGCTCCTTAACTGGTTCGCTGCCTCTGAGGCTGCGGTCTGCAATCCGCCCGATCGTGTACGATCGGGTTGATTGACACCCCTGCTAGCTGCCGATTGGCCGCGAATCTGCAGGGGGCGGCATTGCACAAGCAGTTCACTAGAACTGCTTGTGCAATGTTAAATGCCTACAGCGTATGCTGTCGGCATTCAGCGATGCCAGGTGGACATGATACGCTACAGAGTATCATGTCTGCCAGACTTTGATAAATCGGCCCCATAGCATGCATATTCAAACAACTTTCTAATTTACTCCTATTATCAATTTGTCTTAGTTCTTTTGTTATCTTTTTTTGAAGAATCAGGAATCTAAGCTTAAGAGCTGGCCCATTTTTTATTCAAAACCTGTGTAGCTTTTGCTGGTTGGTGGGTAAATGTAGCCGCCAATCAGCAAGCGCTACCCAGGTGCTGAACCAAAAATGTACCAGCTCCTAAGCTTACATTGCTTCTTTTTTCAAATAAAGATAGCATGAAAATGAAGACAATTGATAATAGGATAATAGGAGTAAATTAGAGAGTTGCTTTAAATTGCACATTCTATCTGAATCATGAAAGAAAAAAATGTGGGTTTAGTGTCCCTTTAATACTGTCCTTTTAAGCACTATCCACTGTCCCAGCACTATACAGATAATGCACATTCCCAATGCAAGTTGCAACAATTATTTATCATTCAAAAAGAGTTTATCTTAATTAGAATATTGACCCCTGGGAGTATGTCTTCACTTTTAAGTGCCAGAGCTATACTTCAGTGGAGCCCTGCTAGAATAGCACCCTCATATAAATACTTGAAAAGCACTTCTCGCTTTTTGCTGTCGTTGTTTTACTTCCTCCTGATTCACCTAATCCTGCTTCACAGTTTGTGCTCACAGAAAAGGAGAAAAGGAGCTCAGTGAGAGCAGCATCACAGCTGTGTGAATATGTGTCTGGGTAAGGCTGCCATTGTGTGTGTGTGTGTGTGTGTGTGTTTTATGCATGAGAGATGTGTTTTTGTGCATATGTGAAACTGTCTGTGTGTGTGTGTTTGTGTGTGTTTTATGCATGAGAGATGTGTTTTTGTGCATATGTGAAACTGTCTGTGTGTGTGTGTGTGTGTGTGTGTGTGTGTGACAGCATGTGTTTTATGCATGAGAGATGTGTTTTTGTGCATATGTGAAACTGTCTGTGTGTGTGTGTGACAGTATGTGTTTTATGCATGAGAGATGTGTTTTTGTGCATATGTGAAACTGTCTGTGTGTGTGTGTGACAGCATGTGTTTTATGCATGAGAGATGTGTTTTTGTGCATATGTGAAACTGTCTGTGTGTGTGTGTGTGTGTGTGTGTGTGTGACAGCATGTGTTTTATGCATGAGAGATGTGTTTTGTGCATATGTGAAACTGTGTGTGTGTGTGTGTGTGTGACAGCATGTGTTTTATGCATGAGAGATGTGTTTTTGTGCATATGGGAAACCTTGTCTGTGTGTGTGACAGCATGTGTTTTATGCATGAGAGATGTGTTTTTGTGCATATGTGAAACTGTCTGTGTGTGTGTGTGTGTGACAGCATGTGTTTTATGCATGAAAGATGTGTTTTTGTGCATATGTGAAACTGTGTGTGTGTGTGTGTGAGAGAGACAGCATGTGTTTTATACATTAAAGATGTGTTTTTGTGCATATGTGAAACTGTGTGTGTGTGTGTGTGTGTGTGTGTGTGTGTGTGTGACAGCATATGTTTTATGCATGAGAGATGTGTTTTTGTGCATATGTGAAACCTTGTCTGTGTGTGTCTGTGTGTGACAGCATGTGTTTTATGCATGAGAGATGTGTTTTTGTGCATATGTGAAACTGTCTGTGTGTGTGGGCGTGACAGCATGTGTTTTATGCATGAGAGATATGTTTGTGTGCATATGTGAAACTGTCTGTGTGTGTGTGTGTGTGTTTGTGTGTGTTTTATGCATGAGAGATGTGTTTTTGTGCATATGTGAAACTGTCTGTGTGTGTGTGTGTGTGTGTGTGTGTGACAGCATGTGTTTTATGCATGAGAGATGTGTTTTGTGCATACGTGAAACTGTCTGTGTGTGTGTGACAGTATGTGTTTTATGCATGAGAGATGTGTTTTTGTGCATATGTGAAACTGTCTTTGTGTGTGTGTGTGTGACAGCATGTGTTTTATGCATGAGAGATGTGTTTTTGTGCATATGTGAAACTGTCTGTGTGTGTGTGTGACGGCATGTGTTTTATGCATGAGAGATGTGTTTTTGTGCATATGTGAAACCTTGTCTATGTGTTTGTGTGTGTGTGTGACAGCATGTGTTTTATGCATGAGAGATGTGTTTTTGTGCATATGGGAAACCTTGTCTGTGTGTGTGACAGCATGTGTTTTATGCTTGAGAGATGTGTTTTTGTGCATATGTGAAACTGTCTGTGTGTGTGTGTGTGTGTGTGTGTGTGTGTGTGTGACAGCATGTGTTTTATGCATGAGAGATGTGTTTTTGTGCATATGTGAAACTGTCTGTGTGTGTGGGTGTGACCGCATGTGTTTTATGCATGAGAGATGTGTTTTTTTACATATCTGAAACCTTGTCTGTGTGTGTGTGTGTGTGTGTGTGTGACAGCATGTGTTTTATGCATGAAAGATGTGTTTTTGTGCATATGTGAAACTGTCTGTGTGTGTGTGTGACAGCATGTGTTTTATGCATGAGAGATGTGTTTTTGTGCATATGTGAAACTGTCTGTGTGTGTGTGTGACAGCATGTGTTTTATGCATGAGAGATGTGTTTTTGTGCATATGTGAAACCTTATCTGTGTGTGTGTGTGTGTGTGTGTGTGTGTGTGTGTGTGTGTGAGACAGCATGTGTTTTATGCATGAGAGATGTGTTTTTGTGCATATGTGAAACTGTCTGTGTGTGTGTGTGACAGCATGTGTTTTATGCATGAGAGATGTGTTTTTGTGCATATGTGAAACCTTGTCTGTGTGTGTGTGTGTGTGTGTGTGTGTGTGTGTGTGTGTGTGTGTGTGTGTGTGACAGCATGTGTTTTATGCATGAGAGATGTGTTTTTGTGCATATGTGAAACTGTCTGTGTGTGTGACAGCATGTGTTTTATGCATGAGAGATGTGTTTTTGTGCATATGTGAAACCTTGTCTGTGTGTGTGTGTGTGACAGCATGTGTTTTATGCATGAAAGATGTGTTTTTGTGCATATGTGAAACTGTCTGTGTGTGTGTTTGTGTGTGTGTGACAGCATGTGTTTTATGCATGAGAGATGTGTTTTTGTGTATATGTGAAACTGTCTGTGTGTGTATGTGTGTGACAGCATGTGTTTTATGCATGAGAGATGTGTTTTTGTGCATATGTGAAACTGTGTGTGTGTGTGTGACAGCATGTGTTTTATGCATGAGAGATGTGTTTTTGTGCATATGTGAAACTGTGTGTGTGTGTGTGTGTGTGTGACAGCATGTGTTTTATGCATGAGAGATGTGTTTTTGTGCATATGTGAAACCTTGTCTGTGTGTGTGTGTGTGTGTGTGTGTGTGTGTGTGTGTGTGTGTGTGTGTGTGTGTGACAGCATGTGTTTTATGCATGAAAGATGTGTTTTTGTGCATATGTGAAACCTTGTCTGTGTGTGTGTGTGTGTGACAGCATGTGTTTTATGCATGAAAGATGTGTTTTTGAGCATATCTGAAACTGTCTGTGTGGCAGAATGTGTTTTTGTGCATATGTGAAACCTTGTCTGTGTGTGTGAGTGTGTGTGTGTGTGTGACAGCATGTGTTTTATGCATGAGAGATGTGTTTTTGTGCATATGTGAAACCTTGTCTGTGTGTGTGTGTGACAGCATGTGTTTTATGCATGAAAGATGTGTTTTTGTGCATATGTGAAACTGTGTGGCAGAATATGTTTTTGTGCATATGTGAAACCGTCTGTGTGTGAATGTGTGTGTGTGACAGCATTAGTTTTTGTGCATATGTGAAACCGTCTGTGTGTGAATGTGTGTGTGTGACAGCATGGGTTTTATGCATGAGAGATGTGTTTTTGTGCATATGTGAAACCTTGTCTGTGTGTGTGTGTGACAGCATGTGTTTTATGCATGAAAGATGTGTTTTTGTGCATATGTGAAACTGTGTGGCAGAATATGTTTTTGTGCATATGTGAAACCGTCTGTGTGTGAATGTGTGTGTGTGACAGCATTAGTTTTTGTGCATATGTGAAACCGTCTGTGTGTGAATGTGTGTGTGTGTGACAGCATGTGTTTTTGTGCATATGTGAAACCTTGTCTGTGTGTGTGTGTGTGACAGCATGTGTTTTATGCATGAAAGATGTGTTTTTGTGCATATGTGAAACTGTCTGTGTGTGTGTTTGTGTGTGTGTGACAGCATGTGTTTTATGCATGAGAGATGTGTTTTTGTGTATATGTGAAACTGTCTGTGTGTGTATGTGTGTGACAGCATGTGTTTTATGCATGAGAGATGTGTTTTTGTGCATATGTGAAACTGTGTGTGTGTGTGTGACAGCATGTGTTTTATGCATGAGAGATGTGTTTTTGTGCATATGTGAAACTGTGTGTGTGTGTGTGACAGCATGTGTTTTATGCATGAGAGATGTGTTTTTGTGCATATGTGAAACCTTGTCTGTGTGTGTGTGTGTGTGTGTGTGTGTGTGTGTGACAGCATGTGTTTTATGCATGAAAGATGTGTTTTTGTGCATATGTGAAACCTTGTCTGTGTGTGTGTGTGTGTGACAGCATGTGTTTTATGCATGAAAGATGTGTTTTTGAGCATATCTGAAACTGTCTGTGTGGCAGAATGTGTTTTTGTGCATATGTGAAACCTTGTCTGTGTGTGTGAGTGTGTGTGTGTGTGTGTGTGACAGCATGTGTTTTATGCATGAGAGATGTGTTTTTGTGCATATGTGAAACCTTGTCTGTGTGTGTGTGTGACAGCATGTGTTTTATGCATGAAAGATGTGTTTTTGTGCATATGTGAAACTGTGTGGCAGAATATGTTTTTGTGCATATGTGAAACCGTCTGTGTGTGAATGTGTGTGTGTGACAGCATTAGTTTTTGTGCATATGTGAAACCGTCTGTGTGTGAATGTGTGTGTGTGACAGCATGGGTTTTATGCATGAGAGATGTGTTTTTGTGCATATGTGAAACCTTGTCTGTGTGTGTGTGTGACAGCATGTGTTTTATGCATGAAAGATGTGTTTTTGTGCATATGTGAAACTGTGTGGCAGAATATGTTTTTGTGCATATGTGAAACCGTCTGTGTGTGAATGTGTGTGTGTGACAGCATTAGTTTTTGTGCATATGTGAAACCGTCTGTGTGTGAATGTGTGTGTGTGTGACAGCATGTGTTTTTGTGCATATGTGAAACCTTGTCTGTGTGTGTGTGACAGCATGTGTTTTTGTGCATGAGAGATGTGATATTGTGCATATGTGAAACCCTCTGTGTGTGAGCATGTGTTTGACAGCATGTGTTTTTGTGCATATGTGAAACCTTGTCTGTGTGTGTGTGTGTGAGTGTGTGTGTGTGACAGCATGTGTTTTTGTGCATATGTGAAACCCTCTGTGTGTGAGCGTGTGTGTGACAGCATGTGTTTTTGTGCATATGTGAAACCCTCTGTGTGTGAGCGTGTGTGTGACAGCATGGGATTTTGTGCATATGTGAAACCCTCTGTGTGTGAGCGTGTGTGTGACAGCATGTGTTTTTGTGCATATGTGAAACCCTCTGTGTGTGAGCGTGTGTGTGACAGCATGGGATTTTGTGCATATGTGAAACCTTGTCTGTGTGTGTGAGTGTGTGTGTGTGACAGCATGTGTTTTTGTGCATGAGAGATGTGTTTTTGTGCATATGTGAAACCTTGTCTGTGTGTGTGAGAGTGTGACACAGGGGCGTATTACTGGATACGCCAACAAGGCTGGTGCCTAGGGCGGCAATTTTTTTGGGGCGGCACTTGACACTTAGTAGTATGGCTGCTTTTCATTTTTTTTAACTTTGAAACAGGCGGCTTACCACCGAGCGTTCACGTGACCGTCTTTTCGCCAAGGTCATGTGACATTTTCGACCAGCCAGCTCAGCTTCCACTATCTGCCGCTCATGACTGGCCAGAAGGCAATGCAACAGGGTTAGGTGAGAGTCAGAAGTAGTCTGAGTCTGAGATAGGGTTATAATATAACCTCCCCTCTTAGCATCCAGGAGTTTATTTCAATGCCGTGTGCACTACTTAGTATTGTTTACAGAGACTGAGATGATTGTATGAAGTCAGAATAATTGAAAAAGGGCTCAGAATATTAGCCGACAAACTACCACATGGACTAATATGTTTAGGACTAAGGCACAGAGAAAGTCACTTGTCAGACTCGTCACTCAGTGTCCGGTGAAATTATCCTTCTCCTCCTATTTGCTCTAACGTTGGTTCCAAAGCTAAGGAACAGCCAGTTTCCACTTAGATATTTTCATATAGATTGAGAGTGGGAACTTTTTTTTATTATTCATTTAAGAAACTAATTAGTATTATTATTTATTTAATTAGGATCACACTGCTTGACTTTTGATTTGTTCTTCTACTTACTTACAAAGGTGATACACGTTTCTCCAGTACATAGTGGGGTTTGGAATACCCACTATTATCCTTTTGCTACAAACTTTCTGCAACTCATTCATTTTAGTGTGGTTGGGATTTATTAATACTCTTATGTAATTTTGGTTTTCATTTATTGCTGGACAATAATTATTTATAATGTATTATATTATTAATTTATTATTTATTGCAGATATATTTTTTGTGCATATTATTTAATTTTTACTTCAGGTTGGTTTTTTTATGCACCTTTTTCTACTCTTTGTATATATGTATATATGTATGTGTATATATATATATATATATATATATATATACACACACAGTATATATATATATATATATATATATATATATATATATATATATATATATATATATATATATATATATAGATAGATAGATATAGATATATATACACACAGTAAATATACTGTATATATATATATATTCAGTATATACATTCACAAACAGTATGTATATATATATATATATATATATATATATATATATTTACTGTGTATATATATATATATATATATATATATATATATATATATATATATAAACATATAATGAATAAAGCGCCATATTCAGATTCTCACCTCCGTTCCCCGGCGTTGTCCGTTGTGAACCTTGACCTCAGCTACCCGGCACAATGGAGAGTGAGTTACAGCATATGCGAGGTACTGCTGCAGCTATTCAAAAGTGTCTGCTAAACACAGAGGCAATTATATGTGAAACAAAATGAGAATAGCGCATGCAGACCAAGCCAATACCGCTTATGTAAAACTTCCAAGTTTATTCTACCATATTAAAAATAGCAAAAAGTAAATTCACATTGCAATGTGAATAGGAGCACTTGCAAACATGTTTCGTGCCTGTGCACTATGAGTATCTTATATAAGTACCTTGTGAAAAGATATACTGTTTCTTATCTTCTTTCTCTCTAGTAGATGTGTCTTATATCTCCTTACAGTCTTTACTTGTCTCTACCATTAGATTGTGTATATAAATTTGCAGCCTATTTGTTAACAAATATAATGATAAGCATTAAGAAAGAAATATTGATTTGAAATTTATCAAATTGATTATATGTCTCAAATTGTATAATGTTTTCAATGCAACAAGTTACATGAAAATAATATGAATCCAATGTATTATACACTGCTCAAAAAAATAAAGGGAACACTAAAATAACACATCCTAGATCTGAATGAATAAAATATTCTAATTAAATACTTTGTTCTTTACATAGTTGAATGTGCTGACAACAAAATCACACAAAAATTAAAAAATGGAAATCAAAATTTTCAACCCATGGAGGTCTGGATTTGGAGTCACACTCAAAATTAAAGTGGAAAAACACGCTACAGGCAGATCCAACTTTGATGTAATGTCCTTAAAACAAGTCAAAATGAGGCTCAGTAGTGTGTGTGGCCTCCACGTGCCTGTATGACCTCCCTACAATGCCTGTGCATGCTCCTGATGAGGTGGCGGATGGTCTCCTGAGGGATCTCCTCCCAGACCTGGACTAAAGCATCCACCAACTCCTGGACAGTCTGTGGTGCAAAGTGAAGTTGGTGGATGGAGCGAGACATGATGTCCCAGATGTGCTCAATTGGATTCAGGTCTGGGGAACGGGAGGGCCAGTCCATAGCATCAATGCCTTCGTCTTGCAGGAACTGCTGACACACTCCAGCCACATGAGGTCTAGCATTGTCTTGCATTAGGAGGAACCCAGGGCCAACCGCACCAGCATATGGTCTCACAAGGGGTCTGAGGATCTCATCTTGATACCTAATGGCAGTCAGGCTACCTCTGGCGAGCACATGGAGGGCTGTTCGGCCCCTCAAAGAAATGCCACCCCACACCATTACTGACCCACTGCCAAACTGGCCATGCTGGAGGATGTTGCAGGCAGCAGAACGTTCTCCACGGCGTCTCCAGACTGTCACGTCTGTCAAATGTGCTCAGTGTGCCCCTGCTTTCATCTGTGAAGAGCACAGGGCGCCAGTGGCGAATTTGCCAATCTTGGTGTTCTCTGGCAAATGTCAAACGTCCTGCACGGTGTTGGACTGTAAGCACAACCCCCACCTGTTGACGTTGGGTCCTCATACCACCCTCATGGAGTCTGTTTCTGACCGTTTGAGCAGACACATGCACATTTGTGGCCTGCTGGAGGTCATTTTGCAGGGCTCTGGCAGTGCTCCTCCTGTTCCTCCTTGCACAAAGGCGGAGGTAGCGGTCCTGCTGCTGGGTTGTTGCCCTCCTATGGCCTCCTCCACGTCTCCTGATGTACTGGCCTGTCTCCTGGTAGCGCCTCCATGCTCTGGACACTACGCTGACAGACACAGCAATCCTTCTTGCCACAGCTCGCACTGATGTGCCATCCTGGATGAGCTGCACTACCTGAGCCACTTGTGTGGGTTGTAGACTCCGTCTCATGCTACCACTAGAGTGCAAGCACCACCAGCATTCAAAAGTGACCATAACATCAGCCAGAAAGCATAGGAACTGAGAAGTGGTCTGTGGTCACCACCTGCAGAACCACTCCTTTATTGGGGGGTGTCTTGCTAATTGCCTATAATTTCCACCTGTTGTCTATCCCATTTGCACAACAGCATGTGAAATTGATTGTCACTCAGTGTTGCTTCCTAAGTGGACAATTTGATTTCACAGAAGTGTGATTGACTTGGAGATACATTGTGTTGTTTAAGTGTTCCCTTTATTTTTTTGAGCAGTGTATATATATATATATATATAAGTACTCGTAGGAATAATGTACTGTACCTTTAAGAATGTAAGGATTGTTCTCCACAAATAGAAGGTGTGCACAGGTAGACGCCTATGCAGTGATCAAGTGCGCAGGCACGGAATATGTTTGCAAGTGCTCCTGTTCACATTGCAATGTGTATTTACTTTTTGCTATTTTTTTGTATACCATGCTACGGTCTCTGTTTTTAATATGGTATAATAAACTTGGAAGTTTTACATAAGCGATATTGCAGGGGCGTATTTAGGTTTTGTGCTGCCCTAGGCACTCAAAATTCTGCTGCCCCCCCACCCCACCCCAGGTTTAAGGCCTTTTTTTAGACATAATATTTTTGGGGCAGGGCGTAAAAAATTAAAAAAAAATAATGTCTTTTTAAGTAGATGTTCACCAGGGCTTGCATTCACTCTGGTCACACACACACACACACACACACACACACACACACACACATATATATATATATACACAGTATATATATATATATATATATATATATATATATATATATATATATATATAGACATTATTTTGCAAGTCAGATGATTAAAGTGTTTATATCAGAAAAAAATATCCTTCACTGTTTGATAGTTTGTCAGTAGGTAGTTGTTTAACCTTAAACATCTTCTTTGGTGATTGACAGTTATTTAAGCAAAATATCTGCTTGGATAAATATGTAATGAATATACAAACTGGCCTTTAAAAGTACTTAAAAAAATACAACAGTAGTTATGATAGGTTTAGGAATTGTATCCTAGGGGATAAAGTCACATGATACAATCATAATAAAGTATATACTTGTATTGTTTCTGAATGTATTAAATGCATACAACATATTTTTAGTTGTGTTTTAAGTCACATGGGTGTATAGATTCAGCAATAAATACTTATTCTTTGCATGTATGACAGAAAGACAAACAGTAAATGTACAAGTATTTAGTGACTAATCCGTTTAAGTATTTTAATGCCTAATGAAGATGTATTGAAGGGCGAAAGGCATATGCTGTTTCACAGTGGTCACGGTGTAGTGCACACTGCACTGTGTAGTCTGTGTGAGTCTCAATCACGGGGTGGAGCCAGGAAGAATACCGCATTCCCTCTCAATCCAGGCCAGGCTGCGCAAGTGAGCTCCGCCTCCACTGTCACCACGTCATGCGCACCCACATACTATCCCATAGGATAGCAATAGCCGGGCCCTGGTCTATTTAGCCACCCGGCTCTGAGTTCAGTAGAGTGGCCCTAGGGATTCAAAATTCTGCTGCCCCTTAAAAATCTGCTGCCCTAGGCACCGGCCTCATTGGCCTATGCCTTAATACGCCCCTGCAGTATTGGCTTGGTCTGCATGCGCTATTCTCATTTTGTTTCATATATATATATGTACAAGGGCTAGGGTGAGGCCTGAAACATGTTTGGCACTCTCTTCCATCAGACCACAGTGTTTTTCTTATATTTTTTATGGTGATCTACATGTTTTTTTTATCTTTTTTTCAAATAAATATTATTTTTTATATAAACATTTTTTCTTCATTTTTTGAGCGGTGCGTAGGATATTTGCTTTCTATATATATATACATACTGTACATACACACATGCAAGTCCTGGTGATCATTTCCTAAAAAAAAAAGTCACAATACCCTGCCCAAAACCTAAATACGCCACTGATGTGACAGCATGTGTCTTATGCATGAGAGATGTGTTTTTGTGCATATGTGAAACCATCTGTGTGTGAGTGTGTGTGTGTGTGTGTGTGTGTGACAGAATGTGTTTTATTCATGAGAGATGTGTTTTTGTACATATGTGAAACTGTCTGTGCTTGTGTGTGTGACAGCATGTGTTTTTGTGCATGAGAGATGTGTTTTTGTGCATATGTGAAACCATCTGTGTGCGAGTGTGTGTGTGTGTGACAGAATGTGTTTTATTCATGAGAGATGTGTTTTTGTACATATGTGAAACTGTCTGTGCTTGTGTGTGTGACAGCATGTGTTTTATGCATGAGAGATGTGTTTTTGTACATATGTGAAACTGTCTGTGCTTGTGTGTGTGACAGCATGTGTTTTTGTGCATGAGAGATGTGTTTTTGTGCATATGTGAAACCATCTGTGTGCGAGTGTGTGTGTGTGTGACAGAATGTGTTTTATGCATGAGAGATGTGTTTTTGTACATATGTGAAACTGTCTGTGCTTGTGTCTGTGAAAGCATGTGTTTTTGTGCATGAGATATGTGTTTTTGTGCATATGTGAAACCGTCTGTTTGTGAGTGTGTGTGTGTGACAGCTTGTGTTTTATGTGTTAGAAATGTGTTTTTGTGGATACGTGAATCATTGCCTGTGTGTGTGTAAGTGTGCGTCAGCATGTGTTCTATGCATGAGAGGTGTGTTTTTGTACATATGTGAAACTGTCTGTGTGGGTGTGTGACAGCATGTGTGTTTTTGTGCATATGTGAAACCGTCTGTGTGTGAGTGTGTGTGACAGCATGCGTTTTTGTGCATATGAGATGTGTTTTTGTGCATATATGACACCATGTCTGTGTGTGTGTGAGTGAGTGAGTGTGAGAGAGAGAGAGAGAGAGAGAGAGAGAGAGAGAGAGAGAGAGAGATAATGGGAAGCAGAGTGCAAGTGCTTATTTTGGATGGTAAAATAAAGAAGAGCTGTTATGGGGAGTAAAACAAATAAAGATCAAAAAAATAGAAAAGTTTTGGCTTTATGCTCTAAACATATACCGTATATTTAAAAGCAGTCTACAGCTCTCATAATGTAACTTGAGTGTGGAGTCAAATCTAATAAGCAAGCCGCCAATAGGTACTATATGTACAAAAGTCTGTATTTGAGGACAGTTGCAGTCTAAGTGATGCAAATGAACACTCACCCTGTGAACTTCTTATGCCACCTCGAGCATCCACCATATGCAGAGACAGAGTAACTCACTCTGACTGCTCGATCCGTAGTGTGTCACAGAGTGGGACCTTTATCGACCGCAGCCCAGTTCAACTCACCTCTGTGAAGACTCAGGCTCTGCGGCACTCTCGATCCTCCACCAACTCCGGAACTCCTTCGTGGCAGTAGCGTAGCAAACTTCTCTACAATCAGATGGAAGACAGGTGAGTCACGTGAGAGAGCTGCAACCAATCCCGAACAGAGCCGAACTTGCAACGGGATTCAACACGAACCATACACAGAGCTGTCACTGTAAACAGACCGCCAAGGGTAGCCACACTGTTACTGCTGGAAGCGGGATGTGGGAAAGGATTCCTTGTAATCCAAGTAGATAGGTGAACAAAAAAGTAGATATATCCCGGACTTCCAAAAGTATATAAAAAATAGCTTTATTAATTAATTTTAAAAGTGGACATGGTAAGCACACAAGCATAAAAGGTTTTACTCGTTTCGGCATGAGCCGTAATCATAAACCTGAACAGACACAGGTGTGTGTCATTTAAAAAGGATTGGTATGTACTGGTTATTGGTTAGTGCTAAACACACCCCTATTAACCATTGATATGTCAGAACATGCACAACAAACTATATACAAACAGGAAGATTTCACAGGATATTAAGTTAAAATAGTAATTAACTATTCATATCAAAAATAGGGTAATTGTCACACGGCATACCAAAATACAAATATGATATACAAATGTGCAAATGTAAAATTGGTTCAGAGATGAAGCGTTAGACTGACACAGCAAAGTGTATAATGGAAACACATGTTAATATATAAAGAAATACTGACTATAAAAATACCTTCAGCTAACTGCACATGGTATGTTATAAAAGTACATTCAAAATAATATGAATAAACATTCATTGACAAAACTATTCCGATCACAACATAGTGGTAAGGGATATGAGATATTAGATAAGTAACTTAGGAAGTCCTTCTAAACTGATCTATACAAATTTATACTTCTATAAAGACATATACAGATTTATACACATTGTGAAGGCTGCTACATGAGACTCTCCTTTATACTAGAGAACAGATCTAAAATTTGATGAATTAAGGCATATTAAATCTTTATATGTATACACAATCAAATAATGTAAGAAACAATCAACCAATGAACAAATAAATAAATAAATCTTCATACAAAGTCAATCATGTATATTATAATTTCATTAGTATAAATAGAAGGAAAGACACAAAATAAGTCTATCATCTTAAAAAAAAAAACCTTACCGCTGAGGTGTTGAAACATGTGAAGGTAGCTAATGTATTACTATTATAGTAGATATACTTAGTGGAGGTAAATACTGGACCATGAAACTACTACTTCCAATGATTTATGATGTCAAACTCAGAGTTGAAACCATGTGGAACCTGAGTGTGCAGTTTCATGATCCAGTACACCTCTTGTCTAGCTAAAAGCTGATCTTTGTTGCCTCCTCTAGGGGGTAAACGTATGGTTTCGATACCTCTCCACTTAAAGGATCTGGTATCTTTACTGTGCACCTCTATGAAATGCCTTGAAAGAGCTGAGCATGGTTTTTCATACTTGATATATCCAAGATGTTCTCGTATTCAAGTTCTAACTTCTCTGCTCGTCATACCCACATACTGTTTGGAATGTTCAAGGCACTCAATGAGGTACATGACATAGGAACTAGAGCAATTAATGCATCCTTTAATAGTGAAGTTTTCTCTGGTATCACAAGAGTAGAACTCTTTACTCTCAACTATGGAATCACAGGCTTTACACCTGTGGTTACCACATTTGTAGGTACCATTGACATGAAGCCAAGAGCTGGTGTTACTCTTTTTACTCGGTAATTAACTGGGTGCCAAAATGTTACCCAAAGTGAGATTTTTTGAATATACACATTTAAATCCCTGCTCCACTATGGGTTTAAGTTGGGTATATACCCAACTTAAACCCATAGTGGAGCAGGGATTTAAATAGAAGTATACATTTGTATGGATCAGTTTAGAAGGACTTCCTAAGTTACTTATCTAATATCTCATATCCCTTACCACTATGTTGTGATCGGAATAGTTTTGTCAATGAATGTTTATTCATATTATTTTGAATGTACTTTTATAACATATCATGTGCAGTTAGCTGAAGGTATTTTTATAGTCAGTATTTCTTTATATATTAACATGTGTTTCCATTATACACTTTGCTGTGTCAGTCTAACGCTTCATCTCTGAACCAATTTTACATTTGCACATTTGTATATCATATTTGTATTTTGGTATGCCGTGTGACAAATACCCTATTTTTGATATGCATAGTTAATTACTATTTTAACTTAATATCCTGTGAAATCCGCCTGTTTGTATATAGTTTGTTGTGCATGTTCTGACATATCAATGGTTAATAGGGGTGTGTTTAGCACTGACCAATAACCAGTACATACCAATCCTTTTTAAACGACACACACCTGTGTCTGTTCAGGTTTATGATTACGGCTCATGCCGAAACGCTTAAAACCTTTTATGCTTGTGTGCTTACCATGTCCACTTTTAAAATTAATTAATAAAGCTATTATTTATATACTTTTGGAAGTCCGGGATATATCTACTTTTTTGTTCACCTAACAAATAAAGATATCACTAGTAAGTGTTGCTAAATGACATTGTAGCATTTGTTTTCTTTATTTCTTATAAAAGAGGGCATTTTAAAATGTGTTACTGTTTTTACTTTTTGAAAATGTGTGCTGCTATCTTTCACATGCCAATGTTTTACTTTTAGAAGTGTGTTTCTCACCACCAATAGGGCTGTGGGAGCTGTTAGCATTAGAGGTAGGTACCTATCAGCTAATAAGCATTGAAATGGAATACCTATCAGCCAATGAATATTAGTAAGAAGTACCTATTGACAAATGAGTTTAATTAAAAAGAACAGAAATGATACAGCTGTATTAATTTTAATTTAAACATCTTTTATTTAATTTCTTTTTTTTTTCTTTAGGGAGAAATACATTATGGGCCAGATTAAGAGTGGAGCGCTAACAGTTACACTTATTAGGTATATAGCTAATATTACAAATTGAAAGTAAACGCGATTGCTTGAGCGCAATATACACAAGAATGATTACCGCTTCAGAAAAGTGTCACAAAACATATTAAAAATACATTAGAAAGTACAGTTATACTCATAATAACACCATCTATGTGGAGAACATTGGAATGTGAAATATTCATATATTTTTATGTCGGGTTATCACACTAGAGAATATGTGATTGAATTTAAGTTTTCGTTTTTTCCACTTTTTTTGTTGCATAGACTTCTCTGGGGGAATACGTGAACACGCTTTTTGCTTTGGGTTAGCGTTCATGTGAAAACTGTTGACTTTCAACGTGTAATACAAGCACTACCCGATGCACACAATAAAATTGGTTCTAGCTAAATTAGTGTGCAAGCTGGAGTGTTAAATATTGCTCCACTTGTAATCTGGCCCTATATGTTTAAATATAGGGCTAAATCCTGGGCTTCTCACAATTGGTAAAAATAGGATTGCTGAAATCAAACTGATGAGTACACTCAAGTCTACAGACTCCTGCTTGCTCCTGTTTGTGTATTGGGTCTTCTCATATGCAGGGAAGGGGGGATCTGCTCTTCCTGGTTCCCCAGACCATTTCACTGGGTGTCCCAGCCTAACCTCATCAACAGTGCTAAACTGGGAGCTTCAAAGTAAGTTTTTAAAAGGTTTTATATTGGATTTTTAGATCAGTTTCTGTGCATATTCTTCTTTATAGTAGTGTCTATTACATGCAGTTATATGAAAATTGGTGTATAATGTCCCTTTAAGTATCTGCCAGAGCCATGCCCACACTCTATTCAGACACGCACAAATCCCATCCAATCAATTATTCTGTTTACCTTGAGGCCCACTTTCTTTCTTGAGGCCCCATAAACCCACCTACAAAGAACCAGTTGCCAATAGGACATTTTGGGAGGTATGTAATAGCAAGGCAGTACAGCTAAACTAAGCTATTAAGCTATTCTTGTATTATATTACATAATATCTGTAATCAGATATCTATTTCCAAACAGTATAGTTAAAAATATTTTTAAAAATAGTCATCGAAAAGCACAAAGATTGGATATTTATTTTTTACATTGCAGTTTAATTTTGAAAATTGACTACTGAGTGATACCAATAATGCTTTTTATATTATTGACTTAAAATTCACTCACCAGAAATAAATATTAGACACTTTACATGTTGAAATATAAATTTATAAAGAGATTAATTCCAGTTGAATATATTAATTAGAAAAGAAAAATGAACAAATATTTAAATTAGAAGAGAGTAACAAAATGTTTATCACATTCAATCATGGTACATTTTATTTATCCTTTTATAGATTTCTCAAATGGCATTTTTTACTTAATATTTTATACTTCATAACTTGCACTATGGCAACATAATTTTCATGTCTTAATGTTATTGCTTTTAAGATGTTCATTATTTGGAATTACTTAATATGATGTTAATCAAAGGCAATTTTTTATGAGCTTATATATTTAGAAGCTAACGGAGTGCATATGAGATTTCATTTTGTTTCTTTCAGAAACTTGTTACTGCTTTAAACCCAGCAGGTATGTATATTCCCTTGAATTAATGCTTTACATAGCAAATCTGTTACCTCTGGGTTTTATTGTTGAATACAAAATGTTAAAATAATTTTTGTATTATAATGAATGTTTGTATTATTCTAGTATTATTAACATATGATTTTTTTTATATTATTTTATGATTTAATAATTCTGATAACTTTTTTAAAATGATTTAAGTATTTTCAATTTTACAGTCCTCAATCCAAATTAAATATATATTATATATTATATCAAAGGTTGCAGAATAATATTAACCCTGTTGCAATTATTCTTGGGCCACAAGAGATCAGTATCCAGGAGGTCAAAAATATTAGTGGTAATATAGTGCAGTCTGGTAATTATAACCAGAGCTATTAATTTCATGGAGAGTCAGAAAATTATTTTTTAAAATTCTTCTCAATGTACTTGCTATTTAGACTCTGTTGCTCTAAAGCTGTCATTATACACATTCAATTGCTGCTCCTAAAATCAGGTGTTAAGGAGAATTAACCTTTTTATAAGCAGCATGTTCTTATTTTATTAGGTTGTTGGTTTTAAAATATGTTACTTTATATGCCATATTGAGTGAATACTAGTATATTATACTAGATTGTTCTGGGGTATTGTGCAAATGGGATCATGAGTGCTTGGAGATAGCTGTTCTGGACGTTTGCTAGCAGTAGCCTAAGAGTTGAGTTCACTTTACAAAAATGGCTCTTTAGGATAAATGACACTCCCGTGGAGTTATTTATGGATCAGCACTGAATGGCTAAAATGTAAGTGTGTCAAAAGAACTGAGGTAAGGGGCAGTCTGCAGAGGATTAGAAACAAGGTAAGCACAGAGGTAAAAAGTGTATTAATATAACCATGTTGGCAATGCTAAACTGGGTAATGGGTAAAAAAAGGGATTATCTATCTTTTTAAACAATAACAATTCTAAAGTAAACTGTCTCTTTAATGTCACACTGGTAATACCAGAGCTTGTTATATAATGCAGGGTCTGAAAAACACTGTTTTTACAAAAAATTTATAATTTTAATATATTTTTAAATGTATTAGCAATATAAAGGGTTATTATTAGTGATGTCGCAAACCTAACATTTTCAGTTCGCGAACGGCGAACACGAACTTCCGCAAATGTTCGCAAACCGGCGAACCACCATAGACTTCAATAGGCAGGCGAATTTTAAAACCCACAGGGACTCTTTCTGGCCACAATAGTGATGGAAAAGTTGTTTCAAGGGGACTAACACCTGGACTGTGGCATGCCGGAGGGGGATCCATGGCAAAACTCCCATGGAAAATTACATAGTTGATGCAGAGTCTGATTTTAATCCATAAAGGGCATAAATCACCTAACATTCCTAAATTGTTTGGAATAACGTGCTTTAAAACATCAGGTATGATGTCGTATCGATCAGGTAGTGTA
Source organism: Bombina bombina (assembly GCF_027579735.1). Lineage (NCBI taxonomy): Eukaryota > Metazoa > Chordata > Amphibia > Anura > Bombinatoridae > Bombina > Bombina bombina. The sequence continues at coordinate 729,204,917 of NC_069501.1, read as the reverse complement.
AGGGTTATGCTCGCTTCACAGTGACAGACCAAACTCCCCGTTTAACGCACCGCAAACAACCGCAAACAGTCCATTTGCACAACCACAAACTCCCCATTTGCACAAGGTTGGACCTGAGCTCTGCAATAACGGCATTCTGGTGGTGGCAACAGCATGCGTTGATTGGCGTGCTGTCTGGCTGACCCCGGGTGCCGATGCATGCTGTCTGACTGTGCCACTAGCTCCTTGCGACGACCTCCCCCTGCTTCCAACTCGTCTCCTCTTCCTCTCTGTCTCCCCATCTGAACATTCCCCCTGTTCTTCTTCTCTTCTAGTGGGCACCCACATGACATCCACGGACTTGTATCTGACAACTCAGCAAAGGAAGCAGCAGTGGGTACAACATCATCATCATCACACCGTATGTCCATGTGTTTAATGCTGCCTGACTGAGACATATCCCTGTTATTTACATCCTCTGGCAATAATGGTTGCGCATCACTCATTTCTTCCAACTGATGTGTAAATAACTCCTCTGACAGATCAAGTGAAGCGGCTGTGGTGCTAGTGTTGGTGGTGGCGGAAAGGGGGCGAGTGGTACCTTGAGAGGTGCCTGAAGCTAAGCTGGAGGAGGATGGTGCGTCAAGGTTCCGAGCGGAAGCTGTAGAAGATTGGGTGTCCTGTGCTAGCCAGTCAACTATGTCCTCAGAACTTTTTGAGTTCAGGGTACGTGGCCTCTGAACCCTGGGCATTATTCTAGGGCCAAAGGGAATCACAGCACCACGACCACGACGGCCCCTGCGGGGTGGCCTGCCTCTGCATGTTTAAAGAATATATCTTGTTTCAGTTTTGGGGCATATACAGTTGTCAAAGTCACAACCATGTTGTAAATTTTTCCTGTTAATATAATGTAACGGCCTTGTTTATCTTTATATTTGTTGAATAAAGTGAAAGGAATGTTTCTTTTTATAAGTATGCTCACTCCATTTGTCTTACTTGTGTTAGATGCATGATATGCCTCATCAAATTTATAATAGAAGGTTTTTGGTACTTTCCCCTGCAGAAAATGTGTTTCCTGCAGGAAACTTATGTCCCCCTTTTTTTGTATGAGATCTTTTTAAGCTATGTTTCTCTTATATGGGCAATTAAGACCTTTAGAATTAGCTGTGAGGATTGTGAGGTTACAGTTTTTAATCAGCATCATTCATATAGGTAGTTTGGGGAGAAAACCTAGTGAGCATACGAAACTGTGATTTCATTTTAGGGATTATGTGAGCTATATTAATAATGAACGTAATGTCATAAACATATTGATTGAGGAAATAATATTTCATTAACATCTGACTCTTAGCAGTTTGAATGCACCCTGGCAATGTACAAAATAACAAAATTAACCTAAAACATAATAGACTTCTGAAGTTCGAAGCCCTTAGAAATATAGATAATATATAAACAAATTTCAATTTAAGAGAGTGAGGCTCCTCTCTTACTTAATAACTTCAAGTAATAACAGAGATTTAACTAAACAAGGTAACCAAATAGAGATGCAGACAATACCTTATTGTACTGTAAATGCATCTCTCTATGTGGTCTTTTTCTTTTTCTCAAACTATATTATGTTATACATGATAAAATATATATTCTATATTGAGGCAAAGAAGTCTGATTTTTCAATATATATAACCAACAAATCATTTGAGTAAATGTAACGATCTCACCCATTTAGCAGAGTTAATGAGCATTCAAGTTTCTTCTTCTTCAGCATTTGTAACAGTCTTAGCCGTGGGTTTAGTCTTCTTTCTTTTGGGAGAAACCTTATTCCCTTTTGTGGATTCTGTCGCAGACTGCTGTTTTTTAGCTGATGAAAGTTCTCCTACTGTGATATCCGCAGGATGTGGTTGTTTAAAGGTGATATTTAGGAATTCAGATAACTCTTGTAAGTCCTGAACATTTTTTTAAGCAAATGATCGACCTTCCTGCGTTATATGTAGACTGAAGGGGAATCCCCATCGGTACTTAATACCTTTCTCTTGTAAAACTCTGGTAATGAAGCAAACTTCTTTTCTTTTTTTGTAATCAGGCTTAAGTCCAGAAAGATTTGTAAACGATGATCCAGATATTGGATATTTGGGGATGAATGAGCACTCTGCCAAATCTTTTCTTTATCCGAATAGTGAAGAAATCTCCGGATTACATCACGTGGTGGGGCATTAGGTGGTGGAGGAGGTCTTAGCACCCTATGTGCTCTGTCTAGTACCATTTCTTGTGTCTGCTGATTTTGTAATAAATGTTTCAAAAGGCCTTGAAAATAATTGTGGAGGTCAGCTTGTGTAATTGACTCTGCAATGCCACTTATTCTCAGGTCATTGCGGCAACCTCTATTGTCCAAATCCCCCCATCTTTTCTTGAAGGTTTTCTATTTAAGCATTTTGCACATTTGAAATAGAGGATATGGAATCAAACATCATGTTTAGTGAGTCTTGAGATTCTTCTACGTATTCTATTCTATGGCCTATGTCATTTATGTATATTTGTTCTTAAGAGCATCAAAATCCACTTTGGAGAATGGCAATGTCAGCTTTTATTTGTTTAGCATAATCCTCTGATATGTTTACTGACAAAGCTCCTACTCCCTAAACTCCATATGCACATGTAGCTTGGTGACTACTATTTGTTTGTTGGAAAAAAGTACTGACTGAAGTTGGTAATGTAGACGGGTTTCTAGTTGCTTTGTCCGATTTTGATGTTGATTTAGAAGCCTAATTGTTTTCCCCTTCCTCTGCTAGACATATATGCTATAAGCAGTGTTGGCATATATATGTATTTTAATTATGGTAGCCTCTTGTACCCGATCACTGTACTGATTAAACAGTTGTGATGCAAACCTTATGGTTAATTATAATACCGCTCCAGCATTTGTTTATATGTCGCATGTATTATGGAGTTAAGGTTCTTCCCTCTTTATGTTGTTTTGATCATCAGTTCTTTCCTCAGCTTATTTCATTCATATTTATGTGAAACGGGTAAATGTCAGTAACTCATTAGTATTTTATGGACCGTTTATGAGCCAAAATTAAGCCATTACCTTGATCGCTGATCTTGTGTTGGGCACAGGCTCATGATGTGTCCTTTGTGTGTCATGTTTTTATAGGCCTCAATGGTGCCGCTATTATATGCAACCTCACCCTTTTCTATGTAGATGTATGTCTCTCCTTTTAAATACCTAACTTGGTATGTGATCGCAGCATGTCTCCTGATGTCCGCATCTGCTTTAGCTTATAAATATTGTGTCTCGCTGATCTGAGTAGGCCGATATCCCTTGATGGTTTACCCTCTCATACGTTTAAGATCCGGCTTCTATCATGCCAATTAGCTGTCTGGCACGTTTAGCAATATGTTTAGGCAGAAAGGAGGTGAAAAGTTTCCTGTTTCGCTATAGTAATGGTCAAAAGAGTAACGTTTGAGCTCGGAGCTTTACTTACACACAGCCATTCACCAGCACTGCTCCGCCCCCATCGTATACATACTTTTTAATTAGTGTAATAAGTGTTTTGCATATTTTGACTCACTCTCAACAACTTTTAATTTTGCAAGAAAAGAACTGCAGGGACGTCCCTTTTCAGACAATTAGCAGAGGCAGGGAAACTAATTTTACAATAAGGAAAATAATACAATTTGAATTTCATATTATAAATATACAATTCTCAGGTTTTTTTGCTTGTGCAGTGTATGTTTTATTATAATTTCTACTGTGCACCTTAAAGGGTATAAAACCTAAAAATGTTTTTTTGGTGATTCAGACAGAGCATACAATTTTAAATTTCCAATTGACTTCTATAATCAAATTCACTTTGTTCCCATGGTATTCTTTGTTGAAGAGATAAATAGGTAAGTGTTAGGAGCACTACATGGCAGAAAATGGTGCTGCCATCTAGTGCTCTAGCAAATGGATAATATTCATGTAAAACTGCTGACATATACAGCTCTGTGTACTAAGCAGCATAACCTGCTCCAGAGCCCTTGTGGGGCAGGTTTCCATGTGTGAGCCGGCTTCCCACAATATTAGAAGCAGTGGTAATTAGACGGCTGCTTCGTACACTCTTTGTCACCTCTGGGGGTCGATCCGATATAAATCGTCGCCGACGCCAATATTTACGCTGATTTGGTATCCTATATACGGCGTAACCTAGAAGTTACGCGCGTATATTTCTGCCGTTGCCCGTAGTTTTTTGGGCCATAGGCAGGTATACCAAACCAGCGCAGTTTGGTATCCAATATGCAGCGTAAGGACTTACGTGGCGAAAATGGAGAAAACTTACTCCATTTTCACCTCGCCACAAAAAGCAGCCGTAAGAAGCCTTACGCTGACTATTGGAGCCCCGTAACTCCCTAAACTAACTAGAAAATAAACCTAAGACCTAACGCATGCGCAATGTCTATCTACCTGTCAACCGCGATCCCCCCCCCCCGAAATCCCTAATAAAGTTATTAACCCCTAAACCGCCGCTCCCGGACCCCGCCGCCATCTACATAAACTAACCCCCTACTGTGAGCCCCTAAAACCGCCGCCATCTACCTTATCTATCCCCTAATCTGACCCCTTACACCGCCGCCACCTATATAAAAATTATTAACCCCTAATCTAATCCCCCTATACCGCCGCCAGCTATATTAATATTATTAACCCCTAATGTAAGCCCCTTACACCGCCGCCATCTCTATTAAAATGATTAACCCCTAATTGAATCTACCTACCCCGCCGCCAGCTATATTATCTATATTAACCCTAAGTATATTATAGTTAATATAGGTATTACATTATATATATTAACTATATTAACCCTAATTATATTAGGGTTAATATAGTTAATATAGTTACTATAGTATTTATATTAACTATATTAACTCTATCTAACCCTAACTAAATTTATATTAAATTAATCTAATTCATTTATAAACTAAAATATTCCTATTTAAATCTAAATACTTACCTATAAAATAAACCCTAAGATAGCTACAATATAATTAATAATTACATTGTAGCTATGTTAGGGTTAATATTTATTTTACAGGTAAATTGTTAATTATTTTAACTAGGTATAATAGATATTAAATAGTTATTAACTATTTAATATCTACCTAGTTAAAATAATTACCCAATTACCTGTAAAATAAATCCTAACCTAAGTTACAAATACACCTACACTATCAATAAATTTAATAAACTACAAACATCTATCTAAAAATACAATTAAATTAACTAAACTAAATTACAAAAAAAAACAAACACTAAATTACAAAAAATAAAAAAAAGATTACAAGATATTTAAGCTAATTACACCTATTCTAAGCCCCCTAATAAAATAATAAACCCCCAAAATAAAAAAAATTCCCTGCCCTATTCTAAATTAAACAAATTTCAAAGCTCTTTACCTTACCAGCCCTTAAAAGGGCCTTTTGTGGGGCATGCCCCAAAGATTTCAGCTCTTTTGCATACAACAAATACAATCCCCCCCCCATTACAACCCACCACCCACATACCCCTATTCTAAAACCACCCAAACCCCCCTTAAAAAAGCCTAACACTACCCCCCTGAAGATCTCCCTACCTTGTCTTCACCAAACCGGGCCGAACTCCTGATCCGATCCGGGCGATGTCTTCCTCCAAGCGGCAAAGAAGAATTCTTCCTCGGCGATGTCTTCCTCCAAGCGGCAAAGAAGAATTCTTCCTCCGGCGACGTCTTCCTCCAAGCGGCAGCAAAGTCTTCATTCTTCCGGCGGCATCTTCAATCTTCTTTCTTCGCTCCGCCGCCACGGAGCATCCATCCTGGCCGACTGCTGTACTTGGAATGAGGTACCTTTAAATGACGTCATCCAAGATGGCGTCCGCCGAATTCCGATTGGCTGATAGGATTCTATCAGCCAATCGGAATTAAGTTAGAAAAATCTGATTGGCTGATTGAATCAGCCAATCAGATTCAAGTTCAATCCGATTGGCTGATCCGAACAGCCAATCAGATTGAGCTCGCATTCTATTGGCTGATCGGAACAGCCAATAGAATGTGAGCTCAATCTGATTGGCTGATTGGATCAGCCAATCGGATTGAACTTGAATCTGATTGGCTGATTCAATCAGCCAATCAGATTTTTCTAACTTAATTCCGATTGGCTGATAGAATCCTATCAGCCAATCGGAATTCGGCGGACGCCATCTTGGATGACGTCATTTAAAGGTACCTCATTCCAAGTACAGCAGTCGGCCAGGATGGATGCTCCGCGGCGGCGGAGCGAAGAAAGAAGATTGAAGATGCCGCCGGAAGAATGAAGACTTTGCTGCCGCTTGGAGGAAGACGTCGCCGGAGGAAGAATTCTTCTTTGCCGCTTGGAGGAAGACATCGCCGGAGGAAGAATTCTTCTTTGCCGCTTGGAGGAAGACATCGCCCGGATCGGATCAGGAGTTCGGCCCGGTGTGGTGAAGACAAGGTAGGGAGATCTTCAGGGGGGTAGTGTTAGGCTTTTTTAAGGGGGGTTTGGGTGGTTTTAGAATAGGGGTATGTGGGTGGTGGGTTGTAATGGGGGGGGGGGGATTGTATTTGTTGTATGCAAAAGAGCTGAATTCTTTGGGGCATGCCCCACAAAAGGCCCTTTTAAGGGCTGGTAAGGTAAAGAGCTTTGAAATTTGTTTAATTTAGAATAGGGCAGGGAATTTTTTTTATTTTGGGGGTTTATTATTTTATTAGGGGGCTTAGAATAGGTGTAATTAGCTTAAATATCTTGTAATCTTTTTTTTATTTTTTGTAATTTAGTGTTTGTTTTTTTTTGTAATTTAGTTTAGTTAATTTAATTGTATTTTTAGATAGATGTTTGTAGTTTATTATATTTATTGATAGTGTAGGTGTATTTGTAACTTAGGTTAGGATTTATTTTACAGGTAATTGGGTAATTATTTTAACTAGGTAGATATTAAATAGTTAATAACTATTTAATATCTATTATACCTAGTTAAAATAATTAACAATTTACCTGTAAAATAAATATTAACCCTAACATAGCTACAATGTAATTATTAATTATATTGTAGCTATCTTAGGGTTTATTTTATAGGTAAGTATTTAGATTTAAATAGGAATATTTTAGTTTATAAATGAATTAGATTAATTTAATATAAATTTAGTTAGGGGTGTTAGGGTTAGATAGAGTTAATATAGTTAATATAAATACTATAGTAACTATATTAACTATATTAACCCTAATATAATTAGGGTTAATATAGTTAATATATATAATGTAATACCTATATTAACTATAATATACTTAGGGTTAATATAGATAATATAGCTGGCGGCGGGGTAGGTAGATTCAATTAGGGGTTAATCATTTTAATAGAGATGGCGGCGGTGTAAGGGGCTTACATTAGGGGTTAATAATTTTAATATAGATGGCGGCGGTGTTAGGGGCTCACTTTAGGGGGTTATAGATATAATATAGCTGGCGGCGGGGTACGGGAGCGGCGGTTTAGGGGTTAATAGCTTTTTTATTGTTAGGCTAGTGAGGGGGGATAGCGGATAGAGGGTTAGACAGTGCGGGCTATGTTAGGGAGGCGTGTTAGACAGTGCGGGCTATGTTAGGGAGGCGTGTTAGACAGTGCGGGTGTTTTAGACTTTAGTAAGTTTTTATAGGCGCCGGCAGTTTCTAATGTGGCGCAAGTCACTGGCGACGCCAGAAATTTGTACTTACGCAGATTTCTGGACATCGCTGGTTTGTCAGACTTACGGCACGTTAGCATCTGATGGCGACCTATATGGGATAGCTCGAGTTGCGAGCTGAAACTGCGGGCGACGCCGGTTCCCTCGCTTGCGCCGCAAACTGCGATCTATATCGGATCGCGCCCCTGAGGTGTAGAAGAGAAATCCCCCTGAACTAGTTATCGCTCCTGCTTGCATGCTAACTCTGCTCGACTTTGGCTTTGTGCACGCATTGGGTATCATGCATATTACAAGTTGAAAGTAAAAAAAAATTTGCTTGCGAGTTAACTTGAAACATGCAAAAACTAAAGTAAGAATATTGTGACCGTGTTAAAGTACTCCCCCACAGACTTTAATGAAGTACAAAAAGTGGAAAAAAAAAAACATACTTGCCCACTAACCCAAATCGTCATAAGCCCCCTACTCTAATAACCCCCTAAACTGCCACATAGCCCACCACAAAGTCCCCCTATACACTATTAACCCCTAAACTGCCACACCCACACATAGCAAAGTACAGGCTACACTATTAACTCCTAAACCACCCCACCCCCACATCTAAAAGTACCCGCTACACTATTAACTCCTAAACCTCCACAACCCCCATCACAAAGTACCCCTCTACACTTTTCACTCCTAAACCACCCCAACCCCATTGAAAAGTACCCCTCTACACTATTAACTCCTAATCCACCACAACCCCCATTGCAAAGTACCCACCAACCTTTAACCCCCCTAACCAGTTAATCCCCACTAATCAGTGCACCCACATCTTGATAAATGGTGCCCATAGTAATCATAGTAATCATACATTTGATCATTTGAAAGAAGGATCAATTCATATTTAATCTATTGTAAAACAGACTCAAAATAATATAGAACGATACATAAAGCATTAAAAATGTAGTAATAAGAATACTTACTATAGAAAGTAAACACTTTTAATGTGACTCGGCTCCACAAAATGGTGTCTATAAATGTTAACCCCTTAATGACCACAATGTACCCTGTATGTCACTGGTCGTTAAGGGTTTTTTCAGGACATAATAGCACAAGTCTAGCAAGAACACGCTATTAATGCCCTCCCTCCAGCAGGCTTTGTGGAACAGAGCAGTCTCAACACTGGTGGCAAGACCACGCTATAAAACAATCAAGTCCTAAAAAAAGGCCAGCGACATACAGGGTACGTCGCTGGTCCTTAAGGGGTTAAACATGTATAGGGTTTAAAATTAAATGCGAAAATTATGAGGTATTTTATAAGTTTATTCACAAGAAAATTGATATAATATGTATGTGGATATACTGCAGATGCCTGTCCGAGCCAGACTTGGGATAAAAAGCAGCCCTGGAAAAATATGAAGCCCTTTTTTCTGTTGAGTTAGTAGAATGTACATGCCCCATTTTTTGCAAAGAGGATTACTAGATTACTCATTCTCCCAATATTTCTTTTTAGAATTAAATAAGTTTATATTTAACAAAGTGCCAGATCAGATTTCTGGTTAATTTTCAAAATGTGCCCCAATTGTCCCCAAAAATACAATGTAGTGCAGTTTTTTAAAAATAACAAATTGTAGCATTTTTTTTTTTTAAATAACTGCAAGAAGAATTTATGAGGGGTTCAAGTGAGCGGGTGTGCGGTGTTGGGGAAATGTGCGTTCTCTATAAATATATATGTATGTGTTTATATACCTATATATAATTATGTGTGAATATGTATATAAACACATAAACACAGAAATAAATATATATGTATATATTCATTTACATATCTATTTAAATTTGCTTCCCATCGCTGCACAACTTACCCTGTTTGTTGCGCTAGTTCTCATGCCGTGTCTCACGACATGAAAATAAGGCTCCCATTGGAGTCTATGGAAGCGCACTCTCATGAGCACAAAGATTCCGTACAATGCAAACACGAGGTCACGTTCACATTGCACCTAACTTGTAATACTAGAGCACATTTGCGTGTGCTGGTATTACTAAGTGGAGCACAAATATCATGCTTGCGTAAGCGATATTTTTAGCTTCACTCGTAATCTGGCCCTTAGTTGGTTTTATATGTTTTAATAAATTAATTTGCTCAAACACTTTTTGGTGACTTTTAAGAGTGAACCTGTGGATGGCAATACACCTGAGAGACAGTAAGCTGGATGACTCCAAATCTCCAGTCTGGTTTACTAACACCTGCTTTAATGGTGTTAGTCTATTATGAGTAACATTTAGGGAAATCATTAAGTAAATATATGGTTGTGTATTTTGGTACGCTATGTGGCATATATAGTTACAATCTGCTGCCCATCACTGCACAATTTAATCGCTGCACAACTTATCCCCTTAGCTGCACTAGTTCTCATGCCGTGTCTCATGTCTTGAGAACGAGGCTCCCATTGGAGCCTATCGAAGCACGCTCTATTGAGCCCAAAGCTTACATGCAATGTGAATGTGAGCTTGCGCTCCAAATATGGGCCACTTGAAATACCAGTCCACAAATGCGATTCCCATAAAGCGCAATGTAAAGGCTTTTTCAGTGCTGTTTTTTTTCTAACACCCCACGCCCATCAACTTTAGCCCCAAATGCTTAGTGCAGTTGTTTTTTTATTTTAAAAAACTGATACTTTCGTTTTAATCAAAAAATAAAATATACTTTATTTTGGGGGCAATCTGGGCACTTTTAGAAAACTAACCAGAGGCAGAGAGCTGATCTCTGGTTAATTTTCTGAGCACTAATTGCTACCGCAAGCTAGATGTAGCAATAACCAGAAAATTGTAATTGCTGTTTATTTATAGAGTGAGAAGAAATGGGCGACTTTGCCCATTTATGGGAGCACAATAAATTAGTGCTCAACTTTTAATCTAGACCTTACTTGGCAATATAATTTTACTTGTATTTTAAGTTTTAATTTATGTCTTTCTAGCTAGATTTAATGAAATAGTCAGATGTGTGCACATTTATAGATAGCAATAATAATGAATATATTACCGTATGAATACCTTTATATATTTCATTGGATCCAATAATTATTAGAATGCTTTGTGCATTTGTTAGAGCAGTTAAGATGGTATCATCATTATAGCAAAGGCTTTAGATAAGTAATTTTAGGATTTGATTACAGTACATTAATTTTAATACCATTTTATGTATATTATTATTAGGCTATTGTATATATATTCACTTTTTGAAATAGTTTGATACATCTGAGGAATATTATGCTTATGAAATGTAGGAATGTATTATGTAGCAATAATGTGGGTATTTAATTTTCTTTCGGCTAGATTTGGAGTTTGGCGGTAAAAGGGCTGTTAACGCTCCGCGGGTTTTTTTCTGGCCGCACCATAAATTTAACTCTGGTATCGAGAGTTCAAACAAATGCTGCGTTAGGCTCCAAAAAAGGAGCGTAGAGCATTTTTACCGCAAATGCAACTCTCGATACCAGAGTTGCTTACGGACGCGGCCGGCCTCAAAAACGTGCTCGTGCACGATTCTCCCATAGGAAACAATGGGGCTGTTTGAGCTGAAAAAAAACCTAACACCTGCAAAAAAGCAGCGTTCAGCTCCTAACGCAGCCCCATTGTTTCCTATGGGGAAACACTTCCTACGTCTGCACCTAACACTCTAACATGCACCCCGAGTCTAAACACCCCTAACCTTACACTTATTAACCCCTAATCTGCCGCCCCCGCTATCGCTGACCCCTGCATTACACTTTTAACCCCTAATCTGCCGCTCCGTAAACCGCCGCCACCTACGTTATCCCTATGTACCCCTAATCTGCTGCCCTAACATCGCCGACCCCTATGTTATATTTATTAACCCCTAATCTGCCCCCCACAACGTCGCCGACACCTGCCTACACTTATTAACCCCTAATCTGCCGAGCGGACCTGAGCGCTACTATAATAAAGTTATTAACCCCTAATCCGCCTCACTAACCCTATCATAAATAGTATTAACCCCTAATCTGCCCTCCCTAACATCGCCGACACCTACCTTCAATTATTAACCCCTAATCTGCCGACCGGAGCTCACCGCTATTCTAATAAATGTATTAACCCCTAAAGCTAAGTCTAACCCTAACACTAACACCCCCCTAAGTTAAATATAATTTTTATCTAACGAAATAAATTAACTCTTATTAAATAAATGATTCCTATTTAAAGCTAAATACTTACCTGTAAAATAAATCCTAATATAGCTACAATATAAATTACATTTATATTATAGCTATTTTAGGATTAATATTTATTTTACAGGTAACTTTGTATTTATTTTAACCAGGTACAATAGCTATTAAATAGTTAAGAACTATTTAATAGTTACCTAGTTAAAATAATTACAAATTTACCTGTAAAATAAATCCTAACCTAAGTTATAATTAAACCTAACACTACCCTATCAATAAAATAATTAAATAAACTACCTACAATTACCTACAATTAACCTAACACTACACTATCAATAAATTAATTAAACACAATTGCTACAAATAAATACAATTAAATAAACTATCTAAAGTACAAAAAATAAAAAAGAACTAAGTTACAGAAAATAAAAAAATATTTACAAACATAAGAAAAATATTACAACAATTTTAAACTAATTACACCTACTCTAAGCCCCCTAATAAAATAACAAAGACCCCCAAAATAAAAAATTCCCTACCCTATTCTAAAATACAAAAATTACAAGCTCTTTTACCTTACCAGCCCTGAACAGGGCCCTTTGCGGGGCATGCCCCAAGAATTTCAGCTCTTTTGCCTGTAAAAAAAAACATACAATACCCCCCCCCCCAACATTACAACCCACCACCCACATACCCCTAATCTAACCCAAACCCCCCTTAAATAAAACTAACACTAAGCCCCTGATGATCTTCCTACCTTGTCTTCACCATGCCAGGTTCACCGATCCGTCCTGGCTCCAAGATCTTCATCCAACCCAAGCGGGGGCTAGACATCCACTGAAGAAGTCCAGAAGAGGGTCCAAAGTCTTCCTCCTATCTGGCAAGAAGAGGACATCCGGACCGGCAAACATCTTCTCCAAGCGGCATCTTCTATGTTCTTCCATCCGATGACGACCGGCTCCATCTTGAAGACCTCCAGCGCGGATCCATCCTCTTCTTCCGACGACTAGACGACGAATGACGGTTCCTTTAAGGGACGTCATCCAAGATGGCGTCCCTCGAATTCCGATTGGCTGATAGGATTCTATCAGCCAATCGGAATTAAGGTAGGAATTTTCTGATTGGCTGATGGAATCAGCCAATCAGAATCAAGTTCAATCCGATTGGCTGATCCAATCAGCCAATCAGATTGAGCTCGCATTCTATTGGCTGATCGGAACAGCCAATAGAATGCGAGCTCAATCTGATTGGCTGATTGGATCAGCCAATCGGATTGAACTTGATTCTGATTGGCTGATTCCATCAGCCAATCAGAAAATTCCTACCTTAATTCCGATTGGCTGATAGAATCCTATCAGCCAATCGGAATTCGAGGGACGCCATCTTGGATGACGTCCCTTAAAGGAACCGTCATTCGTCGTCTAGTCGTCGGAAGAAGAGGATGGATCCGCGCTGGAGGTCTTCAAGATGGAGCCGGTCGTCATCGGATGGAAGAACATAGAAGATGCCGCTTGGAGAAGATGTTTGCTGGTCCGGATGTCCTCTTCTTGCCGGATAGGAGGAAGACTTTGGACCCTCTTCTGGACTTCTTCAGTGGATGTCTAGCCCCCGCTTGGGTTGGATGAAGATCTTGGAGCCAGGACGGATCGGTGAACCTGGCATGGTGAAGACAAGGTAGGAAGATCATCAGGGGCTTAGTGTTAGTTTTATTTAAGGGGGATTTGGGTTAGATTAGGGGTATGTGGGTGGTGGGTTGTAATGTTGGGGGGGGGGTATTGTATGTTTTTTTTTACAGGCAAAAGAGCTGAAATTCTTGGGGCATGCCCCGCAAAGGGCCCTGTTCAGGGCTGGTAAGGTAAAAGAGCTTGTAATTTTTGTATTTTAGAATAGGGTAGGGAATTTTTTATTTTGGGGGTCTTTGTTATTTTATTAGGGGGCTTAGAGTAGGTGTAATTAGTTTAAAATTGTTGTAATATTTTTCTTATGTTTGTAAATATTTTTTTATTTTCTGTAACTTAGTTCTTTTTTATTTTTTGTACTTTAGATAGTTTATTTAATTGTATTTATTTGTAGCAATTGTGTTTAATTAATTTATTGATAGTGTAGTGTTAGGTTAATTGTAGGTAATTGTAGGTAGTTTATTTAATTATTTTATTGATAGGGTAGTGTTAGGTTTAATTATATCTTAGGTTAGGATTTATTTTACAGGTAAATTTGTAATTATTTTAACTAGGTAACTATTAAATAGTTCTTAACTATTTAATAGCTATTGTACCTGGTTAAAATAAATACAAAGTTACCTGTAAAATAAATATTAATCCTAAAATAGCTATAATATAAATGTAATTTATATTGTAGCTATATTAGGATTTATTTTACAGGTAAGTATTTAGCTTTAAATAGGAATCATTTATTTAATAAGAGTTAATTTATTTCGTTAGATAAAAATTATATTTAACTTAGGGGGGTGTTAGTGTTAGGGTTAGACTTAGCTTTAGGGGTTAATCCATTTATTAGAATAGCGGTGAGCTCCGGTCGGCAGATTAGGGGTTAATAATTGAAGGTAGGTGTCGGCGATGTTAGGGAGGGCAGATTAGGGGTTAATACTATTTATGATAGGGTTAGTGAGGCGGATTAGGGGTTAATAACTTTATTATAGTAGCGCTCAGGTCCGCTCGGCAGATTAGGGGTTAATAAGTGTAGGTAGGTGTCGGCGACGTTGTGGGGGGCAGATTAGGGGTTAATAAATATAACATAGGGGTCGGCGATGTTAGGGGCAGAAGATTAGGGGTACATAGGGATAACGTAGGTGGCGGCGATTTGCGGTCGGAAGATTAGGGGTTAATTATTTTAAGTAGCTTGCGGCGACGTTGTGTGGGGCAAGTTAGGGGTTAATAAATATAATATAGGGGTCGGCGGGGTTAGGGGCAGCAGATTAGGGGTACATAAGTATAACGTAGGTGGCGGTCGGCAGATTAGGGGTTAAAAATTTTAATCGAGTGGCGGCGATGTGGGGGGACCTCGGTTTAGGGGTACATAGGTAGTTTATGGGTGTTAGTGTAGTTTAGGGTACAGTAGTTAAGAGCTTTATGAACCGGCGTTAGCCAGAAAGCTCTTAACTCCTGCTTTTTTCAGGCGGCTGGAATCTTGTCGTTAGAGTTCTAACGCTCACTGCAGAAACGACTCTAAATACCAGCGTTAGAAAGATCCCATTGAAAAGATAGGCTACGCAAATGGCGTAGGGGGATCTGCGGTATGGAAAAGTCGCGGCTGTAAAGTGAGCGTTAGACCCTTTAATCACTGACTCCAAATACCAGCGGGCGCCCAAAACCAGCGTTAGGAGCCTCTAACGCTGGTTTTGACGGCTACCGCCGAACTCTAAATCTAGGCCCTAGAGTTTTACTTTCTCATGTAATTTGGAAATATACACTGAGCAATAATAATCATAATGAAACACACATGGAGTAAATGATTTGAGAGATGAAGAAAGAGAAAAAACTTTCGGAGAAATAATTCATATGGATATAAAAGATTGCATTGCCTTGTGCTTGATTTCCCTTGGGAAAGCTACATGCAAAACACATGTTGGGACCAGAGAGTGGATGGAGTATTTCTCAGTCCTAAAATGTGTACTTCATTAGCAGATATTTTAAATTCAAAAGTATGTATTTGATAGCAATATATGTAATAATGTAATTCTGAAACTCTTTTCCTCCTTGATTCTGCAATAATAAATACAGAAGTTAATTCCCTTTGCTGTAATTGGGGGAGGCTGTGTAATATTTGAGCTGGGATTCTAGCTACAGACTCAGGGGCTGATTATCTAACATTCTCTAAAGCAGATGGGGAAAATCACTCTGACACCCACTGGGGCTGTCCTCATGGAGTTCTCTGAGGCTGTCCCAGTGAGTTGTGAGTGACCCCCCATTTCTGAGTTTGTTCCATCCCACCTCAAATAATGACACAACCACCAGTTATGGGGAAGAAAAGGCTGCAGCTTGTTTATTAACCAATAAACAACAAGTTAAACTTTATATCAACATTATACCCCAGGTTGTTACCCCCCACATGAATGACCAATACCCGGGGAGGATTAAACATCTTGGCAAAATCTGTCACCTTCCCAACCACCTGGGCCCACTTCATCCCTCTTATCCCGAACCACCTTAACTGCACCTGCTCCCTGGAAAACCCCAACTGCAACCCATCCACTTTGACAGCAGCTGCCTTCCTCGCCCAAAAAACATATGAGTGTCCCTAGATCCAGCACTCCGCCGACCCTGTCAAGCAAATTAAAATAGCCACTCATCAATAACTCCCTGGTTGCAACACCAACCCATGTCTCACGTACCCCCGAAATCTTTCAGACCTCCATCTGCCAATCTTTCTGATCACCCCCGCGTCCAGCCCCAAATTTGCAGCCTCCGTCGCCGCCCCAATCCGAAACGAATGAGAACCAAAATCCTCCCCTCTCAAACCCATTGCAACCAATGCCTTCCGCAACAACGCCACAAATTGAAATCTGGAAAAGGGGGTTCCATCCCGAATGTACCAACATTGGTCCCGAGGTATGACATGACACCTCCAGAAACTCCTGTACCGCTCCCACCAGGCAACAACAGCCCCCAATCTCTCGCAACACTACCAGCACCCCTTTCCCTTCCTGGTCCGTCTTGGATCTCCTCACCCATATCTCCACTGACCCTTCCTTCAACACCACATTTTGCCTCCACAGGCCTTTCCAATCCCGCCGGTTCAACCCCATCAACTCCGACACCCTAAATGCTCAGAAAAAAGGCCAGCACACATGCCGCTCTAAATAACATTTCCTCGTATCGCGAGAAACAGATACCCCCCAACTTCTCAAGCACCCCTTCTAGGATAGCAAAGGTCAGCGGCCGACGTCCATCAGCCTGCACCCTCCTCCTACACAAACTCTTAACCGCCATCCATACTACAAAAGCCTTAGTTACGTCTACACACCCCAAAATTTGAAATAGAAAGGCCAAAGCCACCATTCTCTTCTGGATCTCTGAGGGCGACAGCCCCTCTCTCCCCCAACACCCTATCCATTCCACCAAAATTCTCACCAACTCCTCACCTCCTTCTTGTCGGTCCTCCAGCTCAATCCTATTCCGCCACATTTTCCACACTCGGACGTAAGCCCTCCATGTGCTAGGGGCTAATGCCCCTTGTACCAGATTCAATGCTCCTGGCAACCAAGCTGCCACAGATCCTCCGCGCATTCCATGCCCTCCACATCCGCCCCCGGGGCCGCCTCTCGGAATCGATCCCACTGAAACCAGGATAAAGAGTCAGCAATTACATTAAGGCGCCCTGGGACATGCACCGCTCTCCATGAAACATTACACCGCAAGCATTCCAACACAAATGCCCGTAGCAAACGTATCACTGCCGGGGAATTCACATTCAGGCGATTGATAGCCCACACCACACCCAAGTTGTCAGAATGAAAACAGACCCTCTTGTTCCTGAGATCCTCAGGCCAGATTCTTAGGGCCACCACCAATGGGAACAACTCCAAAAACGTCAAATTCTTGGTCAGTCGCCATTCTGCCCACACCTTCGGCCAAGCCCCCGTGCACCACTTACCATTCAGAAATGCCCCAAAACCATGGGCACCTGACGCATATGTAAATAAACACAATTGGTCGTCCAACCACCTGTGCTCCTGGATTAGCAAGCTCCCTTAAAATCTTCCAAAAAGACTTTCCAGATTCTCAAATCCTCTTTCACATCCAACGACAAACGGATATGGAAAGTCGGATTGGTCACACCAACTGTCGCCAGAGAAAACCGGCGACAGAAAATTCGCCCAATGGGAATGATTCGCCCTGCGAAATTCCGCTTTCCCAACAGCGATTGTACCTCCCTGAGTAAGACTTTTTTGCAGCTCAGAACCCTGTCAATTACCGCCTGCAGATCCCGGATTTTGTCCTCCGGAAGCCTGCACTCCATCTTGATCGAATCCACTTTGATTCCCAAAAAGCTTAGTACTGAAGCCGGACCCTCCGATTTGTCAGCTGCCACGGGAATACCAAACTCCCGAGCAACCTCCCCGAAGGCTTCCACCAGCCGTTCACATACCTCTGACCCCGCCGGGCCCACAAACAGGAAGTCATCTAAGTAATGCACTATCAAGAGTTTCCCTGACTTCTTTTTTACCACCCACTCCACGAATGAACTGAACCTTTCAAAATATGAACAGGAGCTAGAACAGCCCATCGGGAGGCAGAGATCCACATAAAATTGGTCCTCAAACTTACACCCCAAGAAGTGATGGCACCTCGGGTGTACCGGCAACAACCGGAAGGCAGATTCCACGTCCGCCTTTGCCATCAGGGCACCACGCCCCGCCGCCCTCACCAACACAACTGCCTTATCAAAGGCTGCATATTTCACCAATACCAGCTCTGGATCGATGGCATCATTCACCGATACTCCCCACGGGTGGGACAAATGATGTAACATCTGAAACTTCCCCGGAATCTTTTTCGGCACCACCCCCAATGGGGATACCCTTAAATTCGGGAACCGCATTTCCTGGAATGGGCCTGCCATTCGTCCAAGTTGGACCTCCTTCCCCAACTTTTCCCTCAACACATCCGGGAAGTCCCTTACGACTTTAAATTACCTGCAACAACCAACCCCCTTTGCTCCTTGAACGGAATCACAAACCTCAAACTAAACCCTGTTAAGAGCAACTCTGCATCCCCCACATGTCCCTGCTCATGGGCGTACGCCTCTAGCCACGGGACCATCTTTCTTACTTTCACTGGCGTCTGTGCCCGATGGACCCATTTCACCAGGCCAGGTCCCCATTCTGCCCTTCCGGAAGCATATTGCCCCAGAATGAATCCCTCCACACACCGAGCACTCATGCTTGTATTTGCAGGAGCTACCGAACCTACACTGCCCCTCGTTAAACTGGAAGCACAGCCCCTTGCGTATAGCTGTCCCAGTTCCGGCACCGGTTCCCACACTGCCCCCAGCCTGCCCGTAGCTCCGAAAGGAATGATTCCCTCGCAATGGGGTCATCATCTCCAACCAAATCCCCATGTCCCTATCGTCCCAACGCATCTCTGGGCGAACCGCCATCCGCTGACGGAACTCCTCATCATACCTCCACCACGCCATACCGCCATAGGTCCTATAAGTCCCCGCTATCTCATCATAATAGCAAAAAAGAGATGCCCCCTGCACCGGGAACTTCTCACAGAAAACACTGGCTAATATGCAAAAAGCCTGGGACCAGTTCCCGAAAGTCTTGGGTAACTTCCTCCACCTTTTCTTTCTCTCCTCCTCTTCCTTCTTTCCATTCTAATTCTCATCCTCTTTCACTTCCAATACAAGTTCCAAGTGCAACAGGGAGAATATCTCCACAAATTCCCTCTTCCCTATTTTCTCTCTCAACTCAATCATTAGATGGATTCCTAACGGACCCACCGAACATAAGCATGGCCTCCTAAGTGCCCCTTTGGTCACCCTAATCATGTCACCTACTGCTACCGCTGCTGCTCCCCCTATGCCCGTGACCCCGCTACTCTGCTGTACCACTTCCAATATCACCGGCGCCACCCCCGACAACCCCGTCCCTGGGGCCACCCATGCCGATGCCACCAGGACCCCTGACTCACTGGGCTTCTCCAGCGCAGCCAACAGCCCCTTCAAACCCGCTACTAACGTCTCTCTCACCATTCCCCACTTCACTCACTCCTGGCGCTCCCCCAGTCATCACCTCACCTGTAGGCTGCTGCACCGTCACCGGCCCCTGTCCAGGAACCGACACTTGCTCTCTCCTCTGCTCTCTCCCTACGCTTTCCCGGCTTCTGCTGACTTCCAATCTCCTCCACACTCCGTCTCGCCTGGCAGGAGAACGCCCCCTGCCGTACCTGCTCCTTTCCCGATCCCTCTACGACCACGCTCAGGACAGTGAATTAGGCCTGCCTCCGCCCTGAGGCCGCTGTATTGGTGATCTGGACCTCCGGCATCCGCTGGACCCTGCGGCCCTCACTACGGGCGATGTGCCCCTCTCTCTACTACTTCCCGCACCTACAGACTGTGAGGAAGACATCGTAAGCTCACCTCTGTCCCCCCCTCTATCCCCTCCTGCCCCCGACCAGCTTCCCCTTGCCCCTCGCCCTCCGTTCTCTGTTGGGGAGACAACAATTGAAGAAGCTGCACCAGTGTAGACATGCCCCCTACCTGGCCAGCCGTTCCTCCTTCCGACGATGTCCCCTCCAGTGGATCCTCCTCATCAAGATTGCCACTAGCGTTCAACTCCAATGGCGGATCCATAATCTGCTCCTGCCTTTCCCTACTTTCTCCTCTCATGGCTTCCGGAGCCTCCACACCCCTCCTGTCCACCCCAACGGGCCCTGAAAAAAATCACAGAATTAATATCACTTTTACACCCCTCCCCATCCACCCCTCCAGTTCCCAAGCACTCTCCTCCCTTTTGCCCCTTGCTCCCCCCCTCTCTCTGACCTCCCTTGTACTCATGGGCCACTCCCACTACAGCTGGGCACACCCACGCTTAACGTGCCCAGAAGATAAGACCCGCTGAGGCCCCCTTCCTGTAATGCCCCTCTAGTCCTCCTACTGGGCCCACCACCAGACCTATCCTCCCTCACCACCACCATCCAAACCTAACCGCCCACCTTCTCCCTGCTATCGCTAACCCCCCCACTTAACCTATCCCCCTATGAACACACTCCCTTATCTCCCTACTATACTATCCTTACACTATGTATAAACGTGATTTTTAAAAAAAAAAAATTTTTATTATTTCCACCCCACCTAGCACTAGTTTACTGGGCCAAACTCCCCATCTCCAACCCTACCCCTTTTTAAGGCCTATCCTTGGCCATGCCCCCGCCTAATCTAAAACTCTTGCTGCCTACTGGCCTTATGTTGGCCTCCCCCTTGCATATGCCCTAACCGGGCCCAACTCATGGCCCCCCTCTTAACTTACTTTACTGGCCTTATCGCGGCCTAGCCCCAGCATTTTTCACAGCCCCCACGCTCAGCCTCACACTGGTCCCTGAGCCTTATCCCGGCTCCCCCTCTAATGCTACTCTGCTGCCTCCAGAGCCTTATCCTGGCTCCCCCACTAATGCCTTATTTGTTTTATTATTTTTCCCAGAGCCTTATCCCGGCTCTTCCCACTCCAAACCACTTTTTTGCCTCCTGAGCCAGTCCTGACTCACCCACCATTAACCCCTTATCTACCCGGCCGGACTCCCCCTATGGCTTCCCCCTGTCTTTTTCCGCCTCCAGGGAACCAACTCGTCGATAGCCCAGCAGCCCAAAAGGAGCCTTTCTTTGATAACTCAGCCTCACTTACCTGCCGCCAAGCTGCTGGTCCTGCCTCTCAACGACCTCCTCCTGCCGCGTCTGGCGCCCAGTTCCTTCTGACGTCGCCCGACCATGGTAGGCGACGACTCAGCCTCAGCTCCTGATCGATGTCCTCGCCCGCCATCCGACCTTCCGGTCACCTCCGCAGGACGCCCAGGCCCTGCACTACCTCTCCTGGACCTGGCGCCATGAAGATCCGGACTGAGCCGTTCTAGTGGCCGCAACCTCCTGGCTGGCCATCCTCTGGTCCGGTCCGCCGCCGCCAATCTGCCTGGAACTGTCATCGCACTGCCGATCAGCCACTCCCGGTTCCACTCCTCGCTGTTCTGCCTGGCGACCACTAACAACTGCGACAACAGAGCCTCCATCAGGTAAGTGCTGGAAAACCTTCTTCCTTCCGCACTGCTCCTAACTCTGCACTAACGTTCTCAGCCAGGGAAGGGTATTTAACCCCTCCCCTCTTCCTCCACCTCCACAGCGGAGTCTACCAATGCTCCCATAAAGTGGGGGTCAAACTGCCCTCCACTCCAGTCATTGCCCGGGCTGCTCTATCTCTCCTATAGAACGTAAAGGAGCTTGCTGGAAATGGAAATTTTGCTGGGGAGAGTAAAGTTATCAGGAAGCGCATTTTAAAAATGTAGATACTGCAGCCAATACAAATAAGATTACTTTGATTTCAGCATATAGTATTTTAGAAAAAACTCTTTTTTTGTATACACTCATGAAGAAACTTACTTTACTATAATTAAAACAATATGCTTCGAATTCATATTCATATAAATTTCACTACATTTTTTGCATTGGCAGTTAAGTTTTATTACAGTTTGTGCAATTAATATGTTTTTTAATACAAATTTAAAAATGAACGTAAAATATTATTTTTGCAGAGCAATTTCTTTACAAATTTAAATCCAATTTAGAAATACAATTTTTATACTGTGTCATTTTATTTCAATATTTTATTTATTCACTTCATATAATTTTCAAATTATGATTTATTTTTTGTGAACCCTATTGTAAGGTATGCCTCTACTTTACATACTTAAATGCAGAAAAAAAGAATACAGTCCCTACAGTCAAACATGGTGGAGGTTCACTGATGTTTTGGGGCTGCTTTGCTGCTTCAGGCACTGGATGTCTTGACTGTGTGCATGGCATTATGAAATGTGAAGACTACCAAAGAATTCTGTGGGGCAATGTAGGTCCCAGTGTCAGAAAGTTGGCTCTCCGTCAGAGGTCATGGGTCTTAAAGCAGGACAATGACCCAAAGCACACGTCAAAAAGCTCCCAGAAATGTTTCAAGACAAAGTGCAGGAGAGTACTGAATTGGCCAGCAATTAGTCCAGATCTCAATCCCATATAGCACCTGTGGAGAGACTTCAAAACAGCAGTTGGAAAAAGGAACCCTTTCAATGTGAGAGACCTGGAGCAGTTGGGAAAAGAAGAGTGGTCCAAAATTCCAGTAGAGAGGTGTAAGAAACTCATTGATGGTTACAAAAAGTGATTGATTTCAGTTATTTTTTGCAAGGGGTGTGCTACCAAATATTAAATTGAGGGTGCCAATAATTTTGTCCAGTCCATTTTTGGAGTTCTGCGTGGAATGTGTCATATTTGGCTTTTTTTGTCTTCACTTTTTTGTGTCATACCAATACAAACAAAATAAATAAACATGAGAATGCCTAAACATTTGTAATTGCAACAATTTTCTGGGCGAAGTGGTGCATTATTTGCCAGAAATGCAGGGGTGCCAATATTTTTAGCCATGACTGTATATACAGTATACCACAAAAGTGAGTACACCCCTCACATTTTGTGATGTCATCATGGAGGAGTGGAAGTGGACTCCAGTGGCAACCTGTGAAGCTCTGGTGAACTCAATACCCAAGAGGGTTAAGGCAGTGCTGCAAAATAATGGTGGCCACACAAAATATTGACACTTTGGGCCCAATTTGGACATATCCACTTAGGGGTGTACTCACTTTTGTTGCCAATATGTTAGACATTAATGGCTGTTGCCAACAGTTTAGACATTGATGGCTGTGTGTTGAGTTTTTTTGAGGGGACAGCAAATTTACACTGGTATACAGGCTGTACACTCACTACTTTACAATGTAGCAACGTGTCATTTCTTCAGTGTTGTCACATGAAAATATATAATAAAATATTTACAAAAATATATGGCTAAAAATAAAAGAAAGTGTTACAGAGGTCTGAATGCAGGGAGAGGATATAATTGTGATTAAAACAGACTCCACTTAAATTATGGTGAGTAAAAAAGATGTGGAAATACTTCTTTTAGGAGCCATATACATTACTGGTGTTAGTATAGAGCAGCAGCCCCTTCTACATAACCTGTGGCCCAGTAGCTAGAAGGCAGAGCAGTTAACCCAATGGCGGCCAAAAGTGGCTGCCGTGATATGCACAACATTACACTTGCTTCTCTAGTAGTCAGGAGTTAAAAAGAAGTGTATATATATATATATATATATATATATATATATATATATATATATATATATATACAGCTGGCATTGAGAAGCAGTGCATTGATTAAAATAGCCAGTAGGTGGAGCTGTCCGCTTGTGTTGCAGCAAAGCCAAGCAAGCTGAAACTAATCAGTTTAACCAAACCTGAGCTATCGAGCAGATTTAAAAGGAACAAGATCTTCTTGTCTATAAATCAGTCCAGATTGGAATGCATAGAAAGAACTGTTTGCAGAAAAATTCAAGTGAAGTCTGTGATTATTTTATTAGGTTTATAATAATGTGTAGCAAATGTTTTTAGCAAATGTTTTTGTTCATTTAACTTAGTTTAATTATATATTCTGTGTTGTGTAATTATTTTATTAGGTTTATAATGCTGTTTAGCATTTAAAGTCTTCATTTAAAAGCTTTAAAAATAATGTTTTAGGTGTTACTTATGACAATTTTGAGAGGGGCCTGGAACCTATCTCCCTCACTTCCCACTGACTTATATTATAAACTGAGTTTTAATTTACAACGGTTTCGATTTACAACCATTCCTTCTGGAACCTAACCCCAGAGTAAACTGAGGGCTACCTGTATGTATGTATATATATATATATATATATATATATATATATATATATATATATATATATATATATATATATATATATATATATATATATATATATATATATATATATATATATATATATATGTATATATATACAGGGAGTGCAGAATTATTAGGGAAGTTGTATTTTTGAGGATTAATTTTATTATTGAACAACAACCATGTTCTCAATGAACCCAAAAAACTCATTAATATCAAAGCTGAATAGTTTTGGAAGTAGTTTTTAGTTTGTTTTTAGTTATAGCTATTTTAGGGGGATATCTGTGTGTGCAGGTGACTATTACTGTGCATAATTATTAGGCAACTTAACAAAAAACAAATATATACCCATTTCAATTATTTATTTTTACCAGTGAAACCAATATAACATCTCAACATTCACAAATATACATTTCTGACATTCAAAAACAAAACAAAAACAAATCAGTGACCAATATAGCCACCTTTCTTTGCAAGGACACTCAAAAGCCTGCCATCCATGGATTCTGTCAGTGTTTTGATCTGTTCACCATCAACATTGCGTGCAGCAGCAACCACAGCCTCCCAGACACTGTTCAGAGAGGTGTACTGTTTTCCCTCCTTGTAAATCTCACATTTGATGATGGACCACAGGTTCTCAATGGGGTTCAGATCAGGTGAACAAGGAGGCCATGTCATTAGATTTTCTTCTTTTATACCCTTTCTTGCCAGCCACGCTGTGGAGTACTTGGACGCGTGTGATGGAGCATTGTCCTGCATGAAAATCATGTTTTTCTTGAAGGATGCAGACTTCTTCCTGTACCACTGCTTGAAGAAGGTGTCTTCCAGAAACTGGCAGTAGGACTGGGAGTTGAGCTTGACTCCATCCTCAACCCGAAAAGGCCCCACAAGCTCATCTTTGATGATACCAGCCCAAACCAGTACTCCACCTCCACCTTGCTGGCGTCTGAGTTGGACTGGAGCTCTCTGCCCTTTACCAATCCAGCCACGGGCCCATCCATCTGGCCCATCAAGACTCACTCTCATTTCATCAGTCCATAAAACCTTAGAAAAATCAGTCTTGAGATATTTCTTGGCCCAGTCTTGACGTTTCAGCTTGTGTGTCTTGTTCAGTGGTGGTCGTCTTTCAGCCTTTCTTACCTTGGCCATGTCTCTGAGTATTGCACACCTTGTGCTTTTGGGCACTCCAGTGATGTTGCAGCTCTGAAATATGGCCAAACTGGTGGCAAGTGGCATCTTGGCAGCTGCACGCTTGACTTTTCTCAGTTCATGGGCAGTTATTTTGCGCCTTGGTTTTTCCACACGCTTCTTGCGACCCTGTTGACTATTTTGAATGAAACGCTTGATTGTTCGATGATCATGCTTCAGAAGCTTTGCAATTTTAAGAGTGCTGCATCCCTCTGCAAGATATCTCACTATTTTTGACTTTTCTGAGCCTGTCAAGTCCTTCTTTTGACCCATTTTGCCAAAGGAAAGGAAGTTGCCTAATAATTATGCACACCTGATATAGGGTGTTGATGTCATTAGACCACACCCCTTCTCATTACAGAGATGCACATCACCTAATATGCTTAATTGGTAGTAGGCTTTCGAGCCTATACAGCTTGGAGTAAGACAACATGCATAAAGAGGATGATGTGGTCAAAATACTCATTTGCCTAATAATTCTGCACTCCCTGTATGTATATATATATATATATATATATATATATATATATATATATATATATATATATATATATATATATATATATTGGATATAAAAAGTCTATTGAAATTGCAGGTGTTTTAAATATAATAAAATGTAAATCATACTTTTACATCTGTGATGTGATCTCCCAACAAACAAAAGTACAGAGGGAAAATTTTTTTTTTAATTACACACCCACATAATTAATACGTCTCTTTTAACTTTTCACATCTAGACTTTGGAATTTTATCTCACTCTTCTTTACAAAAAAGGTCAAGTTCCTTCAAATTGTTAGAGGATCTCTTGTGTACATCTCTCTTTAGGTCATTTCAACGGGTGTCAATGGGATTGAGTTTTGGGCTCTGACTGTGCCATTCCAGGATTTTTCTAAAGCCATTCCTTGGTCGGTTTGGATGTGTGCTTTGCGTCATTAGATGTGTGCTTAGCGCTGCAGAATCTGTTGGCGCTCTACAAAGAACTGATAATAATAATAATAATAATTGTCATGTCAGAATGTAAAATTACTCTACATCTTCAGCTTTCTGACAGAGGCCAGCAGGTAATGTGTGAAAATATCTTGATATTTGGTGCTATTTATTATCCTATTTTGACAAAAGTCCCTTACCCATCTAAAGAGAAGCAGCCCCAAACCATGATGCAACCTCCACCATGCTTTATTGGGTGATGAACTTTATTGAATTTGCGCTACACATATCTTTTACAATTTAGGTAAAAAAGTTTGTCAGGTCATAGCACATTTTCTCACACATTTTGAAGTAACTAAGGCCTAGATTTGGAGTTTGGCGTTAGCCGTGAAAACCAGCGTTAGAGGCTCCTAACGCTGGTTTTAGGCTACCTCCGGTATTTGGAGTCACTGATCGGAACAGCCAATAGAATGCGAGCTCAATCTGATTGGCTGATTGGATTAGCCAATCGGATTGAACTTGATTCTGATTGGCTGACTCCATCAGCCAATCAGAATATTCCTACCTTAATTCCGATTGGCTGATAGAATCCTATCAGCCAATCGGAATTCGAGGACGCCATCTTGGGTGACGTCATTTAAAGGAACCGTCATTCATCGTTCAGTCGTCGGCCAGGATGGATGTTCCGCGTCGGAGGTCTTCAGGATGCTGCCGCTCCGCTCCGGATGGATGCCGCTTGGATGAAGACTTCAATCGGATGGAAGACCTCTTCTGCCCCGCTTGGATGAATACTTCAGCCGGATCATGGACCTCTTCAGCCCCCCGCTTGGGCTTGGATCAGGACATCGGAGGAGCTCTTCTGGACAGATCGGTGAACCCGGTGAGGTGAAGACAAGGTAGGAAGATCTTCAGGGGCTTAGTGTTAGGTTTATTTAAGGGGGGGTTTGGGTTAGATTAGGGGTATGTGGGTGGTGGGTTGAAATGTTGGGGGGCTTGGGTATTGTATGTTTTTTTTTACAGGCAAAAGAGCTGAACTTCTTGGGGCATGCCCCGCAAAGGGCCCTGTTCAGGGCTGGTAAGGTAAAAGAGCTTTGAACTTTAGTAATTTAGAATAGGGTAGGGCATTTTTTTATTTTGGGGGGCTTTGTTATTTTATTAGGGGGCTTAGAGTAGGTGTAATTAGTTTAAAATTGTTGCAATATTTTTCTTATGTTTGTAAATATTTTTTTATTTTTTGTAACTTAGTTCTTTTTTATTTTTTGTACTTTAGCAAGTTTATTTAATTGTAATTTTTGTAGGAATTGTATTTAATTAATTTATTGATAGTGTAGTGTTAGGTTAATTGTAGGTAATTGTAGGTAGTTTATTTAATTAATTTATTGACAGTGTAGTGTTAGGTTTAATTGTAACTTAGGTTAGGATTTATTTTTTTTTTTTTTTTTTTTTTTTTTTTTTTTTTTTTTCAAACAAGCTTTATTAAAAATATTAATTAGTGATACAGGAGTAAAGACATTCATTACACAGTGCAGATCTTTGAGCCAAAAAAAAAAGAATAAAACATATATAAAAAAACAAACAAAAAACAGTGACCCACTGACAATCTATTGATATCATAGATCGATTCAGAAACATAAATTACTATCGAAACGAGGTTCCACCCAGCAGGTAAGGTGGGTGTTCCCGCTTCAAATAGACAACAATCAAAAATGTCTGTATCAGTCCTTAATTCCCAACAGTTTGTAAAAGCTTGATAATTTTATAATTATAACAGTTTTACATCATACAAGAAGTATGAAATATACAAATCATTAATAAACTTGTAATACAAGTGTTGTGCTTAGGAGGATTCAGAAAAGAGAAAGGATAGAAAGAAGAGTGAAAGAAGAAGAGTGTACTCCGCTAAAAGGGGAGGAAAAAAAAAAAAAAAAAAAAAAAAAATTTGGTGAGGGATGAGGAAGGGTAATGGGTAAGGGAGGTATAATAGTAATATTCTGATCTGAGATAGGTGGGTGCTCGTAAGGTGAACACCACCCTATTTAACTATGGGCATTAGAATGCGGTGCCGTTCCAGATTGCTAACATCATCACATAGGTTTCCAGTTGTTTAATTTTCATGTAATGCAGTTTTTCCAAGATCAACAAATCCTCCACTGAGGAGTGCCACTCGGCAAGGGCAGGGACCCGCGAGGACTTCCATCCACGAGGGATAAGCCTTTTGGCGCCTGTAAGCATAATCAGCATTAAGGCCTTAGTGGGGCCATCCCTGGTCCTGGGGAGGTGAAGAAGTAGCATTGTCTCGGGTGTGTGCGGGACAGGAGTTTGTAACTTGTGTGACATGGTCTCGATCACAGCCGACCAAAAGCTCTGTAGCTTGGGGCATGCCCACCAAATATGAAGGAGCGTGCCATGGCCCCCGCAACCCCTCCAGCACAGGGGGCTCGCAGATGGAAATAGCTTGTGTAATCTCGCCGGTGTGTAGTACCATCTAGTCAACAATTTAAGATGGATTTCCTGAACGACCGCCGAGACCGAAGATCTCTTTGTTAGTATGAACGCTCTGTTCCAGTCCTCTACGTCTATTGCATTATTGAGATCGCCCTGCCAAGCCGTTGTGTAAGCTGGTAGTTGGGCGTCTGGAGGCAGAAGCAAAAGTTTGTAGACTTTAGATATCAGCCGTCTAGACGGAGAAATGTCCACACATAGAGCCTCAAATGGAGTGAGATCTCTGCTAAAGCTGCCCCTACACCTGTGGTGCAGCAGGAAATGTGCTAGCTGATGATATCTAAGCCAGGACTGGAAAAGTTCCCTGTGCCGCTCCGATAGATCGTGCTGTGACCGAAGCCTCCCTGCCTCAAGCGCAAAATGCAAGATTCCGTCGCGTAGGCTGTAATCAGAACCCAGTCGAGTGCCCAAGGCATGATATGGGAGTTCAGGGTTTTCTATGATCGGAATCATTGGGGAGTATATCGATGATATATGGGTGCTAGTGGCTAGTAATCTATCCCACTCCTGAAAAGTAGCGAGAGTTAAGTGATAGTTAAGTATGAGCCGAGTGCGGCTCGATGCAGGCACCCATGCCATAGCGCCGATGTTGTGTCGCTTAAAGATTTGACCGTCAAGTCTGACCCACTGTTTTTGCGGTGTGTTTCGTGCCCATTCAATCAGTCTTTGCAGTAATATTGCTCGCCTGTATTTGGCCAAGTCAGGGAACCCCAGGCCGCCCCTATCTCGAGGGAGGTATAGAGTCTTCCTAGAAACTCTAGGTCTTGTGCCTTGCCATATAAACTGTTCTAGGGAGCGTTGTAACTGAGCTATAAAATCATTGGGCAGCGAGATAGGAACTGTTTGCAAAATATATAATATGCGTGGTAATATATTCATTTTAATTAAGCCAATCTTTCCCAGCCATGACAGCATTTTATTTTTCCAGGATGATAGATCATTGGTTATTTCCCTTTTCAGTAGTAGATAGTTATTTTTGAAAAGATCGGCAGGGTTGGCTGATAGATATATCCCAAGATATTTTAGTTTAGAAGAAGCCATGGTAATGTCATGGTTTGACGCTAGCGTCCGGATTAGCTCCGTAGGAGCATTAATGTTCAATATCTCAGACTTAGTTAAGTTAAGATGGAAGTTGGAAAACCTCCCGTACTGTTCTAATTCACGCAGGAGCTCTGGGACAGAGTTCTCGGCGTTAGTGAGGGTATAAAGGATATCGTCCGCGTAAAGGGCCTGCTTAACTTCAATATCTCCCACTCTCAGTCCCGTGATCCTTGGGTTCCCTCTTATCCTGCATGCTAGCGCTTCAATAGAGAGCGCAAAAAGAAGTGGGGACAGAGGGCACCCCTGCCTGGTCCCATTCGTAATATTAAAAGTATCAGATAGCGTGCCGTTAACCCGAATCCGGGCGTTTGGTGCTGAATAGAGAGCGAAAGTCATGTTTATGAAAGATTCGCCAAAGTTCATTACCTTCATGACCCGACGCAGAAAAAGCCAATCGACCCGGTCGAAGGCCTTCTCCGCGTCGGTCGAGAAGAGGACCAGGGGTACACCCTCATTTTGAGCATGACTGATCAACTGGATCACTTTGTTGGTATTATCACGTGCCTCTCGACCAGGTATAAAGCCAACCTGGTCGGAGTCAATTAAGGCTGGAAGGAATTTATTAAGGCGTCTAGCCAATATCTTGGCGAAGACTTTCACGTCCGAGTTAAGCAAGGAGATTGGGCGAAAATTTGCAGGGGATGTAGGGGCCTTTCCCGGTTTGGGTATAACAGCTACGTGGGCCTCTAGCATCGAGCCGGTAAGCATCGGGTCGCGCATAAGTGAATTGAAAAGAGATAACATGGAGGGTCCCAAAATCTCCAGGAAAGTCCTGTAGTACCTGGGGGTAAACCCGTCTGGGCCAGGGCTCTTCCCACCAGGGAGGTCTTTTATAGCTTGAGAGAGTTCTTCAATAGTAATTGGGGTGTCGAGGGAGTCCCTGTCCTCGTCATCTAAGTGGGGGAGGTTCATTGAGGTCAGATAGTCATCTATTAGCGTTTGTCTATGCATTGTGTTATGTGGTTGGTGTGAGGCGTCCTGTGTGCGAGAAATATTATAAAGCTTAGTGTAATAGTCGTGAAAGGAATTCGCTATTTGTTTATTACCTCTCAGTATTGTGCCATCCGCATTCTGTATATAGTGTATATGCGATTTCAATTGCTGCCTGCGAATGCTTCTAGCTAACAGTTTGCCAGGTTTGTTGCCCCCTTCATAGTATTGTTGTTTTATTGTCAGCATCTTACGGTGCAAGATCTCGCATTGGTGTTTATTAAGCTGTTCTTTGGCGCTCACTAAGGATTTGTATACCTCCTTGTCGCTTGGATCTCGCTTGTGTGCAGTCTCTAGGTTTATAATATTATCTAGGATCTGTTTGTGTTTCAAGTTTTGCATTCTAGTCATGCGGGCCTTATGCTTAAGGAATTCGCCCCGGACTACGCATTTGTGAGCCTCCCAAAAGGACGTGATTGAGGTATGTGAGGGGTCATTATGTGTCAAGTAATCCAGGAGAGTTCTCTGGATATCCGTTTTCACCTCTGGATGTTCCAGAAGAAACTCGTCCAGCTTCCATACGTACACTGTAGGTGGTATGTCTGGCCATTGTACAGTACAAGTTAGATGGGCGTGATCCGACCAAGTTATTGGACCTATTGTGCTCTTAGTTACCATGTCTAACCCGGTTGAGTCAAAGAGAAAGTAATCTATGCGAGAGTATTTGTTGTGCGGTGGTGAAAAGTATGTGTAGTCTCTACTTGTCGGGTGAAGTGATCTCCAAACATCATGTAGTTGTAAGTCTGAAATGGTTGTCTTAACTGATTTAAGAAGTTTACTGGAGATGCTGGATGTACCGGTAGAAGTATCTACACCTGCATCCAATGGGACGTTAAGATCTCCTGACAAGAAAACAGGGCCCCTGGCGAGATCCAGTAAGTGCTTTGAAATTTTTTTAAGAAAGTGGTGTTGGTCTGAGTTTGGTGCGTAAAGTGTGGCTAACGTCAAAGGATGGTCATAGAGTGTGCCTGTGAGAAGTAAGAACCTGCCTTCCGGGTCTTTCTCTGTATGTGAAATTTTTAATGGAACGGAGTGGTGGACAAGAATGCCGACCCCGCCTTTTTTGGTGTCTCCAGAGGCAAATATTGCCGTTGGATACTGCCTAGGGTTCCACTTTGGCTCCCTGCCCCTACGGAAATGAGTCTCCTGTAGAAAGATGATGTGACTATGCAATTTACTGAGTTCTCTTAGTGCGATCGATCTCTTGCCCGGGTCATTCAGGCCCTTTGCGTTAATCGTAGTGAAATTAAGACTATGTAGGTTGAACCTACTTTGTGTGTGAGTCATCTTTGTGAGAGGGGAAAGGGAAGGGGGGAGAGGGAAAAAAAAAAAAAAAAAAAAAAAAAAAAAAAAGGGAAAATTGAGGAAATAGAGGAGTTGCCTGAAGGTTTTAGATTATTCAGGCACCAGAAGAGAAAAGTAAATAGCGTTCAAGAATAAAGGAAAGAAGACCTCTATAAAGAAGAAAACAACAACTGCACAAGACGCTAAGAGAAGCTACTCGAGCAGAAGTAGAGGTAGAGAAGGGAAAGTAATCCTTTGGCAAGTACAATCTTTATTACATCATGAAATATTTCCTGGGCGTAAGGAATCCCGCGCCCTGGTATTGTATTAGGCATACCTTCATGGGTAAAGGAGGAGGGGAAAAGGAGGACAAATTGGAGGGGAGAGGAAAAAATGGTGGGAGGGAGGAGTCAGAAGGAAAGGGGGTGGAGGAGGGGAAGGAGAGGCAGGGGAGGGGAGGGAGGAGAAGGGGAGGAAGGAGGGGGAGAAATAAGGTGAAGGGGGAAGGGGAAGGAAAGGGGAGGGGAAAGGGAGGTGGAGGGAGGAGGGGAGAAGGGGAGGAGGGGAGAAGGGGAGGAGGGGAAGAGCGAGAAAGAAGGGAGGATATGAGGAAACAAGGCTATTTGTTACAGTATATTCATTAAGATAGAGTCTAACAGTGTAAAACACAAACAGTTTTAAACAGTAACATGTGCATATAGAGTCTCCTCTGCTGGGGACACGGGCAAAGATCACTTATTCGAGAGTTTCTCTATATCGGCGACTACGCAAGTCGCCATGTTAAACCACTCCAGCATGAGGAGAGACAGAGAAGGGAGCGCACTACCTTGGCAAATCTAATCTTTGTTACTTTATGAAATTTATCCAGGATGTGTAAAATCTCCTACTATGGTAATGTCTTAGGTCTGGCTTAAGGGGAAAAGGAGGGGAACAAGGAGGACAATGGGAAAGGGAGAGACGGGAGAAGGGTGAATAAAAGAGGGGAAGGGGGGAATGGGGAGGAAAGGGAGAAAGAGGGGAAGGAAAAAAAAAAAAAAAAAAAAAAAAAAAAAAAAGAGAGGGGGGGGGAAGGAAGAGAGGAAGGGGAGGGAAGGAGGAGGGAGAAAAAGGGGAGGAGAGGGAGAAGGTGAGGAAAGGGAAATAGGGCAGAGGGTAGGGGGGGGAAAGGAGGGACATGGAGAACATGGCAATTTGTTGCATTATATTCGGTAAGAGAGTGCCTAACAGTACAAAATACAAACAGTTTTAAACATCAACATGGAAACCTAAAGTGTCCCGTGCCGGAGGCCCGGGCAACGGATACATGCATACATACAATAACAACCGCCCATCAGGAGCAACATGTGTGTAGACATTTTTATGTGATTTTTTTTTTTTTTTTTTTTTTTTTTTGTATAGTAGACCCAAGGTATATGCAGATCAGACCTAGGAAGTCCGTGAAAATACTGTCAGGTCAAAGGCCATTATGTTCTACAAGACCCAAGGTGGAGAGAGACAGTTGCCCCCCGGTTCAAAAACACAAAAAGGATACTGGGTGGACTGCTTCATTTATCGTGACTATCCGTCACATCTGGTGGCAAAAGTTGAGACCCTCCGCTCCGTCAGGGAGCCGAGGCGGAGGCCTCCAAGTCAGCACCCCGCGGAGGCGTGTCATCCTCCACCGAGAGGCCGGCCAAGAAGGCTTGGACATCTGATCCGGGGCGATGAATTACTGTTTTGTTGTTTCGTGTGGCAATTATTGAAACAGGAAAGCCCCAGCGGTATGGAATCTTGTGAGCTCTTAGCCTCGCTGTGATGGGGGTCAATTCCCTTCTTTTTAGCAAGGTGGTTGGTGAAAGGTCAGAAAAAATCTGTAAAACCTCGCCTGCATGCTGGATTGGCTGCTTGGTGCGTGCACACTGGAGTATTTCCTCTTTGTCTTTAAAATTTAAAAAGCGTACTATTATGTCTCTAGGAGGTGCTTTAGGAGGCGGTCTGGCCCGCAATGCCCTGTGGGCACGTTCCAGTGGCAGGTCAGGGGACATTGGAGTGTTTTTAAGTGTACGAAACAGACTTTGCAGGTAACCCTCGATTGCTGGAGGGTGTATTGTTTCGGATACACCTCTGAATCTAAGATTATTGCGGCGGCCCCTATTGTCCAAATCTTCTAACTTGTCAGATAGAATTTGTATGGTTTCTGACTGCTGCTGAATTTCCAATTGCATTTGCGTGACTGACGTAGTGGTTTCAGCTTGTTTAGTCTCTGAGTGTGTCAATCTGGTATCTAGTGAGTTGATGTCTTTCTTGAGGTCATTAAACATGTCTCGCATTTCTTTCACTGCGTTTCTAATGTCCTCTTTGGAGGAGAGGTGTTGCAAGTCCTCTTTTGTAATATGCTGTGTCGTTTGCATGTCTGCAATTTGGAGGAGTGGCTGAGTTGTGCACTGAGGGGGTTCTAGGCTGCCCGTGGCCTCCGTGATGTTATGATCAGCTTGTTTTAGGTAGTCACTCAAAGTGCGAGTTGGTGTGCCTTTTTCAATTTTATTTATGTTTTTCTTGCAAGGCATATCTGAGTGAGTCCCAGCCTGGAGGGGTATAATTGCTGGATCTATCTACCTGCCTGCGCTATTGGTACACAGAATGGGCTGTGTACCTTTGTCTGGGATATTTTTATTATGTTGTCTTTATCACTTTTTATTTGTGTTATGACTCTCTTGTTGTGTCTTTTTGTTTTGTCCCTTCACCTTATTTTTATTCTTCTTTTTGTTCCAGACCCTATGTCTCCCTGAATGATTCCCAGTACCCCTCACTTCTCTCACCTCCTGTGTTAAGGGGATGTTAAACTTGTATCAGGTCCCAGATTATGCTGGGTCTATACTTAGTGAGGAGTGACTGCGGTGCTAATTTTGGGTGATAGTGAAGTTTGCTGGCGAGGCCGCCGCCCCACTCGTGCACTGTCAGGGTGGAGGCCAGGAAAAACACTTCAGCTCGGCCTTCTATGAAGGCATCAGTGCGGGCAGAGTGGGTCTTAGCTGGATGTAAGAGCAGCTCAAGGAGCACAATCCTCGCGCACAGGTGATTTTGAGGTCTGAGCTTGGGCCTATGTATATGCCGTGAGCGGCGGATCTTGTGTAGTGCGGTCACGTGGCTGGTGCAAATGGTGGTGTAAATTCCTCACCTAGCTGCTGTGGCCGCCTATGGACCTCTCCGCGCTCCTCTCCTAAGTCCGTGCGGTATCCTAGAGCTCCGGGTAGAGAGGCAGTAGCCAATATGAGCTGCGGCACCTCCGGTGTCAAAGGCCTCAAGCTCAGTTCCAGATGCGATCCTCTGATGCTCTCGCAACTTTTACAATATATAACGAGGCGGGTAGGCTAAAGTGATAATGTTCTGTCAGGCAGGATGTTGAGCCAGGTTGTCCCTCATAAATTATGGTAAAAAGGTTAGGGAAATGCCATTTTTATGTTCATGTACTGCCAAAGAATTCAGGAGCTTTTCAGTACACAGCCATTCGCCTGCGTGGCTAAGCTCCGCCCCCCAGGTTAGGATTTATTTTACAGGTAATTTTGTAATTATTTTAACTATTTTAGCTATTAAATAGTTCTTAACTATTTAATAGCTATTGTACCTGGTTAAAATAAATACAAAGTTACCTGTAAAATAAATATAAATCCTAAAATAGCTATAATATAATTATAATTTATATTGTAGCTATATTAGGATTTATTTTACAGGTAAGTATTTAGCTTTAAATAGGAATAATTTATTTAATAAGAGTTAATTTATTTAGTTAGATTTAAATTATATTTAATTTAGGGGGGTGTTAGTGTTAGGGTTAGACTTAGCTTTAGGGGTTAATACATTTATTAGAATAGCGGTGAGCTCCAGTCGGCAGATTAGGGGTTAATGTTTGAAGTTAGGTGTCGGCGATTTTAGGGAGGGCAGATTAGGGGTTAATACTATTTATTATAAGGTTAGTGAGGCGGATTAGGGGTTAATAACTTTATAATAATAGCGGTGCGGTCCGCTCGGCAGATTAGGGGTTAATAAGTGTAGGCAGGTGGAGGCGACGTTGAGGGGGGCAGATTAGGGGTTAATAAATATAATATAGGGGTCGGCGGTGTTAGGGGCAGCAGATTAGGGGTACATAAGTGTAACGTAGGTGGCGGCGCTTTGCGGTCGGCAGATTAGGGGTTAATTATTGTAGGTAGCTGGCTGCGACGTTGTGGGGGGCAGGTTAGGGGTTAATAAATATAATATATGGGTCGGCGGTGTTAGGGGCAGCAGATTAGGGGTACATAAGGATAACGTAGGTGGCGGTCGGCAGATTAGGGGTTAAAAAAATGTAATCGAGTGTCGGCGATATGGGGGGACCTCGGTTTAGGGGTACATAGGTAGTTTATGGTGTTAGTGTACTTTAGAGTACAGTAGTTAAGAGCTTTATAAACCGGCGTTAGCCCAGAAAGCTCTTAACTACTGACTTTTTTCCTGCGGCTGGAGTTTTGTCGTTAGATTTCTAACGCTCATTCAGACACGACTCTAAATACCGGAGTTAGAAAAATCCCATTGAAAAGATAGGATACGCAATTTACGTAAGGGGATCTGCGGTATGGAAAAGTCGCGGCTGAAAAGTGAGCGTTAGACCCTATTTTGAGTGACTCCAAATACCGGAGGTAGCCTAAAACCAGCGTTAGGAGCCTCTAACGCTGGTTTTCACGGCTAACGCCAAACTCCAAATCTAGGCCTTAATCTTTTGGAATAATTTAGATGGGCTTGAATGCTCCTTTTTGTAAGAAAGGGTTTTTGTCTTGCCAGCCTAGTTTACATCATTACATGATTACATCAGCTAATCTGATTTTTCCTACCTTAATTCCGATTGGCTGATAGAATCCTATCAGCCAATCAGAATTCGAGGGACGCCATCTTGGATGACGTTATTTAAAGGAACCTTCATTCAGTGTTAGGACATCAGAAGAAGAGGATGGCTCCGCGTCGGCTGGATTCAAGATGGCTCCGCTCCGGTTGATTGAAGATAGAAGATGCCACTTGGATGAAGACATCTGCCGCTTGGAGGACCTCTTCTGCCTGGATTCGATGAAGACTTCTGGACGGATCGGATGACCGCTTGTGCCCAGCTGGGTGAAGATGGCTCAAGGTAGGGGGATCTTCAAGGGGGTAGTGTTAGGTTTTTTTAAGGGGGGATCGGGTGGGTTTTAGAGTAGGGGTGTGTAGGTGGTAGGTTGTAATGTTGGGGGGGGGTTGTATTTATTTTTTTTACAGGTAAGAGCTGATTACTTTGGGGCAATGCCCCGCAAAAGTCCCTTTTAAGGGCTGGTAAAAGAGATGATTACTTTGGGGCAATGCCCCGCAAAAGGCCCTTTTAAGCGCTATTTGTAATTTAGTTTAGGGTAGGGAATTTTATTATTTTGGGGGGCTTTTTTATTTTATTAGGGGGCTTAAAATAGGTGTAATTAGTTTAAAATTCTTGTAATTTTTTATTTTCTGGTTTTTTTTTATACTTTAGTTATTTTTAGTTAATTTTATTTAATGTTAGGTAATTGTAGTTAATTAATTTAATTTATTTAATGATAGTGTAGTGTTAGGTGTAATTGTAACTTAGGTTAGGATTTATTTTACAGGTATATTTGTAGTTATTTTAGCTAGGTAGTTATTAAATAGTTAATAACTATTTAATAGCTATTGTACCTAGTTAAAATAAATACAAAGTTGCCTGTAAAATAAAAATAAACCCTAAAATAGCTACAATGTAATTATTAATTATATTGTAGCTATCTTAGGATTTATTTTATAGGTAAGTATTTAGTTTTAAATATGATTAATTTATTTAATTATAGGAATATTTATTTAGATTAATTTAAATAATATTTAAGTTAGGGGGGTGTTAGGGTTAGACTTAGGTTTAGGGGTTAATTAATTTAATATAGTGGCGGCGGTGTAGGGGGGGTAGATTAGGAGTTAATCAATGTAATGTAGGTTGCGGCGGTGTAGGGTGGGCAGGATAGGGATTAATAAATGTAATGTAGGTGGCGGAGGGCTCCGTGTGCGGCGGTTTAGGGGTTAAACAATTCATTTATTTGCGGCTGGGTCCGGGATCGGCAGGATAGGGGTTAATAACTTTATGTAGGTGACGGCGGTATAGGGGGCAGCAGATTAGGGGTTAATAAGTATAATGTAGGTGTCGGCGGTGTCGGGGCGGCGGTTTAGGGGTTAATAAGTATAAAGTAGGCGGCGGTGGTATAGGGGGGACAGATTAGGGGTGTTTAGACTTGGGGTACATGTTAGGGTGTTAGGTGCAGACACTTCCCATAGGAATCAATGGGATATCGGGCAGCAGCGAACATGAGCTCTCGCTGCTGTCAGACTCCCAATGATTCCTATGGGATCCGCCGCCTCCAGGGCGGTGGATTGAAAACCAGGTATGCTGGCCCGGAATAGTGGCGAGCGTACCTGCTAGTTCTTTGATAACTAGCAAAAGTAGTCAGATTGTGCCGAACTTGTGTTCGGAACATCTGTAGCGACGTAACCATCGATCTGTGTCGGATTACGTCACTATATTCTACTTTTGCCAGGCTGTGGGGCTTGATAACTATAACGAATCAGCCTCGCCACAAATACACTGCGGAATTCCAGAGTATTTGCGGTTGACGGATTGATAACTAGAGGCCTTGGTGCCTTGTTATAGCCTTTTTATGAAGGGTAAATGAGATACCAAAGGGAAACACTGTTATGTCTTTGAGCTGACATCAATTCTTATATAACAATTAGGGCTAGATTACAAATGAGGTGCAAACGTTTTTGCTCTAGCAAAATCGCTTTTTCGCGATCCATTTTCATTCCACTGATATTACAAGCTTAGCGAAAACATGATTGCGCTAGAGCAATTGCCTTTTACGCTTCAATCCTTTCGGCGATCAAAGAGCTGTGGGTAACTGGTTTCCGAAACTAAAATGTTGTACCAAACACTTCAAAATAAATTTCAATGTACACTTACACTCATAAATAAACTATTATTCATAAACCGTTATCCCCCCCACATTGCAAAGTACCTTAATAAACTATTAACCCCTAAACCGCCATCCCCCCACATTGCAATAACTAAATAGAACTATTAAACCCTAAACCCCCATCCCCCCACATCACAATAACTAAATAAACTATTAACCCCTAAACCAGCATCCCCCATATCGCAAAGTACCTAAATAAACTATTAACCCCTAAACCACCATCCCCCACATTGCAATAACTAATTAGAATTATTAACCCCTAAACCACCACCCCCCCACAACGCAAAGTAATAAACTAACATCTTAAGCCCCTAACCTAATACCCCCTAACTTAACCCAAATTAAAATACCCCTAAATTAAAAAAGAATCCTAACTACCTTAAAAACTACCTGTAATATTAAATAAAAACATAATCTTACCATTACAAAAAAAAACTAACATTATTAAAAATAAAAAATCCTAACATTACACAAAGAAACCCCTAATCTATATAAAAAAAACACACCTAAAATAAAAAACCTAATACAAACCCCATAAAGGCACTCACTGATGATGATGATGGCGGTGCTGATACTTCTTCATCCAGGCTGAGGTCCATCTTCATTCAGGTGGTGGTCCATCTTCACCCAAGCGGCGGTCCATCTTTATCCAGGTGGTGGTTCATCTTCATCATCCCGGTGATTGCAGCAGCAATGTCAGTCCTCCTCTTGCAAGCTTCAACACAGAGGTCCTCTTAATATGGCCACCAGCCACACACTGAATAGTGAATGTGAGGTACCCCTTTTATATAGGGGTACCCTTGCATTCCTATTGGCTGATTTGAATCTTCAAATTCAAATCAGCCAATAGAATGAAAGGAATTTTTTTAATCATTTTATTAATATTTTATTTTTAGTAATGTAAGTTTTTTTTTATATTTTGTGTAATATTAGGGGTTTTTAAAGGTAAGATTAAGCTTTTATTTATTTTACAGGTACGTTTTTTTTAAGGTAGTTAAGATTATTTTTGTAAATTAAGGGGTATTTTAATTTGGGTTAAATTAAGGGGTGTTAGGTTAGGGGGTTTAGATGTTAGTTTATTACTTTGCGATGTAGGGGATGTCTGTTTAGGGGTTAATAGTTTATTTATGTTGTTTGCAGTGGGGGTGGGGGTTTAGGGGTTAATAGTTTATTTAGGCACTTTGTAATGTGGAGGGTGGCAGTTTAGGGTATAATAATTTATTTAGGCATTTTGCGATGTGAGGGGAAGGGGGTTTTAGGGGTTAGTTTATTTATGTAGTTTGCAATGTGGAGGGATGGGGGTTTAGGGGTTAATAGTTTATTTAAGTAGTTTGCTATGTGGGGGGATGGCTGCTAAGGGGTTATTAGACTAGGGGCATATGGTAGGGTGTTTTTCACTTTTTTCTCTCCATTGATTTCTATGGGGAATGGGAAAATGTAATGTAAGTTTGCGCGAGTAGGGTCTTTCTATGGGGGAATACATGAACGCGAAGCCAAAAGTTAGGATTTTTGCGCTTTTCGGGTTACCGCTATCGCAAAATATATATTTTTTGCAACTTGTAATACGAGCGGAACCCGACAAGTGTGAATGCTTAACGCTAGCAATGTTTTCACTAACGCAATAAAAACAAATACCGTGCCACTTGTTGTAATCTAGCTCTTAATATGTCCTACTATTAGTAAAGGAATTACCAGATACATTACTTTATAATTCCCACTGAAGTTAAAAAACATAAGAACATATTTTAGATTTGTGTTAAAGTATGTTTAAAAGCAACAGAAAAAGTTAATCAATTTATTTACTATCAGAAAGGCTGTACACAAAGATCATTCTGCTTATGTCTAGTACACATTTATTATATATCTGTTATATAATTTGTATCTATTTATTTCCGAGTCAATGTAGTACATATAGATCTAGTGCTGACAAGAAAATAACATTGCAGAATTCATGTGAAAATTTTAGAATGGGCAGATGTAGATGATTTTGAATCTATAATTTTTTAAATTTATTTTTGTATAAAAGATAGGGGAATACAATTGTAATTATGGACCAAAGAATGACCAGGCAGCATCTCCATGACAAAAAGAATGACAGATGAATTTGTAACTGCAAGCACCCATGATTTGTATGGCCATACATTAATATAAGTATCTAAGTGCACTTCACACCTATACTAAATTAGGGCCTCCATTACATATAGAGCTTCGCTGCAAAAGCCGGCGACGCCAGATTTTACGTGATTTTGGTATTACATATACGGCATAGCATACAAGTTACGCGCGTATATTTCAGCC
The DNA here is from genome assembly GCF_027579735.1 of Bombina bombina. Classification (NCBI taxonomy): domain Eukaryota; kingdom Metazoa; phylum Chordata; class Amphibia; order Anura; family Bombinatoridae; genus Bombina; species Bombina bombina. The sequence goes on along the minus strand of NC_069501.1, from coordinate 729,163,322 downwards.
TTCGGACTTATTTTTTTTACCCATAGACTAACATAGAACAGACGCGCAATTTGATATCCAATATACAGCGTAAGGACTTACGCGCGCATAATTCAGAAAATCTGCTCCATTCTCATCTCAACACAAACTGCAGGAGCAGCAACCCTTGCACTGACTTAAAAACCAACGTAACTCTCTGAAGGCCTAACAAACGCATGCTCAATCACATACATATAAGCTGCTTGATCTTAAACAGTTAAACCTCTTCTAAGCATTTATTATTCCTGCCCCTGCAAGTGTGTCAAACCAATCACAAACAGCACAACCTCTCACCCGGAAGCCTTAAAACACTTGCCAATGCACACCCTCATTAGCCACCATATTTCCCCTGCTTTACATAGATAGACAGCATCGTGGGGCACAAGGGGTGCTTTAAGCCCTACAAGCCCCTGTTGTTCATGATATACCCGCTGATGCTCTAGTTGCTGCTGAGGTCCCTGGTCATGGTGCTGTAACCGTCCCTGCTCCTGCTGCTGCTGTCCCTGGTGCTGCTGTTGTTGCTGCAGCTGGTCATAGAATTACATACTGTGTATTTCCACTGCATGTAAGTGAAACTACTACATCCCACCCCCCTTCCCTTAACCACCCTAATTACTGAAAATATCTAATTTGTTTAATTCATGTTTAGGTCACTATGATTTATTAACTATCATTAATAAGAATGAAAATGGATGTTTATACCTTATGTTCACACCTTCTGTAAATACATTATTTTATATATATATATATATATATATACCCACGTGGCAATTTATATTGGATGTGAGAAACCTTGATTTACATCTTAGTAGTGAATATTACTATATGTACCCTTCATACACAACTATGTGATGTGGTTTATAGAACATGAATATGTCATAAACATGATAATATTACCTTTTTTGGCCATTTCCACACAGGCCTTATTATATGTTTTAACAATATTAGTGTACTAAAACACACCTCACATGGATGTGGATGACAATTATATGGTAAATAACAGAGGACAAGATTTATGGTGAACTTTAATAATATTTATTTCTTTTTAGGCTTCTTGGATGAGGGGGCTGAGGTGACTGTAGTGGATTTCCTTGTTCTCCTGGTTTGAGAAGATTCTGATGTTTCTGCTGGTGTGCTGGCCACAGATGATAGGCTGGAGGCAGTTTCCTGCTGGTGTGTAAAGTGCTCAACCAACACACCCAAGAGTTGATTTTGTTCTCGCCATCTATTGTCCATCTGCATCTGCATATCAGACAGAATTCGCATCATCTATGACTGGTTTTGAACACTTCCACTTAGTCATGCTGCCATGTCCCTCTTGGCTCCTGAAGAACCTCTCTTGGCTCCTGTGAAACCTCTCTTGGCCTCTTTGTCTGCTTGTTATGAGCCTCCTCTGGAGTGCAATGCATTACTCACCCAGGGGAGAATACAATGCATCCACAGGCTCTTGAGCAGCAGGGCTTCTAGTTGCTAAAGGTGCAGGTTCAGCTGCATCTGCTGGTTCTTGTGGGACAGGTTCAGCTGCATCTGCTGGTTCTTGTGGGACAGGTTCAGTTGCATCTGCTGGTTCTTGTGGGACAGCTTCAGCTGCATCTGCTGGTTCTTGTGGGACAGCTTCAGCTGCATCTGCTGGTTCTTGTGGGACAGGTTCAGCTGCATCTGCTGGTGCTTAAGTACTTTCAGCTATATTTTCATCTGCAGATGGTGGAGCTCTCCCAAGTGATGAGGATGGTGGAGCTCTCCCAAGTGATGAGGATGGTGTAGCTCTCCCAAGTGATGAGGATGGTGGAGCTCTCCCAAGTGATGAGGATGGTGAAGCTCGCCCAAGTGATGAGGATGGTGGAGCTCTCAGGGCTGTTTGATTGTCCCACTGATAACCAGCGTGTGACCACTCAGCCTGTCCAGTTGGCACTTCTTGTGACATAGTCTGTGTGTAAAAGCCATGACTGCCCTGAGATTGTGTTGGGGGGGGGGGTAAATACATGGACCCTTTGTGGTTGTCTTGGCTCCCCCTTAAAGTCAAAAGAAGAATATTCCTCTGGCCAGGAATCTTGCCAGGGGTCATATGTCAATGGTGGTGGCATCACTTCCAGCAGGTCCTCAACTGAAGCCATCCAACCCTAGTCATGCCTGGGAGCATACTGTTCATGTGGTTGCCTGAAGACTGGTGGTGGTGGCTGAATGCCTGTGACTAGTGGTGGTGGTGGTGGCATGCCTGTTTGCATCCTCGTTACAGGAGGTTCTGTGGAGGAGTCAAATGATGAGAGGAATTAGTACAGTCATATATATGTCCATGTGGGCATACAATGTACATTGATACATGCTAGGGCCTATACTGATTCTCATGTCAAACTCTATAACATGCATGTGCACATTGTGATTTGTGATATTAGGGATTTTAATATGTGCAGTATACAGGTATGTGTTCCATACAATAGTTATGTGTACATGTCAATGATGGAAAAAATGTGTTCTTTAAGTGACACTATGGTCACACAATTTACTTTAGCCTGATGTAGGCACAGAACCTGCTTTATTGAGCTAAAAGTATTGTGATGGCTATAGTGTCCATTTACTGAAAACTCTACATGTGGCTTGTGGCCTGTGTTACTCTGAGACATGTTAGTATTGCACTATTCCACCTCATATCATGAATTGCATTGTGTTAAGTAGCATTAATGTCAAATATAATTGTAGTTGTTTTTGTTAGTAGGCCAATTACCATGCTCCTCATTGTGTACATGAATGTGTGATATTAAAGGATGTTATATCTCAAATACATATAATACTGGTTTATGGGATGTTACTCACCAGCATGATGTGCTGTGGTTGCAACCCCTGAGTCACGAGCCCCTGGAAGTCCACGGACTGCTGTGATACTCAGGGACCTGCGTATCATCTCCTGCCAGGTGTTATATTCTATGTCCAGGGGTGGACCACCGCCTGTTCCCCTCTGGTGCATAGCTTCCTGCCCCATCTTTTCTTTCACCCGCCTCTTGCAGTCATTCCATCGCTTTTTAAGGCCCTCAACAGTCCTCCTCTGTGGGGTCACACTGTTGACGAGATCCTCAACCGCCAACCATGCTATTTTTCGCCTTTTGGCACTGCCTTTGCCCTTCTCTTGCCCCAAGGGGGCACTGTAATTGTCCATGATGGCCTGGACTAGGGCAACATTTTCATCGAATGAGAAGTTTGGACATCTCATCCTCCATTTACACCTGGCTTGCTCCCTGTGATGTCCCTGGTGTGGGTTCCTCCCTATCCTCTCTCTCCTCCCCCCTTCTGTCCCCATGTGCACCCTCTGTCCCTCTTCTAGATGTGCCTGGTCTCTGGGGCTCTCGGGCATGTCCCCTCCCATCATCCCTTCTAGCTCTCCCTCTCCCCACTCCACTTACTCCCTGACGGGGACCCCACTGCTCCTCCTGTCCTCTACAATACTCTTCTCCCTGCCACTCCTCTCCCCTCCGCCCTACCTCTCCCTGCCATCCTCACACTACACACACTCACACACTCACACTCACTCCCAGTTCAATCACACACAATCACAACCAAACATTCAGCCTATCACACTGTAAAATTTAAATAAAATGTGTGAGGTGTTAGAAAAAAAAGTGTGGTGTCTTTGTATATGTATGTATGCAATATGTGTGCAATATGTAACAATATGTGTAAATGTACAAGCTTAATCAACCAACAATGCGACCTAACTAACTCCTCTGTTTGCGCCTCTCTCTCTACTCTGACTAATCCTCCACTCCACTGTAGTGTGCTGCAGCTCAACGAACCATCCAAACACACTGAAGAAAATGGCGGATGCGCAGGGGTTTATATATGAATTTTGAATAGCGTAATTACGTGTCGCATTTTTAGATGAAGTCGCGGTTCATTTTTACGAGTGTTAGCCTAATTTGCATAAAACTATTCTTTATTGAGACTTTCCGTGGACAAAATAGGTTACTTGCGATGACTAAAATGTGTATTTGCGCACATTTCGGAAGATCGCCAGTTTGTCCTACATACGCCAGTTTAGCATCTAACGGCGCAGTATATGTAATACCCCGATGTGCGAGGTGAAATTACGGGCGAAGCGGGTTCCAACGCTTGCGCCGAAACCTACACCGTATATTTGATCGCACCCTAGATTTTTAAGCTATCCTATTAAATCAATTAAAGACATGAAATTAAAGAAAAGTGAATCTCAAAATATAAATTAGCATAAATTAATTAATTAACAAATGCATTGTCATTTAAAATTATAAGATTGTGCTATTTCTGCATGCCCCATGAGTGTGGAAGTGCAGAGATAGACAGGCACAGTTTGCTAAATTATAGCAAACTGGGTACTGGCAGACAGCTGCCAGCACCTAAGATGGCGGTTAATAGGTAGAGGGGGAGGTTTAGAGAGCTGTTTGTGGGGAATCAGGGAGGTTGGGAAAATAAGGGGGGATCTTACACTCCAGAATAATATTTTTATACTGGTAGACTTTCTTCCAGTACTTAAATTGGGTGTGACCATTGGGGGATGGGGGAGGGAAGAGAGCTGTTTGAGAGGTGTCAGGTAGGGATCAGGGGGTGGGATGTTTAAGGTGGGAGGGTAATCTCTACACTAAAGCTAAAATTAACCTTACAAGCAACCTGATTAATCCCTTCACTGCTATGAATAATAAATGTTTGGTGCACAGCTTCAATTAGTGGCCTTCTAATTACCAAAAAGCAATGTCAAAGCCTTAGATGTCTGCTATTTCTGAACAAAGGGGATCCCAGAGAAGATTTTACAACCATTTGTGCTATGATTGCACAAGCTGTTTGTAAATAATTTCAGTGAGAAACCTAAAGTTTGTGAAAAAGTTATCTATTTTTTTTATTTGATCGCATTTGGCGGTGAAATGGTGGCATGAAATATACCAAAATGGGCCTAGATCAATACTTTGGTTTGTCTACTAAAAAAACATATAGTTTTGATATTTAAATATATAAAAAGGCTCTATTTCTGTTTAAATGTAGTGATGATATTAATGCTCTGGTCTTTTGGGGAAGTTTTAGTCTAAAATGACCGGTCCTTAAGGGGTTAAAGGAACATTAAACACGGCAAAATTGCATTATCAAAAAGTACATAATAAAAATTCAATGCAACTCAGAATTTTAAATGAGAAATATAATTTTTTAAAATACATTTCTAAAATTACATGCCATCAGCCAATCACAGACTTATATACGTGAACACTGTGAGTCTTTTAAAACTGCATGCTCTATCTGAATAATAAAAGTTTAATTGTTACTTTAGTGTCCCTTTAGCTTTACTTTGTCAATAAAAAAATAATAAAGGTGCTTAAACTTAAAGACCATTATAACTCGACATTTCAATAATGCATAAAATGTTTCATAATTGAAAGTAAATAATTTTCTATGCTATATCCGTTGCCATCTCCAGTTGTGCATGCATCCTCAAAGGAATGTTGGCTGCACGAGGCAGCCAAAAGAATCCACCTGGATGCAGCATAGGCAAACAAAGCCTTAAAAAAAAAAACATGCAACCGCCCGCACGAAATAACGAAAACACACGTAACCACCCACAAGAAAAAAAAAAACGAACCACCCGCATGAAGTATAACAAAAAATACCTAACTTCCTGCACAAAGTTATAACACACATCTAAACCGCCAACCCCCATATCGCAAAATATTTAAGTAATTAACCCCTAATCGGCAAATTAAACAAAGCAAATAACATAATTAAAATATTAACTCCTAAACCGCCAACCCCCCACATTGCAATAAACCTAATTAACATATTAACCCCTAAACCGCTAACACCCACATAGCAATAACCTAATTAACCTATTAACCCCTAAACCACCAAACCCCCACATCACAATAAACCTAATTAACCAATTAACCCGTAAACCGCCAAACCCCACATCGCAATAAACCTAATTAACCTATTAACTCCTAAACCGCCAACCCCTCACAATGCAAATAACTAATTTAATTACTAAGTCTTCTAGCCTAACACCCCTAAATTAACCCCAATACTAAGTTACAATTTAAAATAATAAATCCTAACATTAATTTAAAAATAAAACCTAACATAAATTACAAAAAAAAATAATCTAAAATTACAAAAAATAAAAAAGTCCTAAATTACAGAAAGAAATAAACAAAATTATCAAAAATTAAAAGAAATTAAACCTAATCCCTATGAAAATAAAAAGCCCCCCCAAATAAAAAAAAACCCTAACCTAGACTAAACTACCAATACCCTTAAAAGAGCCTTTTGTAAGGCATTGCCCTAAGTTAAACACCTCTTTTACATGTACAAATACTTTCCCCCTAACAGTAATCCCCCCCACCCACCAAACCCCCCCCCAAAAAAAAACTAACATTAAAAAACCTAAACTACCCATTGCCCCTAAAGGGGCATTTGTATGGGCATTCAGCTCTTTTACTGCCCTTAAAAGGGCAATCAGCTCTTTTACAGTTCAAAAAACCCTAATCTAAAAAAAAAACACCCCCCAAAAAAAAAGGCTAAGACTAAGCCCCAAATAGGTACTCACCGTTCTTGAAGTCCAGCGGAGAAGGTCTTCTTCCAGGTGGCTCCATCAACTTCTATCTTCATCCGGAGCGAAGGTGGCACGGAGCAGAGGTGCGGAGCTGACTTCCCCGATGTGTGGATCCTCAGCGGTGGTCCTCAGTGGCGCTCTTCAGTGGCGGCGGTCCAAAGCACCGTGGAGGCTTCTCTTCATGCTATCATCCACCACACACTGAAGATTAAATGCAAGGTACCCTATATGTATTGGGTACCTTGCATTCCTATTAGCTGAAATTTTTAAATCAGTCAATAGGATGAGAGCTACTGAAATCGTATTGGCTGATTTAAACAGCCAATAGGATTTTAGTAGCTCTAATCCTGTTGGCTGATTTCAAAATTTCAGCTAATAGTAATTGTAAATTGAATGCGGTATCTTCTATTCAATTTTTAGTGTAAAGACAGAGATCAGATGAAGAGGAGCCTCCACGCCGCTGAGGATTGCTGCCGCTGAAGACCATCGCTGAGGACCACCGCTGCGGATCGCTTCTCTGGATCCACGCATCGGGGAAGACCACTCTGCACCTTCGCTCCATGCCACCTTCGCTCCGGATGAAGATAGAAGATGATAGAGCCACCTGGAAGAAGACATTCATCGCCGGACTTCAGGAATGGTGAACACCTATTTGGGCTTAGTCTTAGTGTTTTTTTATTTTTGGGGGTGGCAATAAGTAGCTTAGTTTTTTTAAGTCTTAGTTTTTTCATTTTGGGGGGTTGGATGGGTGGGGGTTTTTACTGTGTGGGGGTAATTGGTAATTTTTTTTAGGTAAAAGAGCTGTTTAACTTAGGGCAATGCCATACAAAAGCCATTTTAAGGGCTAGTTTAGTATTAGATTAAGGGGTGTTTTTATTTTGTGGGAGATTTTTTATTTTTATTGGGGAATTGGTTTAGGTTTAATTTTTTTATTTTGGATAGCTTTGTTTATTTTTTCTGTAATTTTACACTTTTTATTTTTTGTTATATCGCCTTTGGGGTTTGTATTTATTTAAACATAGACTGCCCTCTGGGCAGGCTTATTGCCTAGTTGTAATATAAAATCATTCTTTATTTTCCATCCTTTTGCTGTAAAAATACATCTGAAAATTGTTCTTGTTCCACTTTCTCCCAGGGAGGCTTTGGTTAACACGTTTAGCTAATTTTCTGTGAGCTATTGTTCCCCTTCTTTTTCCTCCCTCATCTTTTTTGTTGTCATCTTCTTTTTTAAGGTTGGCAGTTGGCATACTATGAAGTTTAGATGTGAATGTTATTATGTATTAATATTATTATGTATTATATTCAATATCCTATAATATAAAAGGCCAAGTGTGTTTGTCCGAAGCTGTCATGCGCAGTAGAGACAGCACGAGGACAAACACACCTGGCCTTACCTGACATGTTTTTTTGCGTAAAAAATGGGCGTGGCCGGGCTGGGGCTAGGGCGTGGCCGGTCCGGGGCGTGGGCGTGGGCGTGGCCGTGGCAGGGCGCTGTCGGCGTGAGAGAGAGGGGAGAGAAATAGAAAGAGAGGGAGAGACAAAAAGATATAGGAAAGAGCAGAAGATAGGGGAAAGTGCAGAAGAGAGGGGAGAGGGAGAGCAAAATAGAGGGGAAAGAGCAAAATAGAGGGAGGAGAGAGCAAAATAGAAGGGGGAGAGAGAGCAAAAGAGTGGGGGGAGAGAGCAAAAGAGAGGGGGGAGAGAGAGCAAAAGAGAGGGGGGAGAGAGAGAGCAAAAGAGAGGGGTGAGAGAGAGCAAAAGAGAGGGGGGAGAGAGTGCAAAAGAGAGGGGGGAGAGAGAGAGCAAAAGAGAGGGATAGAGAGAGAGAGCAAAAGAGAGGGGGGAGAAAGAGCAATAGAGAGGGGGGGAGAGAGAGAGCAAAAAAGAGAGGTGGAGCGAGAGAGAGCGCAAAAGAGAGGGGGAGAGAGCGCAAAAGAGGGGGAGAGAGCGCAAAAGAGAGGGGGAGAGAGCGCAAAAGAGAGGGGGGAGAGAGAGCAAGGGGTGGGAACGCTGTATTGCAAAAAATGGCCAATGTGAATGGGCTTTAGGAATAGTATATTTATATTTGGCTATTAGATGGAAGTTAGAAAGTAATAAATAGCTGTATGTTTTAATATTTGTTAAATAAAGTATTACTGACTAAGCTGAATTCAGTGAAATCAGTAAAACAAAACATAAAACAATATGCTCATTTTACTATATAAAGCAGCTATATTTATTGAAAAATGAATCTCATATGATAAGGTACATTATCATGCAGCTTACAATTTGTGTTTATTGTCCCTACATTGATATATACCTCTTGTCATTGGCTCAACCAATGTGTTCAGAAAGCTCCCAGTAAGGAATTGTTGTTCCTTCAACAAAGGATATCAATAGAATGAAGCACATTTGAAAATAAAAGTAAATTGGAATATAAGATAAATTATATGTTCTATCTGCATCATTAAAGTAAAAACTTTTGTTTTTATAAACCTTTAAGGGTGACTTTGGACTACATTACATCATCTCACACTGAACACTGAGAATTCCAGTTTTAACAACCAGTCAAATCCCTCACAACATTTACCTGCCTGAGTGAAGTAATTGTTGTGCTCTGGCTTCAGCTATGACTGAGAGGGTAAAGTCACTGGCATTCCCTGGTTTACTTTGGAAACGGGTACATTTATAAGAAATAAAAAGGTTAGCGGGATTGTGGCAAGAGATCACAAACTTGACAGTTCTACATTATGCAGCATGATTGAAAGCTCTGCAGTCATATGACGGGAAGACTCAAATTTGTTATTCAGTGCCCAATTTCAGTTTTTACTGGTTAATTATTTTAAGATAGCCTAATTCTGCTAATGAAAGAACAACACGGAAGGGAAGAATCACTTCTTAATTCTGCTAATGGTCTCTGCAAATCCATTATAGTAATGCAAGGCATTTTCCAAAGCAGAAAAAGTAAAAAAAAAAATAGACTGTTTTAGCATATTTACAAATTAGCTACTGCATTATTGTTGAGATTTGCACCTCAGACATCACACATACAGATATTGTGTGGCAATTAAACACAAAAACTAAAGCTGAATTAGTTTCTATAGTATCAGGATTAAAGTGACATAAAAGTCAAATATAAAATATATGTTGGTTGATGTACCTCAGATTTGAGTAGAAACATTTTTATATTATCCATTTGTTAGAAAAAATGTTTTTTTTGGAAATTTGTTTATTGACCCAAATTTCTGCTTACATGACCTATCATACAGTACTAGGTCACTTATAGATGTTTTTCCATATTTTGTTCATGCTCTATTTATCAGTAGTAACACTAATACTTGCATTCAGAGCCTTACATCAAGGGAATGCATTTGCATATAATCTACTGGTACTTGGCTCATCACATACACAATAAAAGTTATCATAATTACAATAAAAATAATATTTTTTTAAAATGAATGATTAATGCAAAAAATGTTTTATTTCTAATTTGCAATGCTATTTTCTATTCCAGAATGTATATAAAACAAAATGTAGAGCTTCATTTAAACACTCTAACAATATTTTTACAAAAAAACAAAAAGTTAAGTAAAAGCTGTTTACAATTAAATGAACGTGAACACAGTACTACAAGTTGTGTACTTCCTACCAATGACCACTGGCTAATGAGATCTCCTGTATCTTTGTGAGTGTGGATGGTGGGGAGGAAGACATCTGCAAATCCTGAGGGAAAAATGAATGTGGCTTATTTATGAAAGGAAAAACACATACGCTCTCTTCCTATACATAAAACAAGAACATGACTTCGCAATTTGCAGCAAGTTGTTAATTGGGTCATTCTTTATCAGACAGGATCACTTTAAAGGGACATTAAACACTTTGAGATGGTAATATAAAATGATAAATTGTATATATAAAACAACTTTGCAATATACTTTTATTATTTATTTTGTCCTCTTTGCCTGTAATTCCATTCTGAAATTGTGAGCTTTTCAGTTCCTGTTAGAAATGGAAGTGCAGAACACTGTTAAATCCAGCACAACCATTGGCTGCACACTCTAGTGACTTATTTATAACGGTCCCTAATTGGCCAAAGCAGAGAAGGTAACACAAGTTACAACATGGCAGCTCCCAGTGATTTATATACACTAAAACTTTACACTTATTTTGTCACTTTTTAAACAACTAATGAAACTTTAAAAAATATATCTACATGTTAGTCATGGACTAATCTTTTCTTTGAATGCATCATTCTATCTAGCTAGCATGTATTTAGTGTTTAATGTCCCTTTAAGTGCTTTGACATGGAGTGGCTTAAAATAAAGGTATATGGATTCCATCAAGCTTTTAAAAAGCAACAATTCAAAAACATGGATTAAGGAAGGAATGTACTTTGTAGGCTCTGTGGTCTTGTGAGTGGTTGTGGTAAACAGTCCTTTGGGTATTAATGGAAGTTTGTTTTAAGAATGGGTGTTTTTAAGGCATGTGAGGTGATAAGTCCTTTATTATGTAAACTCACAAGGCCACCTGCCCTGTAAAATACTTAGACTAAATCTGGTACACATCAAAGATAGTAATGTACGGGCAAAGCCACCTACTCCTTTTTTATTTATAATTACATTCAATAAAAATACAGATCCGTAAATACATCATTTACATTTAATATGTACAATATCTAGGCTAATAATTATTAGAACTTACAACTTTGTCACTCACACCTTGTCATCTACAAATACAGTGAACATTCAAAACTATGCTACAAAGAGAGAGCATTGAGAGAGCATTGCATGAGGCTGTGCAGCCATGAGGGGTTGGTTTATTAAAGCAACACTTTACTATTATTTGAATCAGACCTTACAGAAGACAAACCTTTATCTTACCTTCCATTTTCCAGAACCTCTGAAATAGGCAAAATCTCCCAACTTATTCATGAATTTACAAAACTACACCATGATTTGGTTCAGGCTTCACAGACCAGAACTTATAGCAGTCGTTTGTCACATGGCAACAATGTTTACAAATGTACAAATATTGTATTTTCTTAAGAACACCATATCATTTCTAAGGACATGGTTTAAAATTGATTGCTGAATAAATCTGAACATCTGGCACTCAGACAAACAATTTGAGCTTAAAGAACACAATAAAACCGTGCAGCATAGATTTCTCTATTGCAATACCATTTTAGGATTTCAGGGGATTCATGACAATAGTAAAGCAAGGTTACAACAGAAACACACTTAACTTGGAACATATAGCTTGCCAGATGGTATAACTTTTCAATTAAAGCTAAATACCTTAAAAGTAAAAAATAACCTAATCTATTCAGTCTTCTGTTAAATAGAGCTTGAACATCTGCAATAGTTCTAAACAGTTTTCCTCTGACTTTAACCTTGAAAAAAAAAAACATATTTAGCTTTAGAATGACTTGTGTTTAGCTAAAAAAAAAATTTAAATGTTGATCATTTAAATTGGACATCTAAAGCATATTTTGTTTTCTTTTTTCTAAAGCTTTTTTTATATCATTATTGTAAATATTGATATGGCACAACAATATTCTAATAAACTTATTAGAATTAATTAAAAAGATGTTTGGTTAGATGTTAGCTATTATTTACAAATTTTACAAACTTTGTTAACAGAAAGAACAGGAGTTTTTCTAAGACTATAACTTTTGAATTTGTTTTGCAATTATTGCGTTACACTGGGATCTGCAAAAAATAGAAGTATGGGCAGGTAAATAGAAAATGAGATAATGAGGCCTATTTAACAAAGGTCTGTCAGACCTGATCCGACAGTGCGGATCAGGTCCGACAGACCTCGCTGAATGCGGACAGCAATACGCTCTCCGTATTCAGCATTGCAACGCCGCCCCCTGCAGACTCGAGGCCAATCCTTCACTAAGGTCTGTACTTTGGAAAATGTCTACCACAGTCTTGGTGCGTGCCTATCCCTGGTGATAAAATACATATATTTTTGCTTAGATTTTAGTAAATAATATTGAAAATGACCTGCTGACCACTGCTGTTATGGCTATCTCCTGACTAAATTGTCATCAAGAGTAACCACATGTGAAATAGGGGCCAATATGGACTTTTGGGGAGTTATAATATAGATTAAAGAGGCTCAATTATGTAGTACAGAAATAAAAGCACTTTTTTTTTTCTTGAAAGGTGTTACCACAGTGACCATGAAAGGAAGAAAAGACAGGCGCACAAGGCACAATTCAAGTGTAGAGTTTTTATTATGAATAATAGACACACAGTTAGAAACACTTACTAGATTAAAAACAAAATGTGCATTGAGAGCATATGCTCCTGGGATTATCGCAGCACCTGTGGCACCGGGAATTTGATGTTCTTCTCCTCTCCGTTCACAATGAGAGCAATTGGGCGGCGGTGTTCCGGATCCTGTCACCCAAAACTCTAGTGACACTGGTAGCCAACAGTACTTTATAAATGCTTTCCCATAAAGTCTTTGTTTGGTTTTAGATGCCTGACGCGTTTCCCCCGACTCCGGTCGGGCTTTTTCAAAGGCAGAGTGGATTTAAACAGGCGCCTGTTTGTTTTAAAGGCGTGTTAACCAATCAGGTTAGAGGTGTGCGCTCTTTGTCCAATCGTTACTGGAAGGTGTGAGCGCATATAGGAAAGTCCCGGATTGGGGTTAAAATCTCGTGTGTTATACTCCATTAGATGCAATCACTATGCTTAATGCAGAGTTTCATGTGGAGGACATATCGAATATTAAATACAGAAAACAACCATGATACATACATGTAAGGCATATACAGAGAACGGACAAACAGACCTAAAGTATTCTCATTTGTTACAACCACAGATATATTGTATAATAAAACAACCACAGATATATTGTATAATAAAACATATTATAAGGCTAAAATACGGGTATGCATTGTGTGTTTAAAATACTACCTCTGGGACCCCTAATTATCACATTGAGGGTTATAAACAATCTTTCATAAGTTTTATTAGTGTATATAACTGATATATAGCCCTGATGAGGATTTCTATACTGAGCCTAAACTTGAACATATAAACTTATAATAAAAATTGACGTTATGAAGGATAAGGTAAAAATATAAATTTAAAAACTTGTAGAGTTCTGTCCTTATTAATTTTAATTTTAGAATGACTTTAAAGTTATATGTAGATTGGGAAATTTAAATATATAAATAGAGGATTGTTAACTGGATGACTATTCTTTTCTAAACGTATAGACAAGATTATTTATGTTTTTAATTTTTAATTGTTATATATATACTTATAGCAAATGATTCCATAGATTTTGTTTAAGGGAATAACGTTGCTGTATAGAAAAGATGATCTTGAAAATAAACCTATTCTATATAGTTCTAATGAATTTAGGAATAAACATGTTCTTAATTTCATTTTCTTTATTTCTGGCAATGGTCAGAGGATGCCCTGAAAAAAAGGTTCAAGGGGGATATGATTTTGTAATATATTAGGCTAGGTAAAAGTTAATATTTTTAAACTAATATAAAATAGTGTCAGAATTTATAAAGATTTGTGAAAATTTATTAAAATTTCTTATAGTTTTCTGAGTTAAAATTGATTAATTTAAAATTTGAATTAAAAAGTAATAAATAAATTAATCATGGAAAGAAAAAAAAAAAAAAAAAAAATAAAAAAAAAAAAATTTTTCACTAAAAAAATTGCTATGAAAGGTGCTAGCTCTATGGAGATTCTAAAAGACCAAGGAACATAGAGACTGGTTTGTTGTATTATATGAATGCCGCTACATCTATATCGATGTTGAGCCCTAGGGGTTGTAGTGTTTTAAGCCTATATATCCACTTTGTTTCTAGTTTTCTTAGTTCAAGTAATCTATTTGGTTTTGTATGTGGCACTTGGTCAATTACTTGTACCTTTAACGAACTAGGATTACTCCTATGGCAATCCAAAAAATGTTTTGGTACACTATGGTTCTCCATTTTTTCTTTAATATTGTATAGATGCTCATTTATCCTGCGTCTTATCTTTCTTTTTGTGCGCCCTATGTATAATAGGCCACATCCACATTCCAATAAATAAACTACATAAATTGAATCGCAGTTGCTTCTAAAATCTATACTGTATGTTTCTGTGGATTGGCTATTATGGAATGTGGGTGCTTTGTTTATGTGTTTGCACATATTACATCTTGATTTTCCACATTTCATGGTACCTTTCCAGTTTGTTAGCCAATTGTCCACCTTTGGACTGATTTTACTGTTTGGAGCAGGTTTGATTCTACTGGGAGCTAGTATATTCTTCAAGCTCCTCCCTTTTTTATATGTGAAGGTGGGTTTTTCTTCAAGCTGTGGACCTAAAATAGGATCTGATTTTAAGATGGGCCAATGTTTGTTAATAATGTCTTCTAATTTTTTAGAACCTTGATTGTATGTGGATATAAATCTTATAGGATTGTGGTTTGTGGACAGAGATTTGATTAAGTTGTTATGAAAATTGGTCCCTATTAAATTTGACTCGTCATTCGAATTAAGATTCGTCCCTCTGAAGAAAGACCTTCTGTCTTTAGCAGCTATAACTGTTTTTGCTTTATTTAGTGCCTCTTGGTTATATCCTTTATCTAAAAATTTCTTCTCTAGGATATCTGCTTCCATATTATAATCTGAATTATGTGTACAATTTCTCCTAATTCTTGAAAATTGACTCTTAGGAACATTATTTATCCAACTCTTCTTGTGCGCACTTTTTGCTTGTATGAAGCTATTGCAATCGGTGGTTTTCCTATAGTTTTTAACAGCAATTTTACCTTCTTGATCTTTAAACAAAATTAAATCTAAAAATTCTATTTTTTCTTTTGATACATTTTTTGTAAATTTTAAATTAAAATCATTACTATTTATGTGATCTATAAAATCATTAACTCTTTCTTCATCGCCCCTCCATAGAATGATGATATCGTCTATATATCTTGCATATATTAAAATATTATTAATAAAAGGGTTATTTTCCCACACATAGGTGTTCTCAAACGCATTCACATACAGATTTGCGTATGAGGGGGCAAAAGTGGTGCCCATAGCCGTCCCTCTTTTTTGTACATAAAATTTATTTTCAAAATTAAAATAATTTCTGTGTAAGATAAATTTCATACTTTCTATTAAAAATTCTATTTGGTTAGGGGGAAAGGACCAATTTGATAATTCTAACTCTACTTTCTGGATACCATTCGAATGTGGGATGCATGTATATAGTGATGCAACGTCGCATGTTAGCCAAATCATATCTTCTTCCCAGTTTAACCCTTCAAATTTGGTAATTACTTCTGTTGTATCTTTTAAATATGCTCTGGTAGATTTTACCAATGGTTGCAAGAAAAAATCTACATATTTTGAAAGTTTATCTGTAATAGACCCAATCCCGGAGATAATGGGTCTACCGGGAGGGTTTTGTTGGTCCTTATGTACTTTTGGGAGGTGGTATATGATTGGTATGTTTGGTTGTGGGTTATATATATATTTGTATTCATCATCATTTAGTATCCCTTCCGTTTTTGCTTTACTTAACAGTTTGTTTAACTCTTTATTATAAATTTCAGTTGGGTCTGTTGACAACATTTCATATGTGTCTGCATCCCCTAAGAGTTTCATGGCCTCTTTTAGGTAATCTTCTCTCTTCTGGATTACTATCCCCCCTCCCTTGTCGGCCGGGCGGATAATGATTTCTCTATTATCACCTAATTTTTTGAGGGATTTCCTTTCCAGGATGCTTAAATTATCATTGTGTTTAGTAATAAAACTATTTACATCTTTAAATTGATCTTCTATCTCTTTACATATTAGTTTATTAAAAGTCGATATATAATCTCCCTGTGCTCCTACCGGATTAAAAGTTGACTTGGCTTTAAAATTTGTATGCTGGATAGTTGGTTCATTCTCATGGATGGATAAATTTGATATGTTAAAAAATTCATCATTAAAATCTTCATTGGGTAAAATATGATCAATATTTTCAAAGTTTTTTAAAATATTTAAAGTCCCTAGGTCTCCTGCTTCTAAGTATTCCTTATTTGGTCTATCTCTATATTCTGGATTTTTTAAAAAATATCTTTTTAACGTCAGTTTTCTGACATATTTATGGATGTCAACGAACATCTCGAATTTGTTAGGTTTTGATTTAGGGGCGAAGTTTAATCCTTTTTGCAATAAAGATATGTCATTATGGTCTAGATCAATTTTGGCTAAATTAAAGATATCTTTTTTGGCCTCTCCTATTCTTTCCTTATTTTTCCTGCTAGCCTGTATGAGTTTTCCTGCTCTGTTTCCCCTTCTTCTTTTTCTAAAGATCTTTTTCTCTGTTTTGTTCTGTCCTGTTGTGGTGGATTGTGATTTCTGACCTGGTCTAGGCCTAAAAAATGTTTATCCTCATATATGTTTTTAGGTCTGGCCCCATTCCTGTCCCAGTTGAACATAGTTGTGCTATTCTCATTGTATGCGGGGGAGCTAATCTTATTATAATTCATACTTTGTCTTACATCGTTCCTCTCCCAATTTGGTGTTGTTCTATAACTATCCTTATGTGCAAGAGGGGCATATCTATTGGAATTGGAACCTTGCCTGTAATGATTATTAGCTATATTAGTATTATCCCTCTGGCTATTTCTACGTCTCCATTGTAAGGGATGGTTATTGTAATTACTTTTGTAATTGTAATGATGGCCATAGGGATCATTGTTATGATTATCAAAATTCTTATTCTGATAGTGAAATACTTCCTCGGTATTGCACTGCCTGAATTGTCGTGGCTCAAATGGTACTTTTCTTTGTGTGTGTTGCTTATTATAATGATTATATTGGTTTCTATTTATGTATGCTTCCCTGGGATGGAATACTGTATTTTTGTGTTCATCCCTGGGTGGAGCCAGTGATTTGGGTGACCTTAATTTTGAATGGTCCACCGTGTTTTCTACTGTGGTGGATGCTGTAGTTTGCACTTTATTTTCTTTCTTGTATGTATATACTTTGTTATTTTTGAAATCTTCTATATCTCTTTTAAGCTTTTTCTGTTTGTTGTTTTGTAAGTCCCTATCTAATTGACTCACTCTGTATTGAATGCTTTTATTGCGAGTTATCCACTTCTCTATATTTTTAAATGGTTGAATTTGATTGACTACCTCCTCAATTTCTACCTTTAATCTGTTTAGTCTCAGTTCTCTATATTTAATTAAAATGTTAATATATTTGTTGGAACATTCAAAACTTGCTGTCTCCCACTCAGTGGTGAACTCGACTTCATCCAAGTCAAAAGCTGGCTGTTTAAAAACTCTTAGGCCCCTTGGCACTACTTTATGTTTAATATAATTTTCTAAGAGTATTAGGTCTTGCCAATCTTTTGCATCTTGATATAGTAATTTTTCCAGTGTTTGGAATAATTCCTCTGGGTCTCTCTCAATATTTATAACATCCTCCTCAGTTTCTAATAGATCAATGGCTCTATTTCTATTTGCCCTATGTGGATTATTTCCAAAATCTTTAAGTGTAACATTAGATAGATTTTCTGGTCTCATTTCTATTGACATTGCAGCTAATGGTTCAGACATTTCAGCAGCAAAAAAAGGGGAAATACTTGGTTTAAACAAAACACTGTTTGTGATTTTATGCGCTTATGTTCTGAACCCAATTTTCTTATTGATTATTATCTATTGATACCACTATGACGGTATAATGGAAATTTGTCTAGCAATAAAAACACCTTTAAATATAATAAAAAGCTAAGTAAGCAATTTAAAACTGGGGATTTTAAAAACTTCTGAAGTTGAAAAAATGTTAAAAAAGAAAACAAAAATTAAGAAACATAATGATAACAATAATACTATAAATAAAAAACAAGATGTTGTAAATGAATGATGAGATTATACCCTAATAGACAAAACTGGAAATTTGTGTTTATCAAAAGTCCATAGATGTAATCACAGTCATAAAATGGGATTTTATAATTTTAGTCCCCGGTCACATTTAGACTTAGAGTAAACAGTTTTTAGAATTCTATTAGGATTGGGACGGTACCTTGAGTGTTAAAACAGAGAGTTTTCTTATATTTTGCAGATGATCCTGAATTGGTGAGGGATAACGTTCAAATGAACCATACAGAAAGCAATTCTATTTTGATTGCAGTGCCGCTGAAAGTGCCGCCTGTTCCCAGCCAGCAATCCCACTGGTCTCGGCTCAGATGTAGTTACATGAAATGAAAGGAAGAAAAGACAGGCGCACAAGGCACAATTCAAGTGTAGAGTTTTTATTATGAATAATAGACACACAGTTAGAAACACTTACTAGATTAAAAACAAAATGTGCATTGAGAGCATATGCTCCTGGGATTATCGCAGCACCTGTGGCACCGGGAATTTGATGTTCTTCTCCTCTCCGTTCACAATGAGAGCAATTGGGCGGCGGTGTTCCGGATCCTGTCACCCAAAACTCTAGTGACACTGGTAGCCAACAGTACTTTATAAATGCTTTCCCATAAAGTCTTTGTTTGGTTTTAGATGCCTGACGCGTTTCCCCCGACTCCGGTCGGGCTTTTTCAAAGGCAGAGTGGATTTAAACAGGCGCCTGTTTGTTTTAAAGGCGTGTTAACCAATCAGGTTAGAGGTGTGCGCTCTTTGTCCAATCGTTACTGGAAGGTGTGAGCGCATATAGGAAAGTCCCGGATTGGGGTTAAAATCTTGTGTGTTATACTCCATTAGATGCAATCACTATGCTTAATGCAGAGTTTCATGTGGAGGACATATCGAATATTAAATACAGAAAACAACCATGATACATACATGTAAGGCATATACAGAGAACGGACAAACAGACCTAAAGTATTCTCATTTGTTACAACCACAGATATATTGTATAATAAAACAACCACAGATATATTGTATAATAAAACATATTATAAGGCTAAAATACGGGTATGCATTGTGTGTTTAAAATACTACCTCTGGGACCCCTAATTATCACATTGAGGGTTATAAACGATCTTTCATAAGTTTTATTAGTGTATATAACTGATATATAGCCCTGATGAGGATTTCTATACTGAGCCTAAACTTGAACATATAAACTTATAATAAAAATTGACGTTATGAAGGATAAGGTAAAAATATAAATTTAAAAACTTGTAGAGTTCTGTCCTTATTAATTTTAATTTTAGAATGACTTTAAAGTTATATGTAGATTGGGAAATTTAAATATATAAATAGAGGATTGTTAACTGGATGACTATTCTTTTCTAAACGTATAGACAAGATTATTTATGTTTTTAATTTTTAATTGTTATATATATACTTATAGCAAATGATTCCATAGATTTTGTTTAAGGGAATAACGTTGCTGTATAGAAAAGATGATCTTGAAAATAAACCTATTCTATATAGTTCTAATGAATTTAGGAATAAACATGTTCTTAATTTCATTTTCTTTATTTCTGGCAATGGTCAGAGGATGCCCTGAAAAAAGGTTCAAGGGGGATATGATTTTGTAATATATTAGGCTAGGTAAAAGTTAATATTTTTAAACTAATATAAAATAGTGTCAGAATTTATAAAGATTTGTGAAAATTTATTAAAATTTCTTATAGTTTTCTGAGTTAAAATTGATTAATTTAAAATTTGAATTAAAAAGTAATAAATAAATTAATCATGGAAAGAAAAAAAAAAAAAAATTTTTTACTAAAAAAATTGCTATGAAAGGTGCTAGCTCTATGGAGATTCTAAAAGACCAAGGAACATAGAGACTGGTTTGTTGTATTATATGAATGCCGCTACATCTATATCGATGTTTTTTTTTTTATTATTTTTTTTTTATTTATAGTATTATTGTTATCATTATGTTTCTTAATTTTTGTTTTCTTTTTTAACATTTTTTCAACTTCAGAAGTTTTTAAAATCCCCAGTTTTAAATTGCTTACTTAGCTTTTTATTATATTTAAAGGTGTTTTTATTGCTAGACAAATTTCCATTATACCGTCATAGTGGTATCAATAGATAATAATCAATAAGAAAATTGGGTTCAGAACATAAGCGCATAAAATCACAAACAGTGTTTTGTTTATACCACAGTGACCACCTGACTATACAGACAAAGTTTATATTTTTTATTTTAAAAGAGGGACTTCTCTACCATAAATTAAACTTTATTAGGGGTCTCTAGACATACCAGATTGTTTGTTATTGTGCATATAATGTTATACCCCCAAGCAAAAATCCCCATTTGTTTATTTAATTTAATTTTTATTTTGTGGTACAATTCTCTTTTAAATAAGTGGTCTTGGAGGTTTGTAACTGCTAAGGGAAATGAGATTAAGGGGTTTGAAAAATCCCCCCCTATCCAGTTCCCACTCCCATGAGGCCACCAATAATCCCTGGCCTTTAGATAGTGATGACCCCTCAATTTCATGAGGCTAAGTTGCCTAAGTAAATGTGGGAAATCTTTAAGGAAAGATAAATTAAATGTAAGCAATTTATAAAAGCTTCTTGACTATCATCAGATTATTTAACCTAATTTATATAAAATCTAAAATAATTGAAAATTTAGGCATATTTGGTAGACATAAATTTAAATTAAATAATCACTGATGCATTAGCTAATGTATGCTTGTTAATAAAATATGGGAGAAGCAATATTTCCTTTAGATGTTAAGGTTTTATAGGGAATGGGATCCAAATGTTGATAATTCTGTTCTTAAATTAAAAATAAATAAAACAAACAAAAAAAAAATAGTTTAGGCCAGATTACAAGTGGCACGCTATTAAGTGCTTTCACTTGAGCGTAAACTTTGCTGGAAGTAATCTTTTTGCGTGTGTCAGGTTGCGCTCATATTAAGTTGCGGGAGATAAAATCTCGGCATGCGCTAACTTCCGAACTTTGTAATATCACGACTGTTTTAACATGTTCTCCTCATAGATGTTATTGGAGAGTGGAGAAGAAATAAAACTAACACCTACAGGTGTTATTCATATTTCACATTCCTAAGTCCTTCACTTACATATTTCTATAAATATCTGTATATAGTTATACAAATACTGTATATGTATAATGATAAAAATTATATAGTTTTTTATTCGCAGAACATAGGAATGTCAAATATGTGTAACGCGATTCTGGTTTTGAGCCTTATGGCAATTGCTAATCCCAAAGCACATTTTAGAAATATTACATATAAAATAATAAAAACTTAATATATATACTGTAAAAAAATACATACAGTTTCAAGAAAAAGTATGTGAACCCTTTGGAATGATATGGATTTCTGCACAAATTGGTCATAAAATGTGATCTGATCATCATCTAAGTCACAACAATAGACAATCACAGTCTGCTTAAACTAATAACACACAAAGAATGAAATGTTTCCATGTTTTTATTGAACACACCATGTAAATATTCACAGTGCAGGTAGAAAAAGTATGTGAACCCTTGGATTTAATAACTGGTTGAACCTCCTTTGGCAGCATTAACTTCAACCAAACGTTTCCTGTAGTTGCAGATCAGACGTGCACAACGGTCAGGAGTAATTCTTGACCATTCCTCTTTACAGAACTGTTTCAGTTCTGCAATATTCTTGGGATGTCTGGTGTGAATCACTTTCTTGAGGTCATGCCACAGCATCTCAATCGGGTTGAGGTCAGGACTCTGACTGGGCCACTTCAGGAGGCGTATTTTCTTCTGTTTAAGCCATTCTGTTGTTGATTTACTTCTATGCTTTGGGTCATTGTCCTGTTGCAACACCCATCTTCTGTTGAGCTTCAGCTGGTAGACAGATGGCCTTAAGCTCTCCTGCAAAATGTCTTGATAAATTTGGGAATTAATTTTTCCTTCAATGATAGCAATCCGTCCAGGTCCTGACGCAGCAAAGCAGCCCCAAACCATGATGCCCCCACCACCATACTTCACAGTTGGGATGAGGTTTTGATGTTGGTGTGCTGTGCCTCTTTTTCGCAACACATAGTATTGTGTGTTTCTTCCAAACAACTCAACTTTGGTTTCATCTGTCCACAGAATATTTTGCCAGTACTGCTGTGGAACATCCAGGAGCTCTTGTGCAAACTTTAAACGTGCAGCAATGTTTTGTTTGGACAGCAGTGGCTTCCTCTGTGGTATCCTCCCATGAAATCCATTCTTGTTTAGTGTTTTACGTATTGTAGATTCGCTAACAGGGATGTTTTTTGCCAGTGACTTTTGTAAGTCTTTAGCTGACACTCTAGGATTCTTCTTCACCTCATTGAGCAGTCTGCGCTGTGCTCTTGCAGTCATCTTTACAGGACCGCCACTTCTAGGGAGAGTAGCAGCAGTGCTGAACTTTCTCCATTTATAGACAATTTGTCTTAACGTGGACTGATGAACAGCAAGGCTTTTGGAGATACCTTTATAACCCTTTCCAGCTTTATGCAAGTCAACAATTCTTAATCGTAGGTCTTATGAGAGCTCTTTTGTGCGAGGCATCATTTACATCAGGCAATGCTTCTTGTGAAAAGCAAACCCAGAACTGGTGTGTGTTTTTTATAGGGCATTGCAGCTGTAACCAACACCTCCAATCTCATCTCATTGATTGGACTCCAGTTGGCTGACATCTCACTCCAATTAGCTCTTGGAGATGTCATTAGTCTAGGGGTTCACATACTTTTTCCACCTGCACTTTGAATGTTTACATGGTGTGTTAAAAAAAAACATGGCAACATTTCATTATTTGTGTGTTATTAGTTTAAGCAGACTGTGATTGTCTATTGTTGTGACTTAGATGATGATCAGATAACATTTTATGACCAATTTGTGCAGAAATCCATATCATTCCAAAGGGTTCACATACTTTTTTTCTTGCAACTGTACATGTTCTATGGATTTCTTCATAAATATCAAATTAAAAGTGAGTACATATATCACTCAAGCAAAGATAAATAATTTGCCTAATCAAAGAATATGGTGGGTCAATTTCATTAAATGACCTATCTAAGAACCTTAATTGACATTTGCATTGATCGACACAGATTAGTTGAAATGAACATTATAAATATTTTTATGTTAATAGATACAGAGGGTTACAGTAAGAGTTTGGTGATTCCCTTGGATAAGGGTTAATTTTAGGCATTGTTGATAATCACATTTAGGTTAGTGGTGGTAGGGTTTTACAGAAAGTGGTTTTTTTTAATTGGATCAGTCTGGTGGGTAAAGGTTTAGAAAGCAGTGGGGTTGGGTTTGACAGCAATTGGGATTATGGTTGAGGTTAATTGAACTGGGATGTATGAAGCATAGTTTAGTTTATTGAGGCAGCAGGCTAGGTAGGTAAGACATTGCTTCCTATACAATATTAGATACAAGCATTAACACAATATGGTAAGTCATTTTCATTTCAGCTATCTGTGCTGAGCTTAGTCCTTTCTAGAGGATGATATCAGATCTTACAACACGTCAGGGAAGTTATTATAAGGAAGGAGTCTGAATGGGCACAGCAACAGTTTATAGGAAACTATGACAAGATTGTAATGTCAGTGCAATTTTTATAGAGAGTAAATAGAAGCAAAAAGCTGTTGTTTAAATATTATTTATTTATCTATTATTTATTTACTTATTTATTTTGCACCAGATTTTAATAACACATAAACTGCAATTGTAATTAGAAGGTAGTAATAATAATAATAATAACAATAACAATAATAATAATAATACATATTATCGTATTATTATTATTATTATTATTATTATTATTAATAATAATATTACTATTACTATTATAATAATATTTATTTATAAAGGACCATACATATTATGTAGCACTGTGACATGTATGAATTAGTGGAGGATGTTTTAGAGCAAGAAAAGAAGCAGCTGTCATACTTGTTTGTTCAGGGTGATTAACAAGCCGTCTTGCACAATTTGTTGCATGGGAGAAGGTGCCTTATCACTGAACAAAAAACAATGATAAATGTGGACAGCTCACACACACACACACACACACACACACACACACACACACCATAAAGACAGATAGACAGGTACCCTATTTGAAAACATTGTTCAATTGTCAATTGATAAATGATGCCCTTTGTATGAAATTACAAGGAATAATAATAAAAGGATCATAAAGGGTAGAGGGTCTTACTCATGACTAACTTTTAGTTATAAACCAGCTTTACATTATCAACAGGAATGAAAAGGTTGCTTAACTTTTATTTAGTGACCATTTTAACATAAATTGTATCTCTTTTTACATCCCAGCTTACATATTTTTTATGATTAAAGGGACAGACAAGTCAAAATGAGACATTTAGGATTCAGTTTAAACAACTTCTCAATGTACTTTTGTTATCAAATTTGCTTTGTTTTATTGATTTACTTTGTTGAAGAGTAAATCTAGAAAAATTCACAGGACCTCAGGATAATTCATGTGACTTTAGCACGCTATGGCAGCAGTGTTTGTAACTTTCTATAATATTGCTACAAACATTGTAGCAAACGCTGCTTCCATACGCCTAGATTTAGAGTTTTGACGGTAAAGACCCACGGTGCTAACAAGCCTTTTTTTTCCAGCGCACCCTTAAGACAACGCTGGTATTACAAGTTATCTGAATGGCTGCGTTAGCCTCAGAAAAGGGAGCGTTGAGCATAATTTAGCTCCACTTCAACCCTCAATACCAGTGTTGCTTACGGTAGTGGTAAGCTGGAAAAACGTGCTCATGCACAATTTCCCCATAGGAAACAATGGGGCTGAGCTGGCTGAAAAAAACCTAACACCTGCAAAAAAGCAGCGTTCAGCTTCTAACGCAGCCCCATTGTTGCCTATTGGGAAACACTCTCTAAGTCTACACCTAACACCCTAACATGAACCCCGAGTCTAAACACCCCTAACCTTACACTTATTAGCCCCTAATCTGCCGCCCCCGCTATCGCTGACACCTGCATTTTATTATTAACCCCTAATCTGCCGCCCCCGCTATCTCTGACATCTGCATTTTATTATTAACCCCTAATCTGCCGCTCCGGACACCGCCGCAACCTACATTATAGCTATGAACCCCTAATCTGCCCTCCCTAACATCGCCGCCACCTACCTACAATTATTAACCCCTAATCTGCCGCCCCCAACGTAGCCGCTACTATAATAAAGTTATTAACCCCTAAACCTAAGTCTAACCCTAACCCTAAAACGAAATAAATTTACTATAATTAAATAAATTAATCCTATTTAAAACTAAATACTTACCTATAAAATAAATCCTAATATAGCTACAATATAACTAATAGTTACATTGTAGCTATTTTAGGATTTATATTTATTTTACAGGCAACTTTGTATTTATTTTAACTAGGTACAATAGCTATTAAATAGTTAATAACTATTTACTGCTACCTAGTTAAAATAATTACAAAATTACCTGTAAAATAAATCCTAACCTAAGTTACAAATACACCTAACACTACACTATCATTAAACTAATTAAATAAATTACCTACAATTATGTAAACTAAAATACAATTAAATAAACTAAACTATAATACAAAAAAAAAAAAAAACACTAAATTACAGAAAATAAAAAAAATTACAATAAATTTAAACTAATTACACCTAATCTAAGCCCCCTAATAAAATAAAAAAGCCCCCCAAAATAATAAAATGCCCTACCCTATCCTAAATTACAAAGTAATCAGCTCTTTTACCAGCCCTTAAAAGGGCTTTTTGTGGGGCATTGCCCCAAAGTAATCAGCTCTTTTACCTGTAAATAAAAATACAATACCCCCCCAACATTACAACCCACCACCCACATACCCCCACTCTAAAACCCACCCGATCCCTCCTTAAAAAAACCTAACACTACCCCCCCGAAGATCACCCTACCTGGAGCCGTGTTCACCCAGCCGGGCACCGATGGGCCAGAAGTGGACATCCGGAGTGGCAGAAGTCTTCATCCGATCCGGGCAGAAAAGGTCCTTCAAGAGGCAGATGTCTTCATCCAAGCGGCATCTTCAATCAACCGGAGCAGAGCCATCTTGAATCCACTGACGCAGAGCCATCCTCTTCTTACGATGTCCTAAGGCAGAATGAAGGTTCCTTTAAATGACGTCATCCAAGATGGTGTCCCTTGAATTCCCATTGGCTGATAGGATTCTATCAGCCAATCGGAATTAAGGTAGGAAAAATCTGATTGACGTTCAATCCGATTGGCTGATCCAATCAGCCAATCAGATTTTCTGATTGGCTGATAGAATCCTATCAGCCAATCGGAATTCGAGGGACGCCATCTTGGATGACGTCATTTAAAGGAACCTTCATTCGGCCTTAGGACACCGTAAGAAGAGGATGGCTCTGCGTCGGATGGATTCAAGATGGCTCTGCTCCAGTTGATTGAAGATGCCACTTGGATGAAGACATCTGCCACTTGGAAGACCTCTTCTGCCCCGATTGGATGAAGACTTCTGCGCTCTGGATGTCCACTTCTGGCCCATCGGTGCCCAGCTGGGTGAACACGGCTCCAGGTAGGGTGATCTTCAGGGGGGCAGTGTTAAATATTTTTAAGGCGGGATCGGATGGGTTTAAGAGTAGGGGTATGTGGGTGGGGGGTTGTAATGTTGGGCGGGTATTGTATTTTTATTTACAGGTAAAAGAGCTGATTACTTTGGGGCAATGCCTTGCAAAAAGCCCTTTTAAGGGCTGGTAAAAGAGCTGATTACTTTGTAATTTAGGATAGGGTAGGGCATTTTATTATTTTGGGGGGCTTTTTTATTTTATTAGGGGTCTTAGATTAGGTGTAATTAGTTAAAACGATAGGTGGCAGCGATGTTAGGGAGGGCAGATTAGGGGTTAATAAAATTTATTATAGCGTTTGCAAGTGCGGCGGTTTAGGGGTTAATACATTTATTATAGTGGTGGCGATGTCCGGTTGGAAGATTAGGGGTTAATAAGTGTAGGTAGGTGGCGGCGACGTTGGGGGGGCAGATTAGGGGGTAATAAATATAATATAGGTGTCGGCGATGTTAGGGGCAGCAGATTAGGGGTTCATATGGATAATGTAGGTGGCAGCGATGTACGGTCGGGAAGATTAGGGGTTAAAACATTTAATTATAGGGTTTGCGATGTGGGGGGCCTTGGTTTAGGGGTTCATAGGTAGTTTATGGGTGTTAGTGTACTTTATAGCACAGTAGTTAAGAGCTTTATGTTCCGGCGTTAGCCCATAAAGCTCTTAACTACTGACTTTTTTTTGTGGTTGCAGTCTTGTCGGTAGAGGCTCTACCGCTCACTTCTTCCAAGACTCGTAATACCGGCGTTAGGCAAATCCCATAGAAAAGATAGGATATGCAATTGACGTAAGGGGATTTGCGGTAGCCTTGAGTCGCGGAAAGAAAGTGAGCGGTAGACCCTTTCCTGCCTGACTCTAAATACCAGTGGGCGTTAAAAAGCAGCGTTAAGACCCCTTAACGCTGCTTTTTAACCCTAACACAGAACTCTAAATATAGGCAATAGAGTGCTAAAACATGTGCACACTCCTGAGGTCATATAAAACCACCTAGGTTTACTCTTTAACAAAGGATAGAAAGAAAATTAAATACATTTCATAATAAAAGTACATACAGGAAATTGCTTAAAATAACATGTTCTATCTGAATCACCAAAGTTTAATTTTGACTTTACTGTCCCTTTAAGTAATATTATTTGTTTCTTCATACAGTCTGGGGATTAATTTAAAGGGACACTAAACCCAATATTTTTTCTTTCGTGATTCAGATAGAGCATGAGTTATTAAGCAACTTTCTAATTTACTCCTATTATCAATTTTTCTTTGTTCTCATGCTTTCTTGATTTGAAAAAACAGTACTGTAAGCTTTAGACCCAGCCCATTTTTTGTTCAGAACCTTGGTAGCACTTGCTGATTTGTGGCTAAATGTAGCAAAACCAATTAGCAAGCGCTACCCAGGTGCTGAACTAAAAATAGGCCGGCTCCTAACCTTTTATTACTGCTTTTTCAAATCAAGATAACATGAGAACAAAGAAAAATTGATAATAGGAGTAAATTAGAAATTTGTTGAAAACTGCATGCTTTATCTGAATCATGAAAGAAAAAAATTGAGGTTAGTATCCCTTTAAAGGGAGACTAAAAGTCAAAATTAAACCTTTGTGATTTAGATAGAGCATTCAGTTTTAAGAGACTTTCCAATTTACTTCCATTACCAAATTGTGCACAGTCTTTTTATATTCACACTCTCTGAGGTATAAGTTCCAACTGAGCATGTGCATGAGTTTAAACTGTATACATATATGACTCTGTGAGTTACTGATGGCTTTCACATGATACAGTAATGTAAGTGCTATTGCATAGTCTTTTTTATTATTTAATTGTTGGTTATGCCATTGTATAGGTAGCCCTCAGTTTACGCCGGGGTTAGGTTCCAGAAGGAATGGTTGTAAATCGAAACCATTGTAAATTGAAACCCAGTTTATAATGTAAGTCAATGGGAAGTGAAGGAGTTAGAATCCAGGCCCCTCTCAAAATTGACATATGTAACACATAATACATTATTTTTAAAGCTTTGAAATGAAGACTTTAAATGCTAAACAGCATTATAAACCTAATTAAATAATTACACAACAGACTGTATCATCAAACTAAGTTTAGTGAACAAAAACATTTGCTAATAATCACACAACAGACTGTATCATCAAACTAAGATTAATGAACAAAAACATTTTTTTACTTGCATTTTTCTGCAAACAGTTCTCTGCATTGTTAGCATATTAGATAATATCGGGTCTGCATCTATTCTATGCATTTCAATCTGGACTGATTAATCAGTTAGGCACCCTCACCTCAAGCAGCTGGACAGGAAGATAATAGGGAAGTGGCTGCTAGATCTTGTTCCTTTGAAAGCTGCTCGATAGCTAATGTCTGTTCTGTGTACACAGATTAATTTCAGTCTGCTAAGATTACATAACTTTGCTGCAACACAAGCGGACAGCTCCACCTACTAGCTATTTTAATTAGTGCACTGCTTTTCAATGCTTTTCAATAGCAGTCACATGACTGAAAAAAATAGGTTGTTATTCAGAAACTGCATAAATTGAACCGGTGTAAACCGAGGGCCACCTGTACTGTATTTTATGGTCCTTTAACTAATTTACAGAATCATTACAGCATAATTCTTTCTTAAAATGAATGATATTGATATTATGTGACCAAAGATATGATTGACAGTTATATTTAAGAATATTTGTTGACTGCGCTATTCAGTATTTTTTTGTTTTAAATTAAATGAAAACTGAATTTTCTTAGAACATTTACATTCATTTTCTTTAAACAAATGCAAATATTACAAAACTACAGTTAAACATGTTCCCATGTAGTTTTCTACTTACATTTTTGGCACTGGAGAACCGTTCTAACCTGGTCCTATTCTACACAGAGCCCTGGCTGCTCTAGTAGGAAGCTTAGCACAGTGGCTCCCAGGGCCTGCACTAAAGGACTTTCTACTTGGGAGCCGAAACGCTAAGACTCTTATTAGTGCAGCCGGGGCTCTGCAAAGAAGAGGACTGGGTTAGAGATGCTCTCCAGTGGGCAATAAGTATGTTAACCATTTAAAGGAAATTAATGAATACTGGTGAATGTCATCACATATTTATACTTGTGACAAAAATAAATAAACGTCTTATGAAAACAGTATTTTCAGGTTTCTCAACCAAAACACTAAAGACTGGAAATGAGAAACACTAATGTAAAATTTAAAAGCATTTCTGTCCACAATAGTAAATGCTGTCCACTGACTTTTTATTTAATGTAAATGTTTATTTTTGTCATAGGTATCAGAACCTTGAAAATGTAATTTGCAGTTATAAAACTTTATCGATACAATTCATAGAGAATAAATATTTATTTTTGATAGTGGCTTGACATCTCAAATTATTTTCTCTTTAGAGATCTACTAATTATGCTGCAGAATGTATTACTTTACAATCTACAATCTGGACATTTGGGTGAAATTAAATGACAAATTGCTTTTTTGGGATCCTACTGCTAATTGCATACTAATAAAGTTATCAAGCTGAACTGTCTCGGTGAAGCACAGCTGTGCTGTAAAGTCTGTTAAAAGGTATCCTGCTAAGGTAGTCATTTGGCTAGATTATGATTAACTGAAAGAACAAAAATTACATTTGGAATTGCTGGCACATATGCTTTTCTTCAGAGAACAGGTTTTGTTCTTATGGTTTTGATTCTATTTTTGGAATTTTGTAGAGTTGAAAACATTAAATTCAGAAAACAAATCCAAATATTGACTGTGTAATCCTTATGTTGTCAGTGAAAAAGAGTAACAAGATATATTACCTAACTATAGATGTTGATATACAGTAATTCAATGGCTATTTTTTCTGATTTTGTAATATGTGCCAAATTTGCAATAATAATAATAATAAATAGATAGATAGATAGATAGATAGATAGATAGATAGATAGATAGATAGATAGATAGGAAGATCGATGACAGACAGACAGACAAACAGACAGATAGATAGATAGACAGACAGACAGACAGACAGATAGATAGATAGACAGATGTGCATAAAGTTCACTAATTTTGTATTTTATGGACCCTGTAAAGAAAAACAAAAAACAAATGTTTTATATGAACTGATTTCAGTGATTCTGCCAGTATAGATATTTCTGAAAGCGAACTATAGAATTTGATTAAAATAACTGTACAAATGTTGTTGATGTGTATATACTGCATATTTTACATTGAACTATGTGTCACATCTAGTTCTATTTCTTATGTTTCTAATCAAAAGCACATAGAACAAAAGTCATAGCAAATCCACATTCAGTGCATTATATAGGGCCTAAAGAACTGAAATTCAATAGACATACCAAATTTTGTACTAGAATGTTACAGAAGACAGGAACAGGAGCCAACACTTTACAGTTTAACTAATTTGAGTATATATATATCTCAAACTAGACTTGTATAGGTTGAACTCGATGGACTTTGGTCTTTTTTCAACCTCATCTACTATATTACTATGTTACTATGTAGATAAACCTATACAGAATGGTGTATTCAATTCAAGGATTATTCTGAAAATAATATACAGATGCAATTCTTTAGTCATATCATTTTTTTTTTTTTAAATATTGGAAAGAAAATAAAAACTAGATTACGAGTTGTGCGTTAGGCTTAAAAAGCAGCGTTGGCTGGTCCTAACGCTGCTTATTAACGCCCGCTGGTATTACGAGTCTTGAAGGTACAGGTGTACCACTTACTTTTTTGGCCAGATTTGGAAATACCGCAAATACACTTACGTCAATTGCGTATCCTATTTTTTCAATGGAACTTGCATAGCACCGGTATTACAAGTCATTTTAAAGTCAGTAGTTAAAAGTTTTACACAACGCCGAAGCATAAAAATCTTAACTAAAGTGCTAAAAAGTACACTAACACCCATAAACTACCTATTAACCCCTAAACTGAGGCCCTCCCATATCGCAAACACTATAAAAAAAGTTTTAACCTCCAATCTGCCGAACCGGACATCGCCGCCACTATAATAAATATATTAACCCCTAAACCGCCGCACTCCCGCCTTGCAAACACTAGTTAAATTTTACTAACCTCTAATCTGCCGCTCCTAAAATCGCCGCAACCTACCTACATTTATTAACCCCTAATCTGCCACCCCCAACGTCACCCCCACTATATTAAAGTTATTAACCCCTAAATCTAAGTCTAACCCTAACACCCCTTAACTTAAATATAATTTAAATAAATCTAAATAAAAATAACTATCCTTAACTAAATTATTCCTATTTAAAACTAAATACTTACCTATAAGGGTTTATTTTTTTTATTTTACAGGCAAGTTTGTATTTATTTTAACTAGGTACAATAGTTATTAAATAGTTATTAACTATTTAATAACTACCTAATTAAAAAAAAGACAAATTTACATGTAAAATAAAACCTAACCTAAGTTACAATTACACCTACAATTACACACTACACTATAATTAAATGACTTACCTAAATTAAATACAATTAAATACAATTAAATACAATTATCTAAAGTACAAAAACCCCCCACTAAATTACAGAAAATAATAAACAAAGATTTTTAAACTAATTACACCTAATCTAATCCCCCTAACAAAATAAAAAAGCCCCCCTAAAATAAAAAAAGCCCTACCCTACACTAAATTACAAATAGCCCTTTTGCGGGGCATTGCCCCAAAGTAATCAGCTCTTTTACCTGTAAACAAAATTACTAATCACCCCCAACATTAAAACCCACCACCCACTCAACCAACCCTACTCTAAAACCCACCCAATACCCCTTAAAAAAAACACTTTGCCCAACTTGGATGAAGACTTCTCCCGGCTTCGTTGAGGACTTCGGCCCGGTTGGGTGAAGACGTCTCCCGGTAAGGTGATCTTCAAGGGGTTAGTTAGTAGAGTTGGTTGTGTGGGTGATGGGTTTTAATTTTTGGGGGGGGATTTGTACTTTTTTTACAGGTAAAAGAGCTGATTACTTTTGGGCAATACCCCGCAAAAGGCCCTTTTAAGGGCTATTTGTAATTTAGTGTAGGGTAGGGCTTTTTTATTTTGGGGGGCTTTTTATTTTGTTAGGGGGATTAGATTAGGTTTAATTAGTTTAAAAATCTTGTAATTTGTTTATTATTTTCTGTAATTTAGTGTTTTGGTTTTTTTGTCCTTTAGATAATTTTATTTATTTGTATTTAAATTTATTTAATTTAGGGAATTAATTTAATTATAGTGTAGTGTTAGGTGTAATTGTAACTTAGGTTAGGTTTTATTTTACAGGTAAATTTGGCTTTATTTTAACTAGGTAGTTATTAAATAGTTAATAGCTATTTAATAACTATTGTACCTAGTTAAAATAAATACAAACTTGCCTGTAAAATAAATATAAACCCTAAGCTAGCTACAATGTAATTATTAGTTACTAGTGTTAAAGCCCGTGTACACGGGCCAAATTTTTTTTTTTTTTTTTTTTTTGTTATTCAAAAAAATAACATAAGATATAAACATTAAAGTAGACATAAAGTCATATTTTTATTTTTAGTAAATTAAATTAAAATAAAGTTTAATTTGTACATGAATAATATTGTTGCTCTAAATAATACAAAATTACTTCTAACTAATTAAAAATACACAACTTATTTGTTTATTTAAAGTATATTTCTTTATAAACAATGTTTTTTGTATAAATTTTATCACTGTTTGGTAATATCTTTCCATGCTTTGAACTTTGAAGTATCTTAATTTTGACATCAGATGATGTACAAACTCGAGACATTGCAACATAAAGTTGTCCATAACTAAATACTGGTTCTGGAAGAAATATTCCTACTTTGTCTAACGTTTGACCTTGTGATTTGTTGATGGTCATTGCAAATGCAAGTTTGATTGGAAACTGTCTCCTTCGTAAAATGAATGGTAGTTCAGTGTTGGCAGGGGCTAAATCTATTCTCGGAATAAACACCATTTGTTTTTTTGCTGTTCCTGTGAGTACTTCTGCAATTAATAGATTTGGCTTAAGATCTTTAACTATCAATCTTGTTCCATTGCACAGACCTTTTTTTGTGTTCAGATTTCTGAGCAACATAATAATACTTCCCAATTATATTTTTAACTTATGAAGAGGCATTCCTGATGGAGCTAATTCGTTTAGAAACTCTATGGGATAGTTTTGTGCATCTTCATCTGTCTGAAAAACTGTGAAGATCAGATGGAAGAATTTTTTTTCCAAAAATTTCAGATATGATACAATCATTGCATATTAATTTGGAAGGGATCTCAACTAAATCCTCAGGAAGGCCCTCTGAATTATTTAATGAACCCTGTCCTAATTTTAGTAGCCAATTGCTAAATTCTGGATCCACTGAACGCACATTATTCTTCAATTTTAAAATTTTAAATTTATCCCAGTGATCATAGAACTTTATAGTAGCTTCCACAATAGCAGTTCTATTGCAATGAGGAAGAACTGGGAGTGTTTGTCTGAAGTCTCCACCAAGGAGTATAACTTTTCCACCAAATGGCTTATTGTTCTGCATAATTTCCTGAAGAAGGTTATTTACACATTTTAGAGCTATACCGGGTGTCATTGAGGCCTCATCCCAAATAATCAATTTAGCATTACGTATGAACTCTGCATCTTTTGAAGTCATTCTCATATTTGATGTTGATGTTTCCAGTAATGGAATTGGAAGCTTAAACTGTGAATGGTAAGTTCTGCCACCATCAAGGAGATTAGCTGCTATTCCTGTAGAGGCAACAGGAAGAACTCCATCTGTGCGTCCACGTAAAGTACTCAATAATGTTTTATATAAATAAGTCTTGCCACTTCCACCAGGTCCATCAATAAAAAAACATCTGTGTGGTAAATTTTCATTATCAATTGCAGACATTACATTGTCAAATGCAGCTTTTTGCTCGATGTTTAATGCTTCTTGAAGTTGTGCTCCAACTTGGGCTTCCAAGTGTGTAACATAGTTGAATTGCATTTCTGGAATGAAGTTTGATGGATTGGGTAGTCCAAAATCTTCACAACGTTTACTATGCAATATGAGAACATTTTGAATATCTGTTAATGCCAAATTTTTGCAACTTTTGCAATCATCAATGTGGTCTTCATGACGTGAATAATCTTCATAAAGATCATGTTTGTATTTTTCAAAGAGTTGTGGGACATTAGGTGGGACAACAAATATACACAAATAAGCAAACAGTTCCCTCATTTGTTTAGGCATCTGTTGAGATGCTGATTCGTTAAGTGTAAGATCCCATGTAGCGTCGTCATCTAAAAGTGAAAGCTTTTGGTCAGCTTCTTTGAATGTGTGACAAACTTGTCCATTAACAGTTCGTAAGTCCTTAAAGGATATTGCTCCTTTTAAGTGCAAGAGCAATAACCTCAAACAAAATCTCTCCAAATCTGATGAAATATTTACATTATACAATCTGCCAATTGTTGTATCTGCTCCTCTTTGTCTTGGATTCCACTTACGGTTTTTTACATCAAATACAAAATGTTGAGGAATGTCAGAGTAAAAAAGTTCACGTGCCGCATTATTATCCACATTCAACTTAAAGTATGCTGTCAAAGTGGTATCCCTGTCTTGTGCCTTTTCTGCAGCTAATTGTACGTTTTCATTATGGAAATATACATCTTGTTCGCCTGGAAGATGAACTTGAAGTCTTATTATTGTATGTGTTTGATGGTGCATCAAAAAACCATACAACCTCCAAACAGCTTCAGGAGCACTGACATATCTTGTGTCCAAAAAATTTTGAATTTCATCATGCTGTAGTGTATTATGTTCCTTAATGGAAATATTTGCACAATCGTAACCTTTATATACATATTTGAAGAGATATTTAACACTTTTAACAGAAACACAACTCTCTACATTTATATGGCAGTTGTATTTCAAGCAGAAGTATGGGCTATATGGAACTACCCATGAGTTGTCAATTTTTTTCCCTTTGACAATTACAGTGGTGTCATTTTTTTGTCTACGATATCGCGGATATCCATCAACATTAATTAAAGTTTCTTTTTGAAAATTTTTTGGAAAATTCTTGCTGCAATTACCATCAACCATGCATGGAGAATTTAAATTATGTTCTCCACATGGACCGTGTATCATATGCTTTATTACAATAGCATGTAGTCTTGGATAAATCTGTTCATCAGGAATTTCAGCTGATATAAAAGTGTCAATGGTTTCAGCATCATTTGGCTTGTCTTCGGCTTTCAATATTAAAAGGATATGAGCATGTGGTAATCCTCTTTTTTGAAACTCTATTACATGCACTTTTGCGCAAGGACTTCCAAGAACATGTTTGTTCAAGATATCATTCAAAAGAGAATTTAATTTGAGATTGAAAACTCTTGCTACCAAATCTGGTCTGAACTCCACTGCTTGACCTTCTAATAGGTTATCAAGTATCTCAGGCCATTTAGGGTTGCAGGTCATGGTGATGAAGTAATCCGGTTTTCCATATTTTCTAACAATGGCCATAGCATCATGGTAGTTTTGGGCCATATTTCGTGGACTTCCCTGAAAAGATGATGGCAAAATAACTGCTTTTCCAGGCATCAGGCCCTGTGCAGCAGCCTCACTTTGAATGTAATCCATTAATCCTGTATATTTTTCAATGCGAAGATTAGATTGATTTTGACGGATATAGTTGAGTCTGTTGGCCTCAGTCTTGACATAAGCATCAACAAAGTACTGCTGCGTCAACTTGCCAGCACTAAGGAAAGGATTGAATTGATCCCTAATTGAAATTCTGTAAGAGTAGTATTTCATTTGGCTAACTCTTATCCTTGGATTGGTGGTTACTCTTCTTTGTACATCACTAATTGATGTTGGCCTGTAGTTAAGAGCAATATTGGAACCCCAACTTTGGTCCCCATATGGAAACAACAAAGGATACAGCAATGGTTCAAGATTAGGATCTAAAACACTTATTCTTTCAGTTTTTTTTGTTTGATCTGTAGATCGGCAATGAATAAGAAGGTCACGTTCAAGAGGAGGTTCACCATCAGAATTTTGGAAAATAACAGCAACCTCATTAACTCTTTGTACGTTATATCTTCGGTAATCTGATGTTATGTCCTGCAGAATTACCATTGAAACTTTAGAATTTTGAACTCCATTTAAAGATGCTTCATGGATGCATTCTTGCTCTACCTCATAGAGCATTTTACATGCTTTTGCAAAAGGGTTATACTGAGACATATATGAACTTAACTCCCTCAAAAGTTCAATGTGACATCCTGAATTTTCTTTTAGTGCTGCTCGTTGGTCCGCAGCTTCCTCAGGACTCAAAATGTAGAGTTGTGCAAATTTGCGTTGATCATCATTTTCTGGATGCAAAGCACCAGATCGGTGATAAATTTGGCCATTTATTCTAAAACAGTATGGGCCATATCCTGGAGGTGGTGCAATGTTTGCTCCCATTGATGCAAACGCCAATGCACTATTTATAGAACGGATATTTTGCATAAAATTCTTTGAATGTGTGTGTTGTCCAGTCATTAGTTGTTGGATCAGTGGTGAAATTTGTATATGAGGTAATGTTATTTTTCCTTTATTGCAGCATTTATTAAAAAGCTTATCGCTTGGTTGTTCCTCTGGAAAATGCTTTGCCATGCAAAATTTGCAATAAACATTAAGTTGACCACATGTGTGCATCGGGACATTGTCTTCATTAAATAATGAATGGTTGATGTTAGTACTATTTTTTTTTTTTTTTTTCTACGTGCAGCAGAACGTGATCTTTGCATGTCCAGTTGGAGACATTTTTCCTGAGCAGTCATATTGGCCCTACAAATCCGTTTTTTTTAAGAATCCTTTTTGCGTAGAGTTACCCTTTGTTGTTCAGTCATATGTGTCCGTCGTATACGTTGAGTTTCTTTTCTTCTGCGTTTAACGTTTTCTGCATCTTCCTGTGTTAAAATTCTTTTAGGAGGCATTCTTCTATTTTTATTTTTATGCAGCACTCTTTAGTTTGTTTTAAAGACTCTTTTTTTTTATGCACTTCTTTGTAGTCACTTTTTTTATGCAGTATATATGTTTTTTAAGGTTTATTCTTATTAGGCACTCTTTATTGCCTTTTTTATGCTGTATATATGTTTTTTTAAATCGGTTTGTTATAATGCTGCTTATGTAGTATTAGGCACTCTTTATTGCCTTTTTTATGCTGTATATATGTTTTTTTAAATCGGTTTGTTATAATGCTGCTTATGTAGTATTAGGCACTCTTTATTGCCTTTTTTATGTTGTATATATGTTTTTTTTTTTATAAATTTGTTATAATGCTGCTTATGTAGTATTAGGCACTCTTTATTGCCTTTTTTATGCTGTTTATGCAGTGTCTTTATTTGTTTTAGGCAGTCTTTTAGGCACTCTCTTTGTTATATCGGCAGTGTTTATTTTGTATTAGGCAATGTTAGGCAAAATTTTTTTTTTTAGACAATCTTTATTTTGTTTAACAAAGTCTTAGGCACTCTTTACTTTGTTTTATACACTTTTTATTTTGTTTTTGGCAGTGTTATTTTTTTTTAATGCAGTCTTAGGCACTCTTTATTTTGTTGTAGACATTAGGCGTGTTTATGCTGCTTATGTAGTATTAGGCACTCTTTATTGCCTTTTTTATGCTGTTTATTGCTGTCTCTTTATTTGTTTTAGGCAGTCTCTTTATTTCCCTTTTTTTTTAGGCACTCTCTTTTTTTAATATCGACAGTCTTTATTTTTTTAGATAGTCTTTATTTTGTATTAGGCAAATTTGTTTTTTTTAGACAATACACTTTTTCTTTTGTTTTTGGCAGTTTTATTTTGTTTTCATGCAGTCTTAGTCACTCTTTATTAGGCGTGTTTGTCACTCTTTACTTTGTTTTACACACTCTAGGACTATGCACTTTTTTTATACACTTTTTTTTTATGCAGTATATATGTTTTTTTATGGTTTATAGTATTAGGCACTCTTTATGGGTTTTTTTATACAGTATATATATAATGCTGCTTATGAGTAACTTTGTTTTTTGCAGTCTTAATTTTTGTTCATGCTGTCTTAGGCACTCTTTATTTTGTTGTAGACATTAGGCGTGTTTGTCACTCTTTACTTTGTTTTAAACACTCTTTTTTTTGTATTATGTCCTTTTTTTAAGACACTTTTTTTATGCAGTATATATGTTTTTATATCTTTTGTTAAAAAGGTTGATTAAAATTCAGCTTATGTAGTATTAGGCACTCTTTATCGCCTTTTTTATGCAGTATATATGTGTTTTTTTCAAAGATTTTATTATAATGCTGCTTATGTAGTATTAGGCTCTTTTTTTGCCTTTTTTATTCTGTATATATGTTTTTTTAAAAATGTTTCTTATAATGCTGCTTATGTAGTATTAAGCACTCTTTTTTTCCTTTTTCCCTTTTTTTTTAGGCACTCTCTTTTTTTAATATCGACAGTCTTTATTTTTTTAGATAGTCTTTATTTTGTATTAGGCAAATTTGTTTTTTTTAGACAATACACTTTTTCTTTTGTTTTTGGGAGTTTTATTTTGTTTTCATGCAGTCTTAGTCACTCTTTATTAGGCGTGTTTGTCACTCTTTACTTTGTTTTAAACACTCTAGGACTATGCACTTTTTTTATACACTTTTTTTTATGCAGTATATATGTTTTTTTATGGTTTATAGTATTAGGCACTCTTTATGGGGTTTTTTATACAGTATATATATAATGCTGCTTATGAGTAACTTTGTTTTTTGCAGTCTTAATTTTTGTTCATGCAGTCTTAGGCACTCTTTATTTTGTTGTAGACATTAGGCGTGTTTGCCACTCTTTACTTTGTTTTAAACACTCTTTTTTTTGTATTATGTCCTTTTTTTAAGACACTTTTTTTATGCAGTATATATGTTTTTATATCTTTTGTTAAAAAGGTTGATTAAAATTCAGCTTATGTAGTATTAGGCACTCTTTATTGCCTTTTTTATGCAGTATATATGTGTTTTTTTCAAAGATTTTATTATAATGCTGCTTATGTAGTATTAGGCTCTTTTTTTGCCTTTTTTATTCTGTATATATGTTTTTTTAAAAATGTTTCTTATAATGCTGCTTATGTAGTATTAAGCACTCTTTTTTTCCTTTTTTATGCAGTATATATGTTTTTTTTTTTTTCAAAGGGTTTATTATAATGCTGCTTATGTAGTATTAGGCGCTCTTTATTTCCTTTTTTTTTTTATTTGTATAGAGACTTTTTATATGTGCAGTGCAGCACTATTTTTTCTTTTAAAGTAATATAGTTATGTTATATGTGCTGTGCAGCACAGTATTGAGCTCTTTTATGAGCTTATGACTAAAATATTTATTTTCTATGTGCTGTTAGCACAATGTTGTGCTCTTTTATGAGCCTATTAATCCTTTTTTATTTTTAAAACCTAAAATTTATTTTTTGATCCTATTAAGGTTTTTTTTTTTTTTTTTTTTTTTTAAACTACTATGTGCTGTTAGCACAGTGTTGGTCTCTTTATGAGGCTATTTTTCTTTTTTTTTGTATGTTCTGTTAGCACAGTGTTGTGCTCTTGTAAGAGGCTATTATTCCTTTTTTTTGTATGTTCTGTGTATATTTTTTTTTTTTTTAAATAAGCATATATTTTTTTTGTATGTGTTTTTTTTTTTTTTTTAGTATGTTTAGCACATACCTAAGTCCTGAGTGCTCGGTTTTTTTTTTTAGTATGTGCTATTTTGCACATAAGCAAATGTGAGGTATTTTTTTTTAGTATGTACAAATTTTTAAACTAAAGAGCAAATGTTTTCCTGAGGGACTATTTTTTTGAACATTTTTTTTTTTTAAACTAAAATTTTTAAACTAAAGAGCAAATTTTTTCCTGAGGGACTTTTTTTTCAAAATTTTTTTTTTTAAACTAAAATTTTTAAACTAAAGAGCAAATGTTTTTAGTATGTACACATTTTTAAACTAAAGAGCAAATGTTTGCTTTCAAATAAATGCGCAGCATAAGTCCTGAGGTAATTTTTTTCCTGAGGGCATAAAATTTCAAGACCCAATTATTTTAAACTAAAGTAAAGAGTTTCAAGACCCAATTCTTTTAAATTAAAGTAAAGAGGTTTTTGTTTTTTGCTTAATTTTTTTTTTTTTTTTGCGGAGCTTTGAAATGAAGACCTTTCTCAGTGCCAGTGCAATAGAAATGCGCAATGTATTATGGCTCGCGACGCTTTTAACGGCTAGTTGCGTGCGCGTGGGTTCGCGTGCGTGTGCGCATGCGCAAGTGGGTTGTCAATGGCTAGGGCGTGCGCATGCGCAAGTGGGTTGT
Organism: Bombina bombina; assembly: GCF_027579735.1. Classification (NCBI taxonomy): domain Eukaryota; kingdom Metazoa; phylum Chordata; class Amphibia; order Anura; family Bombinatoridae; genus Bombina; species Bombina bombina. The sequence continues at coordinate 729,121,900 of NC_069501.1, read as the reverse complement.
CAATGGCTAGGGCTTCGCGTGCGCGTGGGTTGTCAATGGCTATGGCTTCACGGTTTCGCGTGCGCGTGTGCGTGCGGGGGGCTCAAAGTGTGCGTGCGCAGCAAGGGGGGTCAATGGGCTCAAATCAGTTTGTGTCAGTTTGTGAGTGTGGGCTCAAATCAGTTTGTGAGTGTGCGGTAAGGTTCACAAACAATAGGGCTCAAATCTGGGGCTCAAATCAGTTTTGAGAGTGTGCGGTAAGGCGCGTGCGCGTGCGGGGTGCTAACAAACAATGCTAAGTGGGTTGCGCGTGCGAACAGCTGGCCAAGGGTGCGCGTGCAGCGGCAAGAGTTTGTCTGAACTGCGCATGACGGCTTCAGACAAACTCTTGTCTTTTATAATATAGGATATTGTAGCTAGCTTAGGGTTTAGTTTATAGGTAAGTATTTAGTTTTAAATATGAATTATTTAGGTAATTATAGTAATTTTATTTAGATTTATTTAAATTATATTTAAGTTAGGGGGTGTTAAGGTTAGGCTTAGACTTAGATTTAGGGGTTAATAACTTTAATATAGTGGCAGCGACGTTGGGGGCGGCAGATTAGGGGTTTATAAGTGTAGGTAGGTGGCGGCGACATTGGGGGCGGCAGATTAGGGGTTCATAAGTATAATGTAGGTGGTGGCGGTGTCCGGAGCGGCAGATTAGGGGTTAATAATATAATGTATGTGTCAGCGATGTCGGGGCAGCAGATTAGGGGTTAATAAGTGTAAGATTAGGAGTGTTTAGACTCGGGGTTCATGTTAGGATGTTAGGTGTAGATATAAATGTATTTTCCCCATAGGAATGAATAGGGCTGCGTTAGTAGCTAAACGCTGCTATTTTTCAGGTGTTAGGCTTTTTTCAGCAGGCTCTCCCCGTTGATTCCTATGGGGAAATCATGCACAAGCACGTTCTGCCAGCTCACCGCTAACTTAAACACCGCTGGTATTGAGGTGAGATGTGGAGCAAAATTTTGCTCTACGATCACTTTTTTGCGGTTAACGCCGGGCTTGTAAAAACCCGTAATACCAGCGATGTCTGTAAGTGAGCGGTGAGCATAAACTGCTCATTAGCACCGCATAGCTTCTAATGCAAAACTCGTAATCTAGGTGTAAGAGTTTTAGAGTCTCTAAAGCAATTGCAGCTACATTGTTTAAGTCTTTCTCACCTAAGGACAATTTGGAACAGTTGTAAATGGGTCACTAGAATGTGCAGCCAGTTGCTTTGTGGAATATAGCAGTGTTAAAGGATCAGTAAATACTGTAGATGTGCATAATACACAAATGCATGATAACAAGACAATTCAATAGCACTTTGTCTGAATTTCAAATGAGTAGTAGATTTTTTTCTAACAAATTTCAATTTTATGTCTATATCATGTGACAGCCATCAGCCAATCACAAATGCATATACGTTTATTATGCAAATTCTTGCACATGCTCAGTAGGAGCTGGTGACTCAAAAAGTGTAAATATAAAAAAGACTGGACATTTTGTTAATGGAAGTAAATTGGAAAGTTACTTAAAATTGCATGCTCTATCTGAATCATGAACGTTTACATTTTACTTGAGTGTCCTTTAAAGTCTGTAGTATTCACTTATAATTCCAAAAGGAATTGCAAAGCCCACATTTTCAGATTTAAATTATAGGAAAAGGGAACAAATTAACTAAATATAATAGAACATTATACATTACAATCTCACAGCACCACATATGAGGAATTAATTACAATAAAAATTACAAGTTAGTAGCACTGAAGAAATAAACAAAGACTGGAAACTATTCTCCTGGCAGATTACCTTTTGGTAACATGTAGTACACTGATGCAGCAAATGATAATCAAGGAATTTTGGAACAAACTGTGGTTTTAAAGTCAAACGCCATTGGGAAACAAATATTTATTCTACAGACGTATCACACTGATGCAGTAAACATGTATCAGACAATGACCTCCTTTTATCAAGCGGCAGCTTCGAGTTTGCAGCTTCAGAGCCCTACTAATGCTGGTTTGAAGCTTGAAGAAGCAGCAGATGCTTCCCTCTTTTTTTTATTAAATCATTTTTATTAAGGTAGCATTGAGACATAGTACAAAACAATAAAGTAATACAATGGTTACACGTCACAGTTGGATTTGCTTACTTAACATTAAGTTGTTCTTAATTGTACATATTATCCTCTAGTTACAACGATGTCCATTGCAGGAATGTATAATCTGTATCTTATATTTACTTTTAACATTCTATACAAACATTGAAAACCACCTTTTAATAAACAGTTATTTTGCCTCTTAGAGTGATAACAATAATTAATGGATCGTTTAAATATTTCATCACATTTATAATTTTAACAGGTTTAGAATATACAGAAACAGGTTTTTGTGTATACATTCATATAGAGGTTTTATGTAACATGAATGTAAGATCTCTAGTACCTCCCTAATAATCTCTGGAAGTAGACTTGATCTTACATTTAAAAAAAAACCTTTTATTATTGTTACTTAGAGTTAACCGGGGGTTGGGAGAAGGGAAAGGGCAGGGGGAAAAAAAGAGGAGGGGAAGGTTCACGTATGATCAATAGGACTTGTCTATATTTGGAAGAAAATAATTAAGTTTAATCTTTAAACATCTCGTTCCATTGTGACCAAACTTCGTAGTATATATGGAGCCTATCTTTAATGATATAAACATACTCTTTCATTTTCTTGATATATTTCAAGTAAGTAATAACCACCTGAAGTATAGGTGGCATTGTCTGCTTCCATTCTCTGGCTATAATCAATTTGGCTGATGTCAAAAAATAGGTGCGGAATAAATTTCTAGGTAAAGGCATCTTTGGGATGAATAGGTGTAGTAAGCTCCACCCTGGTGTATGCGGGATATTAAAATGCATATCTCCTAATAACATATAGCATTCTCTCCAGAATGGTCTTATTCTGGGACATTCCCACCAAATGTGTACCCAAGTGCCTCTTTGACCACAATCTCTCCAACAAAGTGATGACACACTGTGGTATATCCTGTGTAGATGAACTGCCACTAGGTGCCACTTTACAGCTACCTTGTAGTGTAATTCCCACAATGTAGCACTGTGTAAATTCTTCCTAGCAAAAAACAGTTCCCTATTCCAAATTTTGGTGTCCACCGATAGGCCAAGGTCCTTCTCCCAAGCTCTTTGAGGGTTGGAAATAAGTTCTGTTTGGACATCTGTTATAGTATAGTAGTTAAAAGACAATATGTCACCTGTCTTATGACCTTTCAGTAAATAGTTCTCCCACCTTGTCAACTCTCTCAGACCTTCTTTTTGGAAACCCCAATGCCTCAGCAGGCTAAAAAATCTAACAACCTCAAATTGATATTCAGGGTGTACTGCATACTTTTCTATAAATAATTGTGAGTTTAACCACCTGTCATTTATATAAAGGTCCCTGACCTGCAGGGAACCAAGGCTATCCCAGAAGATGTTATGAGTTTCCTGTAAGCATCCTATTATACTCTGGACAGATTGGAGAGGTGAGGGGTAATATTTTGAAGATGCTTGATTTTATCCCAAAAGTTTAAGTTGTCCAGTAGAATATTGTGTTCAATTCCTAGTCACTTTCTATAATAAGATGGGATTCAGATCAGATCTGGCAATTGTATACTATCTGAAATTAAAGCCAAATCTACATCCTGCCATCTTAGAGGATTTGTGACATTTCTGCAGCTAAGAATGTGGGAGAGACGCACTGCATCAGGATATGATATCACATAAGGAAGAGCTAGTCCTCCTTTTCAAATAGATTTTTGAAGTAAATGTCTGGATGTGCATGGTTTCTTACCCTTCCAAATGTACATGGTTATTATATCTTGCAATTTATAAAAAAAATTCTAGGAATCTGAACTGATATACACCTAAGCAAATAAGTAATTTTTGAAAGAAGTGACATCTTGATGGCCGCTATTCTCCCCGTCCAAGAGATTTCCGAAAATTCTCAGGATTCTAGAAGTGATCTAAACTCCAGCAACCTATCTGTAAAATTGTTGGATATTACTAGAGTAATATCTGTGCCAAGGAAGACTCCTAAATGTTTGATAAAATCTACTTACCAATTGAATTTGTATTTGCTTTGGAGAAATTCCAGGTCTTCATTTAAAATGTTAATATGCAAGACTTCTGTCTTAGTTGCATTCAATTTATAATAGCTAATATCTCCAAAAAACTCTAATAATGTAATTACTGCTGGTAATGAGGATCTAGGGAATGTGACTAGTAAAGTAATATAATTGGCAAACAGGGCAATTTTGTGTTGAGATTTACCTATCCCTATTCCCTATCATCTGTTTTCCTGATAGCCTGTGCCAGAGGTTCCATGGCCAATGCAAAAAGCAGGGGAGACAAGGGACACTGTTGTCAAGTACCATTTGTAATTGTGAAGCTGTCCGATGTAAAACCTATTATTTTCACTCTAGCGGAAGGACATGAGTATAATGCATGGACTGCTAAAATGAATTATCTAGGTATCTGGAACTACCCTAAAATCTCCCCTAAGTACTCCCACCAAACTCTGTCAAAGGCCTTATCTGCGTCCAATGAAAGAGCAAGGAGGGGAACCCCCGTCTTTTGGCTAAATATATGGAGTAGTCTCCTAGTGTTGTCAGGACATTATCTACCAGGAATAAAACCTACTTGGTCTCTATGTATTAGTGAGGAAGTTATTTTTGTTAATCGATTTGCCCATATTTTAGAATATATTTTAGAAACTCAGCTGCAAATTTACCCGATGAGGCTGTTTCATTAAAAAATCTTTGTAAAATGGGAGAGAGTTGGATGTTGACGTTTTTATAAAATCTATTTGTAAAACCATCTGGGCCTGGCGACTTTCCTAGTTTCAAGCATTTTATTACACTATTAACCTCTTCCAATGAGATAGTTTCATTTAAATATTCAATATTATCCGGAGATAACTTTTGTAGCTGTAGTGTGTCAAGATATTGCCTTATAGAATGTTTATGTGTACTAGGATTGTCACAATGGGAAACCAAATTGTATAAGGATTGATAATAATATTTATAAAATGCCTTCCCAATATATTTGGGTGATGTAATGATTTTTGACCCATCTTTAATGGATATTATTCTGCACTGTGCTGCCCTATTGCGGAGCTTGTTGGCAAGACGCGACATGGCCCTATTATTACTATAGTAATACATCTTAAATTTCTCTAGCATTCATTGCACTTTCAGAAGTTCTAGGTCGCGAATCTGGGTTTTAGTCAGTTGCAATTGGGCATTTACCTGGGGAGTATACTTTTGCAACAATTGAAATTGTAAATATCACATTTGACATGCCAGCTAAGCCAGAGATGCCCCACCCTCTTTTTCTTCTCTACTGCTGCTTGTTTGATGAAGTGGCCTCTTATATACGCTTTGAATGTGGCCCAAAGACTCTGTGTTGAGGTTTGGCCATCATCATTTATATTAAGGAAGTCCTTAATCACCCTATTTATTTCCTCTTCTGAACAGGAGTTCCTATAAGCCAGTCAGCTAGTCTCCAGAATGATCCTGACTCCTGTGTTCTATTTCCTACTGTTACTAAAACTGGATTGTGATCTGACTTGACCAATGTAAAGGTAGTATTTTGGAATGTGTCACTTTATCTAATAATCTCGAAAAAGAAAAGAAGATGTCTATTATAGAATAAAACTTATGGGGTTTAGAATAAAAGGTGAAGTATTTCTCAACTGAATTTTGAGCTCACCAAATATCATATAACAGGTGCTGTTACATCAATTTCTGGAAGGCCTGAGATAGTGACCCCGCTGACCTGTCTGATTTTGTTGTGGTGGGAAGTAATCTATCCATATCTATGTCCCAAACTAGATTAAAATCACCCCTAGTACCAATTCTCCCTGCCTAACGTTGGACACCAATTTAATGAGCTTTATAAGGAACCTTAATTTTCTTAAATTCGGAGCGTACACATTTACCAGAGTTAGTAATATATTGTTAATTTTGCAGACCAAGATGATATAGCAAGCTTGTAAGTCTCGTTCTATATCAATTATCTCTAGGGCCAAGGTGTCTTTAATTAGTATAGCTACCCCTATCAATTTTGATATGTAGGATGCAGCAATGACCTGTAAATAGTTACGGAAGTTACATGGTCTGCCACTTGTAGCTAACCAATGGGTTTCCTGAAGGAATGCCTAATTTATATTATTTTTCTTTAAACTATTTACGAAAAGACTTCTCTTAGTGGGTGTGTTAAGACCCTGTGTATTGTAGGTTATGAAGGAAGGAAAGAAGGGTAAAGGGTGTGTTATGTATGTCTGTACCTAGTAAAGGTTTCTGTTATAAGTGCTTCCAATTTAGTCTAGCTTGTTAAGATTTAGTTGTATCCATTAGCATTTGTGGAGTAAATAACCTCATATGTATGATGTTGTTTGTCTCTATTATTTTATACCGATCAATATGTCTGAAAAATGTCTGAGGAATAGCGGACCAGAGCCACTCTTTATAATACCCAGTCAATAAACTGGGTGTGTTGTGAACACCTTTTTCTACTATGAATAAAGTTTTAACTGTATATTAATAACAGGTGTATGTAAGGGGTGTGTGTTTGAAATCTAGATGATGTGGCGTATTGTGAAATCCGGGATTTGTATGAACCCATCAACTGCCAGCTAGAATGTGTTACACTAAGGGAAAATTAAAGAAGGAGAGGGCCAGGGAAAAACATCCAAAACAAACCTGGGGAAAATGTAAATAAATTGCAGAAGAAAACCAACAACATTATTAAGTACAATCCTCTGGAATAAAACTTGCTGCCAACAACATTATTAAGTACAAACCTCTGGAATAAAACTTGCTGCTAATCTTGATTCAACATTAAGTAAGGCCTGGTAGCAATTTGTGTCATCGGTACAATCACAGTGTCCTAAAACAGTTTAATATACATAAACTGGGAAGAAAGTTTCTCTATTAGAACATATAAGTCTGGGCTTATTGCAGAAGGACCTAGTCCAAGAATAAGAGCCAAAACTCTAGTCAACCTCTGCTGGACACAGTTACCCACCATCATCATTAGTTACAGACATTATTAACAGTTCCCATAATGAATTTGGGTCAGGATCCGAGAATGATGTCTCACATTGGTACAATGTTATTATCTTAGGACAGCCCATAATCAGAGTCCCACATCTGCCCTGATCCATTATACAATTGTATTTCTGAACTCTGTATAATTAGATCCAGACTTACCTTAAAGACCAAGATCCTGCTCTCATAACAACCCAGATTAACAAGAAAAAACAGGCAAACAAACAGTAAAAATTTGAAGTTATACCAATTTGAAAAAGGATACTCTATTCAATCTTCAGGATACCAGTCCTAAACTAGGTACTCTCAGTATTTGGTACTTTTCTTTTGAAGGATGAATGTCCTCTTTTTGGTAGTGGGCCCCACTCAGGCACTGCAACTCGTAATCCTTTTGTGACGTCCATTGATAGGTTCTGTATATGTGAAGGCATGTTGAGACTCAGAGACTCCAGTAGCTTTGTCCCTTGTTCCAGGTTTGTGATGACGTATGATTTGCTATCGTGCTGAAAGGATAGTTTAAGGAGAAATCCCCATCTGTATCTGATCCCTGCTTTTTGTATTGGCATGAACGATCTTCTTCTAGCCAGTGTATGAGAAGACAGGTCTTGAAAAAGCTGTATATCTTTATACATGTCTGGGAGGAGTTTTTGGTGTTGAAGCCACTCTGTGTAACTTTTCTTTGAAGGTAAAGTAATGTATTCTAATGATCACATCCCTTGGTTGTTCAGAAGAGACATTTCTTGGTCTGAGTGCTCTGGGGGCTCTATCTAGCTGTTTCTTTGTATTTTAAACAGTTTTAAATCCAATTTTTTTAAATAAAATTCCTTTTATGATACCCCCGCTCTCATTGTCTACTATCTGATCCTATGTGTGAAGCGGTATCTTGCCACTTACACCAAGGACTCTGAGCCATTAATCCTCTCACAGACGCTGTGGGCCTCTGACGTCTGTGTTTCTCCGCCGTAGCGGATTGGACCATTGGAGCGCTAGAGCCTTCCTCCTATTGGACCGTCTGGCGGGCGACTAAGGTTCCGTCCTGTCTAGTTTGGCATACGTTTATGCCATCTCACTTGTGAGTATCTTGCCATTTGTGTGTGCTGTCTGCTCCAACCTGCATTATAGCGACACCACGATACTGTCCCATAAGGCGCCTCTTTCTGTTTTCTGCTCCTACAGATATCTGCCATCATCCTACCTTCGGGAGTGCTGCCGTCAGATCGGGTGGCCTGTGGTGGGGTATTACCTTGCCTCCCCCGAGACTGGTTCTGTTTTATGTGCTCTGCTTCTCATATGTGCGCACCTCCACAAGGACTCAATCCTCGTTTTATCTGACTCTATCTATCAGCAGATCTGTGTCCTGTAATGATCCCAGGTGTGCCTTGAATAGTCCCAGAAGGATGGCAATTCAGCTGTTCTGATCTCTTCTGATATTCCTTGTACTCTAATATTGTTGCAGCGGGACCTGTCTTCAAGGTCCACTAGCTTTATCTCAAGATCCGATATCTGCTCAGACAGGCTTTGCGAGTAGGATAGCAAATTAGCGTGGTCTATGGAGAAGTCCTTCTGTCTTCTTTCTATTATTCCAGTTTGTTCTCCAAGAGCATTAATATATCTTTTTAATTCAGTAATATAACTTTTTATTTCACTTTTCAGGGATGCATAGTGAGTATCCACTTTGGAGGAGAGAGTTTTAATGGACTCTATGGGGCCTAATTATCAGACTCACCTTCAAGCTCACTAGAAACAGCAGTTATGAAGAAGCGGTCTAAAGACCGCTGCTCCATAACTAGTCCACCTGCTCTGAGGCTGCAAACATCAATCTGACCAATCCTATACGATCAGGCTGATTGACACCCCCTGCCAGCGGCTTATGCAATGATAAATGCTAACAGCGTATGCTGTCAGCATTCATCAATGTCTGTCGGACAGACCGAGGATAAATCGGCCCCTATAACCAAATTATCTCTTGTCTGAATGACATGATTTCCTATTTCTGTATTTTTTTAAGCTATGCAATGGGTCTCTCAATTCCCTGTCCCTGTCCAGCTGTACTTTACTATTAAAATGATTCACCACAGTCCTTTTAGGTCTCTCTGGTTGTCACTGTTTCTTTTTGTTGGAATGGGCCATTTTATTTAAGTATCTGACAATCTGTGATTCTTATTGCTCAGTGGAATGGGCCATTTTATTTAAGTATCTGAAAATCTGTGATTCTTATTGCTCAGTGTATCCAGTGTAATCTGCAGTTATAATGGATATTCTCCCCCAATGCCCCCTGGGTTACATTTAGCAGAAGTCAGATTCAAAAGGTGAGATAAATAATTTTTAAGCCCTCTATGTGACTCCCAGTGGGATGTTGTTAGCTTATTAGGTCACTCTTCCCCCCAGGGGCATATGTCTTCACTTGACCAGGACGGGAACAGGTGTGAGGGATATGACCCACTGACACTTTGTTCAGTGGGAAATAGAGGGGGAGAGTGTTCCTTGATCTGGTGGAGTCCCTTATTACTTCTAAGGTTGTCTTTTATTTGTGATTTAGTCTCCAGATCTAGTGTGTGTCTGCTAATCCAGTGGATTCTTCTACTCCTGCTACCACACTCCAATCTCTGAAGTCTTTACTCATAAAAGGGCATGAAGAAAAGAGTATGATTTGTTTATACTGTGCAGGGTCAGTGCACTTTATTAAGTTTTCTGAGACCTATCTCTTTACCATCAGGAGTCCCACCATGTACTGTGATATGTTTGTGTTGCACGTTAGGCCTAATCTCTGAGGTTCTGGGTCTCTCTGTCCTCTAGCTCAGATGCGTGATAACTCTCTGAGTAATTAGTTAGGGTACTGTAAATTATATATTGTTGCAATATCCCAAAAGCTGATAACTAATATTGAGGGTGCCCTCACTCACATACCCATCTGTCTAGGTTATTCCCTGCTGTTTCGGGGCTTTATTTGAAAGGTACCTGCTGTTGGGTCTCTCTTCTTGCTGCACACTTCAGAGCAATGGCCGCTATATACAAGCACTCTTCCCCATGACAACAACTTGCCAAAACACCTCTCTGTGATCTCCAAACTTTTCTCACTCCGCTAGAGTCCCGTTCCTCTCTAGGAGCACTTGAAGCCTGTGCTGACCTCGGATCTGGTCTCCGGTAGTGGCACTTACAGCCGCAGCTGCTAGGTGAGATGTTGCGCCTGCTTTCTGGATATTGCAGCGGGTAAGCAGTCTGTTATAGATGTGACTCACACTAGATCCCTGATCTATGTGGTATGAACCCCTGGTTCAGAATGTGGGTATGCCAGCCCCTCGCTGGCCCTTCAGGTCCCTCACTCTCGGTCAGGATTTTCAGCACTCGTGGTAGCACTTACTCACTATTCAGCTCCATTTATGGCTAGGAAGCTCTTTATAACAAAATACGCTCAGAGTATTAAGGTGATCCCCTTTTTAGGGCATATTTGCTGGATTACTCTCTAAATAAGTATATATCTGCTTTTGTAAACAGGAGCTCTGAATTTCAATGTCCGCTCTAGTTAGTAGCTGGCTCCGCCCCTCAGATGCTTGCCGAGAGCAAACCTTGTCTGCCTTGAACTTGATAAATATGCGCCAATCTCTGTGTAAACTTTGCTTTGCAAGTTAGAGAAAAACCACTGCATAAACATTTAGCACACTGATGCAGTACATATGAAACAGATAGTCCCTGTATAAACTTTGCTTTGAAAGTTAAAGGCCCAAATGAAACATCAACACCCTGGCAGATTTATTCTTGCAACCAAACTGTGTAGCACAATAATACAGAAACAAAACAAAAATCAGGCAGTCTATAACACATGAGCAGAAGGGCATAAGAATATCTCGCTGTAAAGGCACACAAAGGGCTAGATTACTAGTGTGCCCCAGAGCAATAAGAGATTTATCTTGAGGATTTGGGCTCATTTGGGCATAACCTTCATATTATGAGCTAAAAGTAAACACGATCGTGTGAGCGCAATCGCAATTTACGCTACAATGATTACTGTAACTTGAGAGCTTTAACTGTTTAGTGAAACATAAAAGTTGCATAAAACACATCATAAATACACCACAAAGTACAGTTACACTCATAATAACACCATCTAATAAAAATGAATCAATAATAATATTGCACACAAAAGTTATAAAGGCTCAAAAATGGTGGTCTCGGGTGTTAGAAAAAAAAGTCTGGCAAAGGTTTTAACATAGACATTCATACATATACATGTCTATTTAATAAAGTGTTATACTGTGTATCTACTGTATATATTTTACATTACAATGTTCTGCACATAGCAGAATATGTTCTAAGTATTTTTAAATAGATATAATCATGTGTATATATAGGTATAGATATATATTGTACCAAAAAATCAGATATATGAAGAAATATTATTTATGAAAAATAGAACATATTCTGGTATGTGCAGAACATTGAAAAGTGAAATATTAATATTTTAATTTGCATACGAAGAGAGAAGCGCTCTACCAGGAACGAACAACAGCTCATCAGCTAGTTCTATGGTGATTTACCACCCAGGAGCAGCCTCTTTTAGACCAGAGCGCTTTTCACAGAGGAAAACTTTCATGACGCATATCAGTCTCATCCTGCAAAGTAAGGTCAGTCCAGCCCCGAAATACCAGGCAATTCTTCTCTGAACAAGGAACATGACAACCCCAGACGATCGTTTTGGCCTCCTATGGGCCTCGTCAGTGAGGTGCAGCCACATCCCTCTAAGCACACTGGGCAAGGGGTCCACATCTGGTTTCCCCCCATCACCCATAGGGAGACTTCCCCAGGGTCATATTAATTTGCATACAAAGAGAGAAGCGCTCTACCAGGAACGAACAACAGCTCATCAGCTACTTCTATGGCGATTTACCACCCAGGAGCAGCCTCTTTTAGACCAGTGTGCTTTTCACAGAATAAAACTTTCCTGAAGCATATCATTCTGATCCCTCCAAGTAAGGTCAGTCCAGTTTGAAATACCAGGCAATTCTCCTCTGAACAAGGAACATGTCAACCCCAGGCGATCGTTTTGGCCTCCTATGGGCCTCGTCAGTGAGGTGCAGCCACATACCTTTAAGCACACTGGGCAAGGAGTCCACATCTGGTTTCCCCATCACCCATAGGGAGACTTCCCCAGGGTCATATTAATTTGTATACAAAGAGAGAAGCGCTCTACCAGGAATGAACAACAGCTCATCAGCTACTTCTATGGGGATTTACCACCCAGGAGCAGTCTCTTTTAGACCAGTGTGCTTTTCACAGAGGAAAACTTTCCTGAAGAATATCAGCCTTATTCCGCCAAGTAAAATCAATCCATCCTCGAAATACAAGACAATTCTCCTCTGAACAAGGAACATGACAACCCCAGATGATCGTTTTGGCCTCCTATGGGCCTCGTCAGTGAGGTGCAGTCACATCCCTCTAAGGACACTGGGCAAGGAGTCCACGTCTGGTTTCCCCCATAACCCATAGGGAGACTTCCCCTGGTCATATTAATTTGCATACGAATAGAGAAGCGCTCTACCAGGAACGAACAACAGCTCATCAGCTAAATGATCATCTGAGGTTGTCATGTTCCTTGTTCAGAGGGGAATTGCCTGGTATTTTAGGGCTGGACTGACCTTACCTGGCGGGATAAGACTGATATACTTCAGGAAAGTTTTCCTCTGTGAAAAGCACACTGGTCTAAAAGAGGCTGCTCCTGGGTGGTAAATTGCCATAGAACTAGCTGATGAGCTGTTTTTCGTTCCTGGTAGAGTGCTTCTCTCTTTGTATATTAATATTTTAATGTTGGGTTAACTCAAATGAGAATATAGAAACAAAGAAACATAGATATTGATGGCAGATAAGAGCCATAGGCCCAGCAAGTCTGCCCGACCTTACCTAACAGTATAAACTTATCTAGTTTGTAGGATAGCCTTATGCTTGTCCCATGCATTTTTAAAGTCCCCCACAGTGTTTGTTGCAATCGTGTTTGCATGAGAGTGAGGTGTTTTTGTCCACTTTTGTTTTCTCTATTGACTTCTATGGGGGTATACGTGAACATTCACGCAATATAAAACTTCAAATTTCAACTCATAATTGGAGCGCAACCTATTAAATCTTGCTTCTAGTTCAATTAACTCTCAAGTGGGATTGATAATTTGTGCTATACTCGCAATTTGGCCCAAATATGGCAAACAGCACCTAAGGACAACAGAGACCTGGAGGTATGATGCCAGTATAGCTGTAACTTGATAAACAAGCCATAGAGAACTACAGGTATGAAGTAGAGCCAACAATGGCCAACATTGTAACAATTATGCCATTAAACTTAGGGTGGCTCTTTAAATATAGTAGTTATCACAACATAGACTGCAAGAGACTATCATGAGCAAGCCTCAGTAAGACATGACAGAGGTGGCTGCAGGGGACACACATGAGTAGCATCATCAGCAACTCACATGAAGATTCCTTTACTATGAGCCTACTTTGCCCTAAAGTGCAATTCAGAAACTTGACACCTAACCTAGCACACATGACCCACACTGCTTTCATCTTTATATTGATAAATAATTCACATGGCTAAAGAGGTTGTAGAGGATCCACCAACCGGTTTCTTGCATTCTGAACTGGAGCTTGCTAATCTTAACAGAGAGACTATCCTTGCCACAATTATACACATATTTTTCTATTAAATATTAATCACCTAGATTTAGAGTTTTGCGTTAGCCGTCAAAAGCAGTGTTAAGGGGTCCTAACGCTGCTTTTGGCTGCCCACTGGTATTTAGAGTCAGGCAGGAAAGGGTCTACCGCTCACTTCCCTACCGCGATTCCAGGCTACCACAAATCCCCTTACGCCAATTGCATATCCTATTTTTTCAATGGGATCTGCCTAACACTGGTATTTGGAGTCTTGGGAGAAGTGAGCAGTAGACCCTCTACCGACAAGACTCCTAAAGCCAAAAAAAGTCAGTAGTTAAGAGCTTTATGGGCTAACGCTGGAATATAAAGCTCTTAACTACTGTGCTCTAAAGTACACTAACACCCATAAACTACCTATGTACCCCTAAACCGAGGCCCCCCCCACATCGCCGCCACTCTAATAAAAAAACTTAACCCCTAATCTGCCGACCGGACACCGCCACCACCTACATTATCCCTATGAACCCCTAATCTGCTGCCCCTAACATCGCTGATCCCTATATTATATTTATTAAACCCTAATCTGCCCCCCCTAACTACACTTATTAACCCCTAATCTGCCGACCAGACCTCTCCGCCACTATAATAAATGTATTAACCCCTAAACCTAACTCTAACCCTAACACCCCCTAACATAAATATAATTTAAATTAAACTAAATAATATTCCTAAAATTAACTAAATTAATCCTATTTAAAACTAAATACTTACCTATCAAATAAACCCTAATATAGCTACAATATAACTAATAATTACATTGTAGCTATTTTAGGATTTATATTTATTTTACAGGCCACTTTGTATTTATTTTAACTAGATACAATAGCTATTAAATAGTTAATAACTATTTAATAGCTACCTAGTTAAAATAAATACAAAATTACCTGTAAAATAAATCCTAACCTAAGTTACAAATACACCTAATACTAAACTATCATTAAATTAATTAAATAAATTACATACAATTAGCTAAAATAAAATACAATTAAATAAACTATACTATAAAACAAAAAAAACAAACACTAAATTACAAAAAATAAAAAAGAATTACAAGCCGTTTAAACTAATTACACCTAATCTAAGCCCCCTAATAAAATAAAAAAGCCCCCAAAATAAAAAATCCCTACCTTATTCTAAAATACAAAAGTAATCAGCTCTTTTACCAGCCCTTAAAAGGGCTTTTTGCGGGGCCTTGCCCCAAAGTAATCAGCTCTTTTACCTGAAAAGAAAAATACAATACCCCCCCAACATTACAACCCACCACCCACATACCCCTACTCTAACCCACCCAAACCCCCTTAAATAAACCTATCGCTAACCCCCTGAAGATCATCCTACCTTGAGTCGTCTTCACCCAGCCGAGCCAAATTTTTTTTTGTATTATAGTATAGTTTATTTAATATAATATAATTATTTTAGCTAATTGTATGTAATTTATTTGATTAATTTAATAATATTGTAGTGTTAGGTGTATTTGTAACTTAGGTTAGGATTTATTTTACAGGTAATTTTGTATTTATTTTAACTAGGTAGCAATTAAATAGTTATTAACTATTTAATAGCTATTGTATCTAGTTAAAATAAATACAAAGTGGCCTGTAAAATAAATATAAATCCTAAAATAGCTACAATGTAATTATTAGTTATATTTTAGCTATATTAGGGTTTATTTGATAGGTAAGTATTTAGTTTTAAATAGGATTAATTTAGTTAATTTTAGGAATATTATTTTGTTTAATTTAAATTATATTTATGTTAGGGGGGTGTTAGGGTTAGAGTTAGGTTTAGGGGTTAATAAATTTATTATAGTAGAGGCGACGGTGCGGGCGGGAGATTAGGGGTTAATAATTGTAGGTAGGTGGTGGCGATGTTAGGGAGGGCAGATTAGGGTTTAATCAAATTTATGATAATGTTTGCGAGGCGGGAGTTTGGCGGTTTAGGGGTTAATACATTTATTATAGTGACGGCGAGGTCCAGTCGGCAGATTAGGGGTTAATAAGTGTAGGTAAGGTAGCGGCGACATTGGGGGGGCAGATTAGGGGGTAATAAATATAATATATGTGTCAGCGATGTTAGGTTCAGCAGATTAGGGGTTCATAAGTATAATGTAGGTTGCGGCGGTGTACGGAGCGGCAGATTAGGGGTTAATAATAAAATGTAGGTGTCAGCGATAGCGGGGGCGGCAGATTAGAGGTTAATAAGTGTAAGGTTAGGGGTGTTTAGATTCGGGGTACATGTTAGGGTGTTAAGTGCAGACTTAGAAAGTGTTTCCCCATTGGAAACAATGGGGCTGCGTTATGAGCTGAACGCTGCTTTTTTGCAGGTGTTAGGGTTTTTTTCAGCCCAAAATGCCCCATTGTTTCCTATGGGGATATCATGCATGAGCACGTTTTGCAGCTTACCGCTACCATAAGCAACGCTGGTATTGAGGGTTGAAGTGGTGCTAAGTTAGGCTCAACGCTCCCTTTTTTGAGCCTAACGCAGCCCCTCAGACAACTCTAATTACCAGCGTTGTTGGAAGGGTGCGTTGGCAAAAAAAGCAACGTTAGCTACGCGGCTTTTTACCAACAAAACTCTAAATCTAGGCGAATATCTTTTTAACTTGCTATTTTTCAAATTATTTAATTTAATTGATTAGCGCTGTAATTTCCCTTTTTCTTATTAAAGGGGTTAACTTCAATATGGCTAAACATGCATAAAGCTAATGAGAAAAGGAAGTGGTAAACAATTATTAATGCATATAGCCATAATACTAGTCTATTCCAATCAGGTTGATCATATATATCTGTTTTTCAGTTCCTGCCATGCCTTTTTCTTGGCATGAGAATGATCACACCATTTTCATATTGGATAAATATCAGATCAGATATTGGAAAATCATCCGTATGATGCATAGACAGTATCAACTTTGGCAATCACAATATAGTTTTTCAAAATGTTTTTAACAGGTTTTGGGGAGGATTTCACATTTTCAGAAACTTGATAAAAATGCAAAAGTTGGATTTTCAACATGTTTGTGAGTTCTCCAAGACAATTTAGTATAATTGTATTACGTTGTGTACATGTGCAAAGGCCCAAGACATCATTTTATATGTATATGCGGATTTATGGTCTAGATTATTCTTCACTATAGTATAGTCCATCAGTAGCAAGTGGGATAGACATTTACATAAATATATATATTTAATAGATATACAGTATATGCAATATCTCATAGAGTTAACAATATCTGCAGGAAACATAAAATAACAGAAATCAGATGGCATTTAGAAATTCTGTTTTTGAAAAATGTTTGTTTTTATTTCATATGTATATATTTGTGATTATACGTTACAGTATCGCTTCTAGTAAAAGTTATTGCTGCTTTTCAGTGACATACACAAATATACTTTGAGGAGCCAGGCACCAGTACTTAAGTTCAGAGAGCTTTTGGTGGTGAGTATTGTGCCTGTGAAAACTTCATTCATTTCATTCAAGCCACTGCTGACTCTTTATGAAAGTGTATTGTTTAAATACTGGTGCACGGTCCCTCACAACATATGTGTGTATGCCGCTGAAAAACAGTAATAACTGTAACATTTTTGCTAATGGAAGTATATTACAAAATGCTTTTATTTAAATTTGAAAGTATCAAGTTTTTAAAATGTGAGTCAATCCATCTCAAGTGGTCCGATATACTGTAGGTTGCTTGACCATTTTTAATTTTCCTAATTTTTTTGAGTGATTACCTTATGGGTTGGTATTGCAAAACTACCAGTTTTTTTATTTTACTTGAATAAACGTGGCAGCCATATTTGTGTACTGATGCATGACAGATTTCTTTTTATACAAATGTTTATGGAGACCTCAGTATCTCAGCTCAAGATGGTCATTGCTCCTTGGAACAAAGGAGCTCTATAGATCACAGTACAAATTACATGTATATATGTATTGGGTACTTGTAAGGCGCGGCTAATCACCCGTAAGGGTCTCAAGGCGCTGCTCATTTTATTGACCTCGGAAGGACAAAAGGCTGAGTGGACCTCGCCGGGGATCAAGCCTGCAACCCTTGGGTTGCTACAGAGCTCAGCCACAGTACCTTAGCATGCTGAGCTATCTGTATGTACATATATACACATTTTGCTCATTCTTGATGCGTAGACTTAGAACTTATAGGTAATTATGAAAATTGCTGAAAGTTCTACTGTTAGGGGGATATCTATCAAGCAGTCAACCGCAAATATCCTGGAATTCCGCAGCGTAATTGTGATGAACTTGATTCAACCTAGTTATCAAACCCTACACAATGGCAAAAGTTGAAATCTGTGATGTAACATATGATCCACCGGTCTCAGTCTGACACAGATCGATGCTTTCATCATTACAGATGTTCCGAATACACATTCGGCACTATTTGACACTTTTTAAAAGTTATCAAACAGTTAACCATTTTCAATACGCCACCCTGGAGGCTGCGAATGCCATAGGAATCAATGGGAGTCTGAAAGCAGTGAAAGCTTATGTTCGATGTTGCCAGATATCCCATTAATTTCCATGGTAGAAAACCAGTAACGTTTACACCTAACAGCCTAACATAAACCCTGAGTCTAAACACCCCTAATCTGCTGCCCGGACCCCACCGCAACTAAATAAACGTATTAACCCATATTCTGCCACTCACAGACCCCACCGCAACTAAATAAACGTATTAACCCCTAAACCCCTGGCCTCCCACATCACTACCACTAACTAAACCTATTAACCCTTAAACCGCAAGCCTCCCACATCGCCATAAACTAAATTAAGCTATTAATCCCTAAACCTAACAACCTGCTAACTTTACATTAAAATTACAACATCCCTATTTTATAAAAAAATTAAAACTTACCTGTAGAGTTAAATTAAACTATATTAAATTATTAATTAACCTACTCTACATATTATGTACTAAAATTACTACCAATTAAATTAACTATATGACATATTAAAAAAAAACTAACCCTACTCAAATTATTTAAATCTACAATTAAAAATTACTAAATTACAAAAAAAAAAAACGCTGTTATAAAAAATAAAAAAACACTAAATTATAAAAAAAACAAAAGACAGTAAAAAAAAATAAAAAAGGATTACACATAATCTAATAGCCCTATCAAAATAAAAACGCCCTCCCAAAATAAAAAATAAAAACCTAGCCTACAATAAACTACCAATGGCCCTTAAAAGGACCTTTTGTGGGGCATTGCCCCAAAGAAATCAGCTCTTTTACCTGTAAAGAAAAATACAAACACCCACCAACAGTAAAACCCACCACCCACACAACCAAACCCCCAAATAAAAACCTGTCATCCATGATGGCGTCCCTTGCATTCCTATTGGCTGAAATGTTACAATTAGCCAATAGGATTTGAGAAGCTCTCATCCTATTGGCTGTTCCAATCAGCCAATAGGATTTGAGAAGCTTTCATCCTATTGGCTGCTCCAATCAGCCAATAGGTTTATTTAAGGTGTTTTAGGTGGGTTTTATTTTTAGAGTAGGGTCTGGGCATGTAAAAGAGCTAAATGCCCTTTTAAGGGCAATGCCCATACAAATGCCATTTTCAGGGCAATGGGGTGCTTAGGTTTTTTAGATAGGGTTTTTATTTGGGGGGGTTGGTTGTGTGGGTGAACAGGTTTGACAAGTATGAGAGAATTCCAGATACAAGAAAATGTCATCGTTATCAGAGAGTATTATCAGATACATTTTTACATCTGCATTGCAAAAGTTTGAATAACATGCAGTGATTCAGTTTGTCTCCTTGATCCTATGGAATAATGACTATGTTGCTTGTCTGTATGATGACCAGTGGTGCTTAGGGATGATTAAAGGGACAGTCTACACCAGAATTATTATTGTTTTAAAAGATAGATAATCCCTTTATTACCCATTCACTAGTTTTGCATAACCAACACAGTTATATAAATACACTTTTTACCTCTGGGATTATCTTGTATCTAAGCCTCTGCAAACTGCCCCCTTATTTTAGTTCTTTTGACAGACATGCATTTTAGCCAATAAATGCTGGCTCATATGAACTCCACGTGCATGAGCACTGTGTTATCTATATGACGCACATGAACTACCACTATCTAGTGGTGAAAAACTGTCAAAATGCCCTGAGAGAAGAGGCAGCCTTCAAGGGCTTATAAATTAGCATATGAACCTCCTAGGTTTAGTTTTCAACTAAGAATACCAAGACAACAAAGCAAAACTGGTGATAAAAGTAAATATATATAGAGCAGTTATAGATTATCAGTTTGCAGAAATACCAGCAAATGCTGTATGCTAAATTCTCTGAACTACAATATACCATATCAGATCAAAAGATAATATAGGTGAGTGTAACATACAATGTAGCTGAAGCGTTCTGTTAGTTACACACTCAACATCAGAGTTGAATAGCATATGCAATATACTAACAATTGTTGCAATTACTCTGCTTATAGTGAGTGAAAACAGAATAAGCCCATCGGCAGTGGCAGATGTGATTGTATGATGCACCTCTACCTTCGGTATGGCTAGTATTGACACAAAAAAAGAAAGGTCACAAATACCTACATACAGGTCATACAATACACCAGTGGCATGGGAGTGGAGAAATAACACTCAGCTAGATTACAAGTTTTGCGTTATGAGTGAAAAAGCATCGTTATGCTTCATAATGATGCTTTTTACCTAACACCGCTATTACAAGTCTTATCAGAATAGGTGTACCGCACACCTTTTGGCCTTCATGCAACGTCAGTACTGCACTTTTAAAAAAGTTTTCAGTTTTCAATGGGACTTCCATAGTGCCGGTATTACAAGTTTTGCATTGAGGCCAAAAAGTGAGCGGTACAACCTAAAATGACAAGATCTGTACCGCTATCTAAAGTCAGTAGTTATGAGTTTTATGCTACAAAGATGTCACAAAGTACACTAACACCCATAAACTACCTATTAACCCCTAAACCAAGGCCCTCCTGCATCGCAAACACTAAAATAAAATTATTAACCCCTAATCTGCCTCTCCGGACATCGCTTCCACTATTAAAATGTATTAACCCCTATTCCCCGACATCGTTGCCACTATAATAAACCTATTAACCCCTAAACCGCCTAAATTGTCTATTCCAATCAGCCAATAGAATGTGAGCTCATTCCTATTAGCTGATTGGATCATCCAATAGGATTAAAGCTCAATCCTATTGGCTGATTGGATCAGCCAATAGGATTTTTTTCCTTTAATACCTATAGGCTGATAAAATTCTATCAGCCAATCAGAATGTAAGGGACGCCATTTTGGATGATGTCACTTAAAGAGAAACTTTATTTTCCAGCAACGATCGGAAGAAGAGGATGCTCCGCACCGGATGTCTTGAAGATGGACCCTCTCCGCGATGGATGAAGATAGAAGATGCCATCTGGATGAAGACTTCTGCCACTTGGATGAAGACTTCTGCTGGCTTCGGTGAGGACTTCTGCCCGCTTGGATGAAGACTTCTGCTGGCTTCGAGGAGGACTTCTGCCTGCTTGGATGAAGACTTCTGCCAGCTTTGATGAGGACTTCTACCATCTGGATGAGGATGAATGTCCGGTCTTCGAAAACTGTAAGTGGATCATCGGAGGTTGGTGTTAGGTTTTTTTAAGGGTTTATTGGGTGGGTTTTATTTTTAACTTAGGGTTTTTGGCAATGTAAAATAGCTAAATGCCATTTTAAGGGCAATGCCCATCCAAATGCCCTTTTTTCAGGGCAATGGTTAACTTAGGTTTATTTGAGGAGTTTGGTTGGTTGGGTGGTGGGTTTTACTGTTGGGGGGTGTTTGTATTTTTTTTTTTTTACAGGTAAAAGAGCTGATTTATTTGGGGCAATGTCCTGCAAAAGGCCCTTTTAAGGGCCATTGGCAGTTTAGTGTAGGCTAGGGTTTTTATTGGGGGGGGGGGCTTTTTTATTTTGATAGGGCTATTAGATTAGGAGTAATTCGATTTTTTTTTATTTTTATTTTTTTATTTTGTGTAATTTAGGGTTTATTTTTTTTGTAATTTAGTTAATTGTATTTTAATAATTAGTAAAAAGAAAAGAACAGCGCTACATGCTAACCAACATACCCCTTGGAGCAGATATATAAACTTTCCCAGACGAGATGCAGCTGCACACCGATCCGTATATTCCTCCCTCATGGATAGAAAACAAGTAGCTGTAGAAACACAAAGGGACAGCACAACTCGATTCAAGGTAATATTTATTAAAATCCAATAAAGACACGCTAGTAAATAAACACTTACTAGAAGTCAAACAATAACAAGCCCTCAGTAAAGGTCTTTGAAAGTTCCAGTGGATGGAGAAAGCAGTCCTGGTTCAGAGTCGGCGTCCCACAACAAGCTGTCACTTCCGGCGTCTATTCAAACCGCCCGGGTTTTCAGCAATAGCAGCTGGAATGGCAGATGGATCTCCGCTTGACATCACAACATTTCACCTACGAATGCCCAAAAGGATCAAAATACTCAATGCGTTTTGCCGGTTCGACACACCGGCTTTCTCAAGAGTTGAATTTAATGTAATGTTAGGTTTTAGGGTAAGGCAGGTTTGGTTTTATTTTACTGGTAACTTTGTATTTATTTTAATTAGGTAGCTAGTAAATAGTTAATAACTATTTACTAACTAGTCTACCTAGTTAAAATAAATACAAACTTACCTGTGGAATAAAAATAAAACCTAAGATATCTACAAAGTAACTATTAGTTATTTTGTAGCTAGCTTAGGTTTTATTTTACAGGTAAGTATGTATTTAGTTTTAAATAGGAATTTATTTATTTAGGTAATAATTGTAAGTTTTATTTAGATGTATTTTAATTATATCTAAATTAGGGGATGTTAGGGTTAGGGTTATGCTTAGGATTAGGGTTACGTTAGGGTTAGGGTTAGGTTTAGGGGTTAATATATTTATTTAGTGTTAGTGATGTTGGAGACCAGAGGTTTAGGGGTTAGTAATGTTAAGGGCGGCAGATTAGGGGTTAATAAGTGTATTTAGGTGGCGGTGATGTTAGGGGCAGCAGATTAGGGGTTAATAAGTGTATTTAGGTGGCGGCGGTTAGGGGCAGCAGATTAGGGGTTAATAACATTATGTAGGTAGCAGTGATTTTGGGGGCAGCAGTTTAGGGGTGTTTAGACTTGGTTTTTATGTTAGGGTGTTAGGTTTAAATATAACTTTTTCCTTCCCCATAGACATCAATGGGGCTGCGTTACGGAGCTTTTGTTTCCACGATCGCAGGTGTTAGGCTTTTTTTTGCCAGCTCTCCCCATTGATGTCTATGGGGAAATCTTGCACGAGCATGTCAAAGCAGCGCTTGTATTTGGGTGAGGTATGGAGCTCAATGCCACCATATCGCCCGTGCAAGTCTGCTTTTTGCAAACCTGTAATAGCAGCACTATAGGGAGGTGAAATAACGCCACTTTTGTGGCGGTTGTTCATTTCCCTATAGCGCTCAAAACTCGTAATCTAGCTTTTAATTATCAATTATATATTATATGCTGATTAAATAATACAATGTTTCTCAACATCAAGTGCCAGGGTGTCAGTACTCCGAATGCTGGTAGTGTTAA
The DNA here is from genome assembly GCF_027579735.1 of Bombina bombina. NCBI lineage: Eukaryota > Metazoa > Chordata > Amphibia > Anura > Bombinatoridae > Bombina > Bombina bombina. Next base: position 729,098,507 of record NC_069501.1, on the reverse strand, counting down.
GTAAATTAAATTATCACAAGTATCCTAGTTGCCCTAAAAACAAAGGAGCTCCCAGACTCCTCACCCATTCCCTGCCATGTTTCACCACTAACTGGCTTTTTCAAAGTTTATATTGCCATCACTGTTGATATTTGATTACCTGACATCCTAGGCTGGTTGAGTGCTATTTGTGTATGCTTGAATGGTTATCTTTTCCATTTATATCTGTTTGTTAATAGTAATTAATACACAGCACCTCCCCCCTTTCTTTATTTGCCAGTTGGCAACTTATATATATAAATATATATATATATATATATATATATATGGTACAGCCTATTTGACAATCCAATTCCAATCAGCCAAAAGAATGAGAGCTCAATCCTTTTGACTGATTGGAACAGCCAATAGCATGAGAGCTGCTCAAATCCTATTGGCTGATTGGAACAACCAATAGGATTTTAGAAGCTCTAATCCTATTGTCTGATTGGAACCTTTCAGCCAATAGGAATGCAAGGGACGCCATCTTGGATGACGTCACTTGCATTCAAGTTCCATTTTACGGCGGCGGCCGTATTGAAGAGGAGCTCCGTGCGGGATGTCTTCAGGATTGACACGCTCTCCGCCGGATGGATGAAGATAGAAGAGGCCGCATGGATGAAGACTTCGCCGGATGGATGAAGATAGAAGAGGCCACCCGGATGAAGACTTCTTGCTGGTTGAATGAATCCTTCAAGCGGAACTTCAAAAACTGTAAGTGGATCGTCGGGGGTTAGTGTTAGGTTTATTTAAGGGTTTTTTGGGTTGGCTTTATTTTTAGAGTAGGGTCTGGGCATGTAAAAGAGCTAAATGCCCTTTTAAGAGCAATGCCCATACAAATGCCATTTTCAGGGCAATGGGGAGCTTAGGTTTTTTAGATAGGCTTTTTTTTGGGGGGGTTGGTTGGGTGGAAGTTGGGGTTTACTGTTGGGGGGTGTTTGTATTTTTTTACAGGTAAAAGAGCTGATTGCTTTGGGGCAATGCCCCGCAAAAGACAATTTTAAGGGCCATTGGTAGTTTATTGTACGCTAGTTTTTTTTTATTTTAGGGGGGCCTTTTTATTTTGATAGGGCTATTAGGTTAGGTGTAATTCGTTTTTATTTTCTAAACTGTGGTTTGTTTGTTTTTGTAACTTAGTGTTTGTTTGTTTGTTTTTGTAACTTAATATTTGTTTTTTTGTAACTTTGTCTTTGTTTATTTTAGTAATTAAGTAATTTTTAATACTAGATTTAAATAATTTGATTAGGGTTAGGGTTTTTAATATGTACTATAGTTAATTCAATTGCTAGTTTAATGTAATTTTAGTATAATAGTTAGGATAGGCTAATTAATATTTTAATATAGTTTATTTTAATTCTAAAGTTAAGTTTTAATTTATTATAAGATAGGGATGTTGTAATTTTAATGTAAAGTTAGGTTGTTAGGTTTTAGGGATTAATAGCTTATTTTAGTTTATGGTGATGTGGGGGATTGGCGATTTAGGGGTTAATAGGTTTGGTTAATGGTAGTGAAGTGGGAGGCCAGAGGTTTAGGGGTTAATATGTTTATTTAGTGGGGACGGGGTCCGGGAGGGGCGAGATAGGGGTAAATAATTTTATTTAGTTGCAGCGGGGTCGGCAAGCGTCGGGATAGGGGTTAATACATTTATTTAGTTGCGGCGGAATAGAAGTTAATAATTTTATGTAGTTTCAGAAGGAAAGTGTTTTGAATATACTATTGTTAGACCTATATGCCCCACAAACCTACCCAGAAAACCAATATCCTCCCAATATCGGATAGAATTAAAACTGTTACTGTTAGGGGGGTGGGGAACACTAAAAAGCTATGGGGATGGATGTGTATGTGTTGTGATTACTAATTATAATCTCCTGAATAACACGCTTGTGAATTACCTTATTTATCAGTGAATAACTTTGTAATTGTGTTAAATCTTCTTTTTATAAAACCTGTGGTCAATCTTTAAATGTGTGTATATATGTTGTTCACAAAATATATACTTCAAAATAAATACTTGTTATTTTCCAACCATTAATAAAATATATGTGCTTCAAATTAAAGGCTTGTTATTTTCAACCATTAATAAAAACTGTGAATAATTTTTTTTAATATATGGAACCGTATTAAAATCTCCATAATTAACCTCTGATAGCAGTCAATCTTACTAGAGAAATGTATGTCCAAAAAATATATATAAAAACTTTACTGTTACTTCATATACAAAAATGCAATGTTGCAATGCATACAATATTAAAACTTTCATGGTTGCAATGTATACAATATTAAAACATTCAATATTAAAACATTAAACCAGTCTAGGATACATTAATAAGGATATGGTTCCACTAATAGAGCAAATATGTAATAAATGGATATATGAAAACTTTGTCCGTATATATTGAAAGTTGTGGCCACAACTATATAAATTCTCAGTTGAAATAGTTAAGAAAAAAAAATGTGATTCCAAATCCTCATGTAGGATATAGTTTTTTGCTATATTTCCAAACAGTTAACTGTTTCCTTATTTGTGTGATCTGTGATTTTTTTTTTCGAATACTGCTGTGTATTCTGCTTGTTTTGGCAAATGTCCCTTTAACACTTTTACACTCCCCCTTACCGGACCTCCAATGGCTCGTTTCCTCCTCTCCCTGCTTCGGGTCTGTGGGTTATGGAAGGGTTGCACTGTCGTGTCCCTACAAATAAGAACTGGACTTGTTTCTTTCTGTGGGAGTCTTTTCCTTTCGTTTGTAGTTCCCGGCAACTCACTTCTACCCAGTCACGTGTGGTTCTTTCCCTCGTGACTCTGGAGGGCCAATCGGGAAACCGGATCCTGGGGGGAATGTGTCTTCTTGATAGTCCGTGTTCTTAGAGCCAGTATATCCTAAATGTCTACTCGTTTCAGCGCCACTCTGCGCCTTTATCAAGATTTATGGTATACTGGATCTTTGGCTCTTTTTTATAGTGTTCCGGTGGAGGGAAAAAACTCCCATTTTGTCTTTAAATTCATTAAAGGGCAATTGTGTTGTTTGATTTAACATTTTGACATTTCACTCTTGTATTATTCATTCATTTATGACCCCTAATAAAACCATGTATATTCCAAAATCTAATACATCACTTGAAACCTATATTGATTCAAAAATTATTTTAAAATAAATTAAAAAATTAGTTAAAATGTGTATAAAAATCCTAATTCATTCCGAACTCTATCAAATTGAAATATCAAATATATAGTCCATTTAGTTAACATTATTTTATAACATTAATTTGAAACTTTTTTCCCTCAAACATTTCTAGAAAACTTAATTTCATAATTCACTTCATAATTCTTAGTTCATATAGAATAATGAATCTAAATCGATATTGGTAATTTCATATCTATTTTACTCCTTTGTATATTTCATATTCATCATAATAATTCATATTTCTTTTTTTATTTTATAATATATGTTATTTATATCTATATAATATTTCTATCTCATAGTATTAATTTATAACTCATATTATTTTTATAAGTGTAAAACCTCAATTTTATATTTCTGTTACCTTTATCTGTTTACATACAGTTCATTATTTATAATTTCATAATTACACAATTTTATAGCTTTATAGCTCTTATCCACTCTAATTAAATAAATGGGTTAAGGTCTAGTTCTGCATTTAGACCATTAGGGGTCAATGTATTAAAATTAAAATTAGTTCTGCTTCCCTTAATAGTAGGGTTTTCTCCATAGCTCCCCCTCTATTATTTGTTACCTTTTTTATACCCCAAAATTTAAATCCTATTGGTTTTTTATTGTGTACCTCTGTGAAGTGCTTAGAGAGTAGATGTTTACAATTACCCCATTTTATATTTAAAAGATGTACTCTTATTCTATTGTGTAGCGGACGACTAGTCTGACCTAAATATTGTAGATTACATTGGCATTGTATACAGTATATTACATTCTTATCGGAACACCTAATTATCTCTCTTATAGGGTATTCAAAATAATTATTTGTTGATCTAACTTTTTGTCTTTCTTCCCGAATTTACAAGCTTTACAGCTATTACACGGAAAAAAGCCTTGTATTTGATTTCCTTGTAAGTCTAGATCTCCTAATTTTTTGGTGTTGTTAAATTGACTAGGTGCTAATATACTTTTTAGGTTCTTTGTTTTTCTAAATATTACAGTTGGATGTTCATCTATCATATTGCAACAGAGTGGGTCCTTCCTAATTATGTGCCAGTGCTTATTAAGAATCTTTTTTTAGGATTCTATGATCGTCACTGTATTCTGTTATGAAGGATATTTTATTATATCTATTTGGTCCTTCTTTTTTTTTTATTGTTCTTATATTTTAACTGTTCCTTTCTATCTTTGTTACTAGCCTGTGTTTTTTCTTCTTTAAGAATGGATTCATTATAACCCTTCTCTTGAAATGTATTTTCTAGTTCATTCGCTTGTCTAAGGAAAGTGTCTTCTTCTGAACAATTTTTCCTAATTCTATACAATTGTCCTTTGGGTATATTATTTATCCATTTTTCCAAATGGCAACTTTCTGGGTGAATGTATTAGTAGTAGTTGGTATCAGGGGGTTTGAAATATGTTTCTGTTGTGATCATGTCATTAGTTATCTTGGGGAGGTAATAAAATACCGGTGTTTTCGGGTGTTGAATGTTTTTAAACTGATATTCTTGATGATTTATAATCCCCTCTGATTTGGCCTTTCCTATAATTTTATTAAATTCTTTAATTTGTTTGTTAATAGGGTCAAATGTAAGTCTCTTATAGGTTTCTGTATCTCCCAGTATTCTATTGGCTTCAATTAGCTAGTCCTCAGTTTTCAATATTACCACGTACTTGGGTGTTCCTGACTTTTCCCTAAAAAATTATTGACTTCATTTGTGTTTTCATTATCATGTTCTAATGTACTTTATCTGTTACTTAACTCAATATTCCAATCTTGATTATAAGTGTTTTTTCTTTCTCTATTGTGTCTATTGTAATTCCAATTGGAATTGTGTTCCCCATAGTTTCTATATTCTTTATCCTCTCTTCTATAGTGTTGGTTGTTTGTGTTATATCTATTTCTTCCCCAGTGTTGTTCTCTCTTCCAATCCCTATTTCTCCAATAAGATGTATAATTTTCTGTATTTTATTCATAGTTGTCCCTATTTCTCCATTCTTCTCCTTGGTTTTTATTCTTCCTGCTTTGATTATTCCCCTTTTCCTGATTGATGTAATCCCTATTTCGATAGCTGTTATAATTACTATTGTAATTACTGTTGTAGTTACTATTGTGGCTATTGTCTTGATATTGTCCTCTAGTTGGATAATTATTTCTCTTAAAGTTTCTCCATTCTGTATTTGGTGTAATCTGATTCTTCTTATTTATCCTTTTAAAAAAGTTATTATTTTTGGTCACTAATCTTACATTATCTTCTTCATTAACTGTATTAATATCAATATTTATGTTATCTTCTACATTGTCATTAATTTCTATATTGGGTCCATTATCTAATTTTCTAGTGTTGATATTATAATCTGACTTATCCCTTTCCAATTTTTTCTTTTTCCCTTGGTTTATATTTGAACTCAATTCTCTAATGTTTTTTATAATATTTTTTTGTCTTCCTTTAAATCCTGGATCTTCATAGTATGGTTTTAATGTCTCTTTAAAGTTATTGACTTTTATGGACAAATTCTCTAAAGTTCTTGTGCGAGCTTTAATTATCACTTTCATTAGATCTAGTGATGCTTTTTCAAGGATGCCAAACCATTCATTTTCATGGTCTTCCTCCAAATTAAATGTACAATTCTTTTTCAATCTTAGTCCTCTTGGGACCATATTTGATTTTATATATTTGTCCATAAAAGTGATTTCTTTTTCTTTATTATAAACGTTATCTTTTGAAATATTAGATATTTCAAATACAAATTATCTTGTGTATTAAATATATCCATATCTAACTCTAGTGTAAACCAAGCGGGAGAAAAGGTATACTGTTTCAGAAGGAAAGTGTTTGGAATATACTATTGTTAGACCTATATGCCCCACAAAGCTACCCAGAAAACCGATATCCTCCCAATATCGGATAGAATTAAAACTGTTACTGTTAGGGGGGTGGGGAGCGCTAAAAAGCTGTGGGGATGGATGTGTATCTTTCACACGCTTGTGAATTACCTTATTTATCAGTGAATAACTTTGTAATTGTGTTAAATCTTCTTTTTATAAAACCTGTGGTCAATCCTTAAATGTGTGCATATATGTTTTTCACAAAATATATACTTCAAAATAAATACTTGTTATTTTCCAACCATTAATAAAATATATGTGCTTCAAATTAAATGCTTGTTATTTTCAGCTATTAATAAAAACAGTGAATCTTTTTTTTTTATATATTTAACCATATTAAAATCTCCCAAATTCACCTGTGATAGCAGTCAATCTTACTAGAGAATTGTATGTCCAAACAATATATATAAAAACTTTACTGTTACTTCATATAAAAAAATACAATTTTGCAATGCATAGAATATTAAAACATTCAAGATTGCAGCAATGTATACAATATTAAAACATTCAATATTAAAACATTAAGCAAGTCTAGGATACATTAATGCGGATATGGTTCCGCTAATAGAGCAAATATGTAATAAAGGACTAAGATTGAAAAATAATTGTACATTTAATTTGGAGGAAGACCATGAAAATGAATGGTTTGGCATCCTTGAAAAAGCACCACTAAATCTAATGAAAGTGATAATTAAAGCTCGCATAAGAACTTTAGAGAATTTTTCCATAGAAGTCAATAACTTTAATGAGACATTAAAATAAAACCATACTATGAAGATCCAGGATTTAAAGAAAGACAAATAAACGATTATAAAAAACATTAGAGAATTGAGTTCAAATATAAACCAAGGGAAAAAGAAAAAAATTGGAAAGGGATGAGTCAGATTATAATATAAACACTAGATAATTAGATAATGGACCCAATATAGAAATTAATGACAATGTAGAAGATGACATACATATTGATATTAATACAGTTAATGAAGAAGATAATGTAAGATTAGTGACCAAAAATAATAACCTTTTTAAAAGGATAAATAAGAAGAATCAGATTACACCAAATACAGAATGGAGAAACTAGAATAAGATAAATCATTATCCAACTAGAGGACAATATCAAGACAATAGCCACAATAGTAATTACAACAGTAATTACAATAGTAATTATAACAGCTATCGAAAAAGGGATTACATCAATCAGGAAAAGGGGAATAATCAAAGCTGGAAGAATAAAAACCAAGGAGAAGAATGGAGAAATAGGGACAACTATGAATAAAATAGAGAAAATTATACATCTTATTGGAGAAATAGGGATTGGAAGAGAGAACAACACTGGGGAAGAAATAGATATAACACAACCAACCAACCAACACTATAGAAGAGAGGATAAAGAATATAGAAACTATGGGGAACACAATTCCAATTGGAATTACAATAGACACAATAGAGAAAGAAAAAACACTTATAATCAAGATAGGAATATTGAGTTAAGTAAACGAAATAGTACATTAGAACATGATAATGAAAACACAAATGAAGTCAATCATTTTTTATGGAAAAGTCAGGAACACCCAAGTACGTCCAAACTAATACAACAAGAGAATCAGGAAAGATTACAAAATCAAAGTAAAAGAAGACTAGAGGCTGCAGAGGAGGATGAGGTAGGGTCCCCAATAAATTACAAGAGATCCAGATAAAGAATGAGAATACCCCTATAAGGAAAAAGGGAATATTTAATCTAAACAATATCCCACTAAATAAAGAACAGGAAAAGATTTTAGACAAAGGATTATGCTTTGCCCCGACAACAAGACTGAATAAGTTTAATACTAGTGATGTCGAACGCGAAGTTCCAAAAAAGTTTGCGAACGGGCGAACCGGGCGAACCGCCATAGACTTCAATAGGCAGGCGAATTTTAAAACCCACAGGGACTCTTTCTGGCCACAATAGTGATGGAAAAGTTGTTTCAAGGGGACTAACACCTGGACTTTGGCATGCCGGAGGGGGATCCATGGCAAAACTCCCATGGAAAATTACATAGTTGATGCAGAGTCTGGTTTTAATCCATAAAGGGCATAAATCGCCTAACATTCCTAAATTGTTTGGAATAACGTGCTTTAAAACATCAGGTATGATGTTGTATTGATCAGGTAGTGTAAGGGTTACGCCCGCTTCACAGTGCACAGTGTAGGTGATATACCATGCTTTGCAGACCAGGTATCAGTGGTCAGATGGACCCTTGTCCCAACACTGTGTGCCAGACATGCCATTATAGCAGACTTACATGGCTTTGGCGTTGCTTTTTGGTAATTAGAAGGCTGCTAAATGCCACTGCACACCACAAGTGTTTTATGCCCAGCAGTGAAGGGGTTAATTAGGGAGCATGTAGGCAGCTTGTAGAGTTAATTTTAGCTTAAGTGTAGTGTAGTAGACAACCCAAAGTATTGATCTAGGCCCATTTTGGTATATTTAATGCCACCATTTCACTGCCAAATGCGATCAAATTTAAAAAAAAACTTAAATTTTTTCGCAATTTTAAGTTTCTCACTGAAATTATTTACAAACAGCTTGTGCAATTATGGCACAAATGGTTGTAAATGCTACTCTGCGATCCCCTTTGTTCAGACATATATGACTTTGGCGTTGCTTTCTGGTAATTAGAAGGCCGCTAAATGCTGCTGCGCATCACACGTGTATTATGGCTAGCAGTGAAGGGGTTAATTAGGTAGTTTGTAGGGAGCTTGCAGGGTTAATTTTAGCTTTAGTGTAGAGATCAGCCTCCCACCTGACACATCAGACCCCCTGATCCCTCCCAAACAGCTCCCTTCCCTCCCCCACCCCACAATTGTCACCGCCATCTTAAGTACTGGCAGAAAGTCTGCCAGTACTAAAATAAAAGGTTTTAATTTTTTTTTAATTTTTAGCATATTTACATATGCTGTGGTGTAGCATCCCCCCTTAGCCCCCAACCTCCCTGATCCCCCCCAAAACAGCTCTCTAACCCTCCCCATCTGCCTTATTGGCGGCCATCTTGGGTACTGGCAGCTGTCTGCTATTATTTCACAGTCAAAAAAGTTTTTTTTTTTTTAAATGTACACTACTGTTACACCAGATATGAGTGGTGGCACTGGGCAAGTGGGCACAGTATACGCTGTGAACCTGACACACTGGCAGGCAGGCAACTGCAATTAGATTACACAGGAAAAAAAAAAAAGCAGACTGATGTTCTAGCCCTAAAAGGGGCTTTTTGGGGTGCTGTCCTTACAGCAGAGATCAGATGAGTCCTTCAGGACTGTAGTGGACACTGAATACACTAGCCTAGCTATCGATTTCCCTATTAAATCAGCAGCAGCTACACTGTTCCTCCTCTCACTAAGAATGCAGCTTCCAAATGAATCTAAAATGGATGCTGTCCAGGAGGTGGGAGGGTCTGGGAGGGAGGGTCTGCTGCTGATTGGCTGTAATGTGTCTTTTGACTGTGAGGTACAGGGTCAAAGTTTACTCAATGATGACGAATAGGGGCTGGATCGAACATCGCATATGTTTGCCGTCCGCGGCGAACATGCTATGTTCACTGGGAACTATTCGCCGGCGAACTATTCGCAACATCACTATTTAATACCCTATTTAATGTAAACCAATTTATACGCAAACTAACTTTAAAAAGACATTTTATAAAAACCCCTTTAGAAAGACAAACACAGAATGACATGGGAAAATATATCCATACAACATTAAAACCAAAATCTCAATATTATCCCTCACAAGATAAAGGGAAACGTATTGAAATATTTGAAAAATAGTAAAAGAAGATGTACAAAAATGTAATATAAATAAAAGAAAAACCCAGAATCTAACTAAAAAAGAAAGATCTACGTTAAGTGAACTTAAAAATGATTCAAGGATAACACTAAAACAAGCGGATAAGGGGGGAGGGGTGGTAATATGGAAAACTGAGGACTACCTAATTGAAGCCAATAGAATACTGGGAGATACAGAAACCTATAAGAGACTTACATTTGACCCTATTAACAAACAAATTAAAGAATTTAATAAAATTATATGAAAGGCCAAATCAGAGGTATTATAAATCATCAAGAACATCAGTTTATAAACATTCAACACCCGAAAACACCAGTATTTTATAACCTCCCCAAGATACATAAAAACCTTGACCATCCACCAGGACGCCCAATAATTTCAGGGATAGGTTCCCTTACTTCAAATACATCTCAATACGTGGATAAATTTCTACAGAAATATGTACAATCTTTACCATCATACCTTAAGGATACAACAGATTTCCTTAATCAAATAACTAACATATCATGGCAAAAAGACTACACATTAGTTACATGTGATGTAAATTCATTGTATACGAATATACAACATAAATTGGGAATTGAAGCATCAGAATATTATTTGAATTCTGACTATGAGATGAAAACCCCACAAATCAAATTCATTATAGAATGTATACAATTTATTATAGAGAATAATTATTTTAATTTTAATAAAGTATTCTATTTACAACAAAAAGGTACAGTAATGGGCATGAGGTTTGCACCCAGTTACGCTAACTTATTCATGGGGATGTTTGAACAGGAACACATTTTACAATCCCCATGGGGTGCAAACCTTGTGCTCTTCAGAAGATTCATAGATGATATCTTCCTAATTTGGAGGGGAGATCATGAACTCCTAGAACTATTCCTAGAAGATTTAAATTCTAACACTTTTGGTATAACCTTCAGTCATGAATACAGTAGAGAGACCATACATTTCTTAGACAGAATAAATATAACTAATGACATGATCACAACAGATGAAAAAGTAATCTCTAGCTGTGGTGAGTAAAGTGACCTTTATTTTACATACAGGGTCCAATAACAAAGCAACGTTCTTGGCTAACCATAAGCCTTTTCTCAAGCAGTGGCACATAATTAGGAAGGACTTACTCTTAAGCGATATGATAGATGAACATCCAACTGTAATAGTTAGAAAAACAAAGAACCTAAAAAGTATATTAGCACCTAGTCAATTTAACAACACCAAATAATTAGGAGATCTAGACTTACAATTAAATCAAATACAAGGCTTTTTCCGTGTAATAGCTGTAAAGCTTGTAAATTCGGGAAGAAAGACAAAAAAGTTAGATCAACAAATAATAATTTTGAATACCCTATAAGAGAGATAATTAGGTGTTCCGATAAGAATGTAATATACCGTATACAATGCCAATGTAATCTACAATATTTAGGTCAGACTAGTCGTCCGCTACACGATAGAATAAAAAACATCTTTTACATATAAAATGGGGTAATTGTAAACATCTACTCTCTAAGCACTTCACAGAGGTGCACAATAAAAAAACAATAGGATTTAAATGTTGGGGTATAAAAAAGGTAACAAATAATAGAGTGGGAGATATGGAGAAAACCCTACTATTAAGGGAAGCAGAACTAATTTTTAATTTTAATACATTGACCCCTAATGTTCTAAATGCAGAACTAGACCTTAACCCACTTATTTAATTAGAGTAGATAAGAGCTATAAACCTATAAAATTGCGTAATTATGAAATTATAAGTAATGAACTGTATGTAAACAGATAACGGTAACAGAAATATAAAATTGAGGTTTTACACTTTTAAAATAACATCATGAGTTATAAAATTTACTATGAGATAGAAATATTACATAGATATAAATAAGATATTTTATAACATAAAGAAAGAAATATGAATTATTATGATGAATATGAAATATACAAAGTAGTAAAATAGATATGAAATTACCAATATCAATTTAGATTCATTATTCTATATGAACTAAGAATTATGAAGTGAATTATGAAATTAAGTTTTCTAGAAATGTTTGAGGGAAAAAAGTTTCAAAATAATGTTATAAAATAATGTTAACTAAATGGACTATATATTTGATATTTCAATTTGATAGAGTTTGGAATGAATTAGGATTTTTTATACACATTTTAACAAATTTTTTAATTTATTTTAAAATAACTTTTGAATCAATATAGGTTTCAAGTGATGTATTAGATTATGGAATACACATGGTTTTATTAGGGGTCATAAATGAATGAATAATACAAGAGGGAAATGTCAAAATGTTAAATCAAACAACACAATGGCCCTTTAATGAATTTAAATACAAAATGGGATGAGTTTTTTCCCTCCACCGGAACACTATAAAAAAGAGCCAAAGATCCAGTATACCATAAGTCTTGATAAAGGCGCAGAGTGGCGCTGAAACGAGTAGACATTTAGGATATACTGGCTCTAAGAACACAGAGTATCAAGAAGACACATTCCCCCCAGGATCCAGTTTCCTGATTGGCCCTCCAGAGTCACGAGGGACAGAACCACACGTGACTGGGTAGAAGTGAGTTGCCGGGAACTACAAACAAAAGGAAAAGACGCCGACAGAAAGAAACAAGTCCAGTTCTTATTTGTAGGGACACGACAGTGCAACCCTTCCATAACCCACAGACCCGAAGCAGGGAGAGGAGGAAACGAGCCATTGGAGGTCCGGTAAGGGGGAGTGTAAAAGTGTTAAAGGGACATTTGCCAAAACAAGCAGAATACACAGCAGTATTCGAAAAAAAAACATCACAGATCACACAAATAAGGAAACAGTTAACTGTTTGGAAATATAGCAAAAAACTATATCCTGCATGAGGATTTGGAATCACATTTTTTTTCTTAACTGAGAATTTATATAGTTGTGGCCACAACTTTATATATATATACGGACAAAGTTTTCATATATCCATGTCTTATATATTTGCTCTATTAGCAGAACCATATCCACATTAATGTATCCTAGACTGGTTTAATGTTTTAATATTGTATACATTGCAACCTTCAATGTTTTAATATTGTATGCATTTCAACATTGTATTTTTTATATGAAGTAACAGTAAAGTTTTTATATATATTGTTTGGACATACATTTCTCTAGTAAGATTGACTGCTGGATTTTAGATTTTTTCTCCTAATACTCGACTTATGCTTAGTGATCCTATCCCTTACCCTACGGGCCGTTTCGCCAATGTAAATAAGCCTATATGGGCATTTAAGGAGATATATTACAAAGTCAGTATTACAGGTCATACAATCTTTAATCTAAAACTTTTTCCCAGATTGAGGATGAACAAAATTTGGCCCCTTAATCATGTTGTTACAATGTGAGCATCCCAGACAGGGGTAATAACCCCTATTTTTTTCTGTTATATAATTTTGCCTATTTGTTTTCGCAGTGCCAATATCAGCTTTCACCAAGGTGTCTCTCAAATTAATCCCTCTTTTATAGGCTGGCATTGGGAAATTTTGGAACTCTGGTATATTCGGATTACAATTCTTTAAAATATACCAATGTCTACAAATGATCTTCTGAATTTTCATACTTAATTCATTGTACTTAGACACAAATACTATCCTTTCTTTACTATTTTCCTTAATTTTTACCTGTGACTTTAACACATTATCTCTGGGGATCTCCATAGCATTTCTAATCCCTTTCTCAATTAATTCTCTGTCATATCCTCTGTCCATAAAGAAATTCCCCATTTCCCTCTGACACAATGCGGTGAATCCGCAAAAATTGACTTTTGGGAAGGGAATTCTTTAAGGACTGAGGATGAGCACTACTTGCCAATAGAAGATCATTTCTGTCGGTGCTTTTTTTGTATAGGTCCACCCTAATTCTTCCATTCTCTTTAATCACCAGGGTATCTAAGAATGCTAAACTCTCCTCACTATGGACCAATGTAAATTTAATATTTAATGTTGCTGAATTTGCAATAGGCTTCCAATGTCACCCAGCCATATGCCAAACACATCATCAATATAGCGCCACCATGTGGCGCCATATTGCTTAAATAATTTTATATTATATACTAATTTTTCTTAATATATACTCATGAAAATCTTGGCATATGTAGGGGCGACATTGGAGCCCATTGCTGTACCCTGTTTTTGTATATAAAATTGATCCTGGAATAAAAAGTAATTACACCTTAGTATGATGTCTAATAATTTCAATATAAATTCCCTTTCCTCTCTGGTGTATACTTTAGAGTCAGCCATTATCTTTCTTACAGCTCCTACACCCCCATCATTACTGATGGAGGTACAGAGGATGGAGACATCCATACTAAATAAAATACTTTTGTTTAAAGGGACAGAGATATTTTCCAATTTATTTAAGAAATCTCCAGTGTCTTTGATATATGATTGGGATTCAATCACAAAATTTCTTAATATGCAGTCTAAATATACTGAATATATATATATACTGAAACATTCAAGAACACACAGTCCACACCTGCCACAATTGGGCGGCCAGGGGATTTCAACAAGTTTTTTGGTAATGTATATATGACTGCTGTTCTAGGATGTTTATTAATCAGAAACTCTTTTTCTTCCAGCCCAATAATGCCCTGCTGGATTGCACAATCAATACAGTTGTTAATTTCTTTTTGAACAACAAAGACAGGATTATATGAGACTGGCTGGTATATCTCTCTATCAGATAATTGACGTAAAATTTCCAATACATAATCACTTTTATTTTGAATTATTGTGGCCCCGCCCTTATCAGCTGATTTAATTATTATCTGATCATTCTTTTTAATATTCAATAAACAATCTCTCTCTTTTCTAGAAAAGTTAGATACTCTGTGTTTAAATTTAACATCATTACCACTATTCTTCTTCCACAGTTTATTGATATCTGAATATACTAGGGACATAAAAGTATCAACACTTCTATGATAATGCTGGGGATTAATTTTTTCTTTGTTTTTAAATGTAATCGTTTTATACTTAACATTCCTGCAGCACTAGAAGTATATCTTGTGTGATTAACTGATGGAATAATACTCCCCTCGTTTTTCAATGCAAAGAATGACTTTAGTTTAATATTTCTAAACAGGCGATACAAATCCTGATCAAGCTTAAAAAAATCACAATTATTTTGTGGGCAAAAGGAGAGTCCCTTCTCCAAAACACAAAGTTCTTTCCTTGTCAAAGTCTGATTAGAAATACTGATCACCAAATTATCATTAGTCTCTAACTCTGGTTTATTTGTTGCACTTTCTTTGTCAGATTTACCTATTTCTTGCGATGGGTAATACCACCCCTCTGACAAGTGCTGCATGTCTTCAATCTTCCTTCAGTGTCTGTGATTCCTCCCTCCGCAGCAGTGTCCTTTGCCATTATTCCATCTGAGTCCCCCGTAGAGGTATTTTGTGGAGCGTTATCCTTCCTTGGCTTACGTTGTCTCCGCCATCTTGGACCGGACCTATTCTGTGGGTCATACTTCCAGCGGTAGACTCGATCAGTCGAGTAATCCTCTTTATCACGAAGGAATTTGGAATGCTTACGTTCCTCCAACATTTTGCGCAGCTCCGCCACTTGGGAATTCACATTTGCAAGGAATCCATCAATCTCATCTACGGTGAGTGCAGCTCTCAGCTCTGTCTCCAATCGATTCACCTCAGGTCTCTGTAGATCAAGCTCCTTTTGCAGGCAATCAATGGTGAGTACAATTAGATAAATAGAGCATTTCTTTAATATCATCTCAAATTTCTTGCAGTACCTTGTGTTATCCAGCATCAGAGTTGGTCTTGCACTCATTTGTAGCCCCCGGGGAATTCTTCTCACCTGGTAATACTCTGCTAATGTTGTAGAATGCAATTCAAAGGCAACTTGTTTTTTTTAAGATTTTTCATAATTATTGCTGGCTTTGTCAACAGGTAACATTTTAAGAAAATCTCTTGACCCCAAGGCTAGTGTTGTAATCTGTGAAGCCTCCAAATCTGTGTATGCAAACATAGTTGTGCTCAAATCGGCTTCATTCACAGTCTCCATCCTCACAGTGGTGCACAAAAAAGATATCCTCGAGATGGATGAAGGCAGATGTTGCCGCATAGATGAAGAATTCTCACTGCCTGGATAAAGGTGGATGTCTGGACTTCAGGAACCGTGACTAGAATTTATGGGGTTAGTGTTATTTTTTTTATTTTTTTTTTGGTTAGGTTTTTTTTTTAGATTAGGGATGGGCACTTGTAAAAAGAGCTGAATGCCCATTTAAGAGCAGTATGAATGTCCTTTTAAGGGATAAGCCCATATAAATGCCCCTTTAGGATTTTTTAGAGTTAGTTTTTTTAATTTTGGGGGTTGGTTGGGTGGAGGGGTTTACTTTTAGGGGAGCTTAGTAATTTTTTTTAAGATTAAAGAGCTGTTTATCTTAGAGCAATGTCCTACAAAAGGCCCTTTAAAGGGCTATTGGTAGTTTATTGTAGGTTAGGGGGTGTTTTTATTTTGGAGGGTCTTTTTTATTTTTATAGGGATGTTAGATTTGGTGTAATTGTTTTTATTTTTGATCATTTTGTTTATTATTTTTTAAATGCTTAGAGTTTTTTTATTTTTCATAATTTAGTGTTTATTATTTTTTGTAATTTTAGATTTTTTTTAGTTAGGTTTTTTTAAAATTTGTAATTTAGATTGTTTTAATTGGTAGTTTTTTAAATTTCATAAGAATAGTTATGTTAGGTTAATTTATAGTTTATACTTAGTTTTTTTATAGGTAAGTTTTTATTTATTTTAAGATAGTTATATTGTAATTTTAAGTTAAAGTTAGGGGGTGTTAGGTTTAGGGGTTAATAGTTTAATTTATTGTTTTGCAATGTGGGGGGGAGTAGTTTAGGGGTTAATAGGTTTAGTTTAGTAGTTACAATGTGGGGGGCTGGAGGTTTAGGGGTTAATAATTTATTATAGTGTTGGTGATATGGGGGGCTGTCAGTTTAGGTGTTTATAACAGTGATGTTGGGGAGAGGTGGAATAGGTGTTAATAACTTTATTTCATGTTGGTGATGTCGAGGAGCTTCTGAATAGGGGTTAATAATTTTTAAATTATTAGTGTCAATAATGTCGGGGAGTGGTGGAATAGGGGTTAATAACTTTATTTTGTGTCAGCGATAATGGGAGTGGCTGATTAGGGGTGTTTAGACTAGTGGTTTATGTTAGGGTGTTAGGTATAAACATAACTTTCTTTTCCCATAGACATCAATGGGGTTGAGTCACTGCGATCTCCATTCCGCAATCGCAGGTATTAGTTTTCTTTTAACACTCTCTCCCCATTGATGTCTATGGGGGAAAGCTTGCACAAGCACGTAAACTCAGCCCTTGGCTTTTGTGCGGTATGGAGCTTAAAGCACTATAACACACAGCACAAGGAGGCTTTTCCGTAATTCGTAATGGCAGCGCTATGGAGGGTGCAATAACGCAATTTTTTGGCATTAGTTTCACACCCTGTTTAGCGCAAACTCGTAATCTAGGTGAAAATTAGAAATATATATGTGCAGCCACCAATTAGCAGCTCCTGAGACTACCAAGGTATGGTTTTCAACAAAGCATACAAAGAATTATTTAAATTGGAATTTAAAAAAAAAAATGTAGGCTCTGTATCTGAATTATGAGAGAAAAAAAATTAGGTTTCATGTCCCTTTAAGTTCTAAGTCTAAGGATCAAGAATCTGTATAATGTTTATACTGTATATGAACATGTACCTTGTAAAGTGATCTAGAGATCATGAGCTAGGACCACAATGCGCTGACATATTGAGGTTTCTGTAAACATCTGTATAACCAACATTTGTCATGCCCCATACACAAAGGGCTAGATTACGAGTGGCATTTTATTTGTTTTGCTTAAGTGATATCAGGTTTATTTATTGTGTAAACGTGTTCGCTCGAGCACAATTGAAATTATATATATATATATATATATATATATATATATATATATGTGCTTGTGTGTGTGTGTACATATATATTTATGTGTTTTACTGTATATTTACTTTACATATTTCCCATTCCGATGTTCTTCACTTATAGGATAATGTTATTTTTTATTGGTAAATACATACTATATATATATGTATATACCTATACCTTCATATCTATTCCTATAGAAATATATTATTATTATTATTCTTTATTTGTAAAGTGCCAACAGATTCCGCAGCGCTGCCCATGGGTACAAGGATAACAGTACAATGGAGAAACAATACGATAAGACAAAAATTTTACAGACAAATACAGGGAGAACTGAGGGCCCTATTCCCGTAGGAACTTACAATCTAGATGGGTAGGAGGATGGGAAACAGGAGGTGGGGACTGCAGAGGTGAGAATGATATTAGTGAGGAGATAAATATTAGACAACCGTAAGCTTTATAGCTAGCATTACTTAAAGCAATAGAACATCAAATATACCCTGTATTATCCTGATTACTAATGGAAAATAGGAAGGCAGAACAGAGTTATTACTAGCAGTTTTCTAACAGCAACTTTGATACTTATACAGCAATTCTAGCAATACTGACAAGGCTGCAATCTATATTTCAGATTATCTAACGGCTATACTTTAAATTAATCTGTTACACTTAACAGCGACCTTTGGATGGGGTGTGTAAGAGAGCGCTTTGAGCTAAATAGGTGAAGACCACAGTGTTATAGTGAAAATTATATTTTAATCAAACATATTAAAAATAGACATATAAAATAGATATGTGTGAATCTATCTAAAACAATTTAAAAAGAAGATAGTCTAAAATTCTCATGGGTCCATGTAAAACCTATCTATATGATTTAAATGCAGTATAAAAACAATATAAATACAATGGTGGGAATGAGTGTTAATCGATGTTACAAATGCAGGTAAAACAAATGGTTCATATACAAACAGTGCAAATATTGATCCAAAATATAAAAATAAAAATAACAGCAACCATCAGCCTTATATAAACGCTTTTCTGATTGTATATAAACTGCTACATACAGACAGTACTCCAATATGTGGGCTATGTTATAATTTTTTAGCTCACTTTAACGTGATTACATCAGTTATTAATAAAAAACCTGCCGCTCACTCCCCTTTGCCAGCAGTGCATAATATTAGGTTTGCGAAATATTTTTTATAAGCAGTCATCTGATGATTTCAATTGATCCTCTGCAAACCTGGTCAACTATTTATCAGACAGATTGTGTATTGATACAGTGTACATTTCCATGACTGCCAAGGGTGTTACTTTAACGTTCTTACAATACATTACCAATAAAAGTGTTACAATTAAACTCATTATTATTATTTTTTCTCCTTGTCGTCAGTGACATAAGAGTCCTATATAAAAGTGAATTTCAGCATATGCAGGATTACACACAAATGTGTTTTTATTATGTTCTTTCCCTTTATGTTTTAGTTTAACCTATTAAATGTTATGTTTTAACTTTGTAATTTTCCCTCCCTTGTAAGAGATTATCTGTTTCCAATACCCAATATAATTTACAAGTGATAAGACATAAAGGGATATATTTATCATAGTACGAGTGGACATGATATGATGTAGCGTACCATGTCCGCTTCACATCGATAAATGCCGACAGCATACGCTGTCAGCATTTATCATTGCACCAGCAGTTCTTGTGAACTGCTGGTGCAATGCCGTCCCCTGCAGATTCACGACCAATCGGCCACTAGCAGGGGGTGTTAATCAGCCCGATCGTATAGGATTGGGCTGATTGATGTCCGCAGTCGCAGAGCAGGTGGAAAAGTTATGGAGCAGCGGTCTTTAGACAAGGGGCATACGGACCTTGATAAATTGGCCCCTATGTGTCTATGACTCTAGAGTGCTTTATGTGTATTCTCCATTAGTGGGTTCTTTCCACATTTTGTCTTTGAACTTAATACATAGCACCATTACTCCTTATAGCTTACTCCTGGAATAGGAACATTGCTATAAATTAGAGATTATTAGAGTCTCTATAAACACCAAGTAGTGCCATTGGTTTATCGTCTACTGAATATATCTAGAAATATGTATTTAAGAATACAAAAATGTAATTAATGAAGGGTATTGGAATGTGAAATATGCACAGTAAATATACAGAAAACGCATATAAACACATAAATCCATATGTATACATTTATATATTTGTGTGTGTATATATATATGCTTTGAAATCCTTTGCAGTCTAAAACATGTAAAATCATATTTATGCAATATTCATATTAAAAGTGTTTACTATGTATTTACTGTAAATATTTCACATTCAAATGTTCTTCACATAGGGAAATATATTCTAAGTATTTATAAATAGTTATTGCTTTCTAAATATATGTGTGTGTATCTATACATATTTATATATATATATATATATATATATATATATATATATATATATATATATATGTGTGTGTGTGTGTGTGTGTATATATATATATATATTAATATATATTCATGAATAAATAGATCTTTATGAAGAACATTGGAATTTGAAATATAAATATTTCATGTAGCATTAGCGCACTTGGTTAAAGCAATCAGGTTTTAGTTTTTTTCCTCTTTTCGTGCTAAATTTAAATCTATGGGAGAAAACGTCAGTAAGATTGCGATATTGTAACTTCGCCTTTTTCTGTAAATCATATTATTATGTGAGGTGTGTTAGCGCGCATGCAGAAACTTTTTATTTGTTATAAGTGGGGTATATGACGCACGCAAAAAGCCGGTCGAGCTCAGTTAAAATGCAAGCTTGAGCGATATTATCTAGCCCAAAGATGGCTGCCGTGGTAAAACCAAGTAAAAACCAAGTAAATTAGCAATACCAATACATAGAGGTAATCACTCAAAAAAAAAAAAAAGGAAAATTAAAAATGGTCAAGCAACCAATATTGACTGAGCCATATCAAATGAGAATTTTGGAAAAATTGTAACTGACACCTTGATGGAGAATCAACCACTTAATGATGGTGAGTTGACATACCCTGTATGTCACTGGTCATTAAGGGATTGTCTGACTGTAATGGCGCGTGTCTTGCTGCAAGAGGCAAGACCGCACTATTAGATTCTTCCTCCCTCCTGCACTATTGAAAAAAACATCCTTATAGAAAGACCAAAAACGTACTTTAAACTCTTCAGGGTATCTAAGTATGTGAACTACCCTGTGTGAAGTTACTAAAACATATTATTTCCTCTGGGATTCTCTTAGGTTTATTATTACATTATTTACAGTAAAACATAGAACAATAATTATATAAATATAAGCTATTACCTAGATAGTTCACCTTCTGTTTATATGAATGAGTTCTTTGATTATGTATGATTATGTATTATTAATAAAGATGTTGTTATGCATTTTTGGAAAATAAAAATAAGCATATATGATTATTCTTTTAAAACAGATAATTGTGCTTACATATTCTTTTGAAAAACTATTTTCTGAAAGAAATGCTCATTGCTTTATGAAAAATATATTTTCTTTTTATCATATGACTAATCCCCAAGATAACAGCATGTGAATAATATCAGTAAAGTTTTATTAAACCAATTAAACATGTGACTGCATTTTAATTACTGATTCTGTTCTATAGAGCTTTCATCACATTTTGTTGTTTTAATAATCATTTCTGACAGTTTTGCTGCCTTTGCTATAAATTATTAACAAACCACGACAGTGTCATTTCTGTACTTATAGACAACAATGTACATTAATAAAGTGTTTTACTAATCTCATATTACACTGTGAAAACAAGTAACAAATATCAATGGGGCATGTGATACCAGTTTTAAAACACAATTGGCTAGATTACGAGTTGTGCGTTAGGCTTAAAAAGCAGCGTTGGCCGGTCCTAACGCTGCTTTGTTACGCCCGCTGGTATTACGAGTCTTGCAGGTACAGGTGTACCGCTCACTTTTTTGGCCAGACTTGGAAATACCACAAATCCACTTACGCAAATTGCATATCCCCTTTTTTCAATGGGACTTGCATAGCGCCGGTATTATGAGTCTGCCAAAAAGTGAGCGGTACACCCTCTCCTGTCAAGACCAGTGTTCCCTCTAAGGCCAGTTTTGTGTGCGGCCCAGCAGTGAAACAGTTAATTAGGTAACCACACCCTGTAATTAGCAAACACTGCACAATGCAAATGGCAAGGTATGGTTCTCTTGTTAACTGTTTCACTGCTGGGCTGCACACAAAACTGTCCTTAGAGGGAACACTGGTCAAGACTGGTACCGCATTTTAAAGTCAGTAGTTAAGAGTTTTACACTACAACGCCGTAGCATAAAACTCTTAACTAAAGTGCTAAAAAGTACACTAACACCCATAAACTACCTATTAACCCCTAAACTGAGGCCCTCCCGCATCGCAAACACTAAAAAAAATGTTTACCCCTAATCTGCCGAACAGGACATCGCCACCACTATAATAAATATATTAACTCCTAAACTACCACACTCCCGCCTCGCAAACATTAGTTAAATATTATTAACCCCTAATCTGCCGGTCCTAACATTACCGCCACCTACCTAAATTTATTAACCCCTAATCTGCCGCCCCCAACGTCGCCACCACTATATTAAAGTTATTAACCCCTAAACCTAAGTCTAATCCTAAACCTAACACCCCCTAACTTAAATATAATTAAAAGAAATCTAAATAAATATTCCTATCATTACCTAAATTATTCCTATTTAAAACTAAATACTTACCTATAAAATAAACCCTAAGATAGATACAATATAATTAATAGTTACATTGTAGCTAGCTTAGGGTTTATTTTTATTTTAGAGGCAAGTTTATATTTATTTTAACTAGGTAGAATAGTTAGTAAATAGTTATCAACTATTTACTAGCTACCTAGCTAAAATAAATACAAAAGTACCTGTAAAATAAAACCTAACCTAAGTTACAATTACACCTAACACTACACTATAATTAAATTAATTCCCTAAATTAAATAGAATTAAATAGAATTAAATAAAATTAGCTAAAGTACAAAAAAACAAACACGAAATTACAGAAAATAATAAGCAAATTACAAGATTTTTAAACTAATTACACCTAATCTAATCCCCCTAACAAAATAAAAAAGCCCCCCAAAATATAAAAAAAGCCCTACCTTACACTAAATTACAAATAGCCCTTAAAAGGGCCTTTTGCAGGGAATTGCCCCAAAGTAATCAGCTCTTTTACCTTTAAAAAACAATTACAAAATTCCCCCAACATTAAAACCCACCACCCACACAACCAACTCACCCAATACTCCCTTAAAAAAACCTAACACTAATCCCTTGAAGATCACCTTACCAGGAGAAGTCTTCATCCAACTGGGCCGAAGTCCTCAACGAAGCCAGGAGAATTCTTCATCCAAGCTGGCAGAAGTGGTCCTCCAGACCAGCAGAAGTCTTCATCCACGGCATCTTCTATCTTCATCCATCCGGCGCGGAGCGGGTCCATCTTCAACACATCCGACGCGGAGCATCCTCTTCCTCCGACGACTAACACAGAATGAAGGTATCTTTAAGTGATGTCATCCAAGATGGCATCCCTTAGATTCCGATTGGCTGATAGAATGCCCCGCAAAAGGCCCTTTTAAGGGCTATTTGTAATTTAGTGTAGGGTAGGGCTTTTTTTATTTTGGGGGGCTTTTTTATTTTGTTAGGGGGATTAGATTAGGTGTTATTATTTTAAAAATCTTGTAATTTCTTTATTATTTTCTGTAATTTAGTGGGGGGGGGGGTTGTACTTTAGCTAATTTTATTTAATTGTATTTAATTGTATTTAATTTAGGGAATTAATTTAGTTATAGTGTAGTGTTAGGTGTAATTGTAACTTAGGTTAGGTTTTATTTTACAGGTACTTTTGTATTTATTTTACCTAGGTAGCTAGTAAATAGTTAATAACGATTTAATAACTATTCTACCTAGTTAAAATAAATACAAACTTGCCTGTAAAATAAAAATAAACCCTAAG
The DNA here is from genome assembly GCF_027579735.1 of Bombina bombina. Lineage (NCBI taxonomy): Eukaryota > Metazoa > Chordata > Amphibia > Anura > Bombinatoridae > Bombina > Bombina bombina. Next base: position 729,074,598 of record NC_069501.1, on the reverse strand, counting down.
CTAGCTACAATGTAACAGTTACATTGTATCTAGCTTAGGGTTTATTTTACAGGTATTTAGTTTTAAATAGGAATAATTTAGTTAATGATAGGAATATTTATTTTGATTTCTTTTAATTATATTTAAGTTAGGGGGGTGTTAGGTTTAGGGTTAGACTTAGGTTTAGGAGTTAATAACTTTAATATAGTGGCGGCGACGTTGGGGGAGGCAGATTAGGGGTTTATAAATGTAGGTAGGTGGCGGCGATGTTAGGGCAGGCAGATTAGGGGTTAACAATATTTAGCTAATGTTTGCGAGGCGGTTTAGGGGTTAATGTGTTATTATAGTGGCGGCGACATTGGGGCGGCAGATTAGGGGTTAATAAGTGTAGGTAGGTGGCGGCAACATTGGGGGCAGGAGAGTAGGGGTTAATAAATATAATTTAGGTGTCGTCGATGTTGGGGGCAGCAGATTAGGGGTTCATAAGTATAATGTAGGTGGCGGCGGTGTCCGGAGCGGCAGATTAGGGGTTAATAATTATAATGTAGTTGCCAGCGATGTCGGGGGCGGCAGATTAGGGGTTAATAAGTATAAGATTAGAGGTGTTTAGACTCGGGGTTCATGTTAGGGTGTTAGATGTAGACATAAAATGTATTTCCCCATAGGAATCAATGGGGCTGCGTTAAGGAGTTTTACGCTGCTTTTTTGCAGGTGTTAGACATTTTTTTCAGCCGTCTCTCCCCATTGATTCCTATGGGGAAATCGTGCACAAGCACGTTACACCAGCTCACCTCTAACGTAAGCAGCGCTGGTATTGAAGTGCGGTAATGAGTAAAATTTTGCTCAACGCTCACTTCTTGTCTGGTTCGTAAAAATTCATAATACCAGCGCTGTCTGTAAGTGAGCAGTGAGCATAAACTGCTCGTTAGCACCGCACAGCCTCTAATGCAAAACTCGTAATCTAGGTGTAAGTTTTTATCAAAGTCAAACAGCACTTTAACAGAAGAGTAACATAGTATGATACATATTACATCTACAATAATTTTCACTAAATTACTAAAGCACTATAAAAAAGATTAAATTATTGGGGGGGGGTCAGAGCTGGCAGCTGACAATCATGGACGCACACTGAGTAAGCTCACCACTGGTTTCTAGTGGACCCTGAGGCCCTAGCAAATTCCCAGAAGGTAATGGCCTCTCAAGTTGAGATCAAGGTTACTGGATCACTGCTACTGCAGTATGTCACCCGAGCTTCGGAGTCACCGCACTGGGGTGGCCTAGCATGTGGAGAGCAGATCCTCAAGCACCCACAGAGCTTCAGGTTCCGGTGCCTTCAAGCAAGCTGTAGAACCATAGATATATGAAAGCATGGGCAGGCAGACCTGTCAGGACTCTATAATAGCCTCACTACTTAAACCTGTGGCATGTGGTGAAAGAGCCTTGGGTAAACACTGGATATTTTTTAACATTAAAAAATGTGAAGCCACTATTTCACTCTCTAGCTGGTTCATATTCTCACACAAGAAAGGATTAAATATGTGTTCAAGAAGCTTTCATTTGCATAAAAACTAGAAGATTTGTTAGCACATTGGACTGATATACTACAGCAAAGTTTTCCTCTGTGAACAGCACAATTGGGTAAAAAGAAGCTACTCCCAGGTGGCAACCAGGCCATAGAACAAGCTATTGAAGTGGTTGTTCATTCCTTGCAGACTGCTTCTCTTTCTGTTTTGCAAATATACTGGGTATACCTATACCTATATATTTATAGATAATTATATATAGGTGTATATATATATATATATATATATATATATATATATATATATATATATATATATATATATATATATATATATATATATATAGGAATATGTATTTAGAAATACACTGAAAATATTCTCCTATGTGCAGACATTGGAATGTGAAATATTTACAGTAAATATACTGTATAACACTTTATTAAAAAATAATATTGCATAAATGCTTTTACATGTTTTCATCTACTTAACTGCAAAGATAAGTTAAGAGTACCTACCTCCTCGAAAATCAGGGTCATCTACTCTCCCTCAATTGGGATAAAAATAATTATTTCTTCAGTGTTATTTTTTTGTCATAACACTTTATTCCATTGAGTTTATTATAGCCTGTTCATACCAATATGATGTTTTATATGTTAATGTTTAGCAAGACATGGACTAAGCTCCTCATTTATTAACAATTACATGTTACCTATACATTTGAGTATTATTTTTCAGTTATACCATCCTTGTTGTTCTCTCTTTGTTATTGCACATAATGTCATATATGCCTACCTGCTATCCTTGTCCCTTTAAGACTGTCTTCTCTGCTTCTGTCAATCAAGCTGTTTGTGGCATAGTCAGCATAGATTTTACTGCTGGAACTTACCTGCCTTATTTATCATTCATGCACCTTATTCTCTCAACCTCTATTTAGCTATGCCCATGTATATTGTTCATGGCACTAGCTTTGAAGCTTTTTCCGGATATATACACATATCTCTGTGTTTTGTTTCCAGCATGCCTTTCCTAGAGAAATTCAAGTTTACAGCCTTACCTGACTACTAATGCCTGATTTCTATTAATCACAAGTACCCATATATTTTCTGCTTTGTTTCCTGGGCACTGCTATTTGGCAAATTCTAAACTCACACTAAATTACAAGTCTGTATTTTGCTGTGATCATTCTCTGATTACTACAACTGAATCATACTCTAACATGTACAACTATTCTCTGTTACAAGTTGTGATTACTTAATAGTCTGCTGCTAATATATATACTCAGAACTCTGCATATACTGTATGTATTTCAGTTAACCAAACTGCTATCCTGTGATTCTTCAATTATTGCTACAACAGTATTTAATACTCTAACTTGCAACTTATCTATCACCAGTTACATTGCTTATATTACTCTGGCACCTGATCCAACTTATATTGTGTACTGTAAACCCTTTTGGTAAAGCTATATCATACATTCTTAATCCTACAACACCTTTTCCAGTTTGCTTATTGTGAATACTGTCTCCTTCTGCATTAATATTGTACTCTCTGGATCTTTTGCTGTGTGCTGCCCTGCCTATATATTTAACACTAGCTTGGGCTGTGCATTGCACTGGGGGTGCATTGCCTGGACAGTATGAATTGTTACAATAGCATATGTTCACATTTTTGAAGTGAACATTTTATAAGTGAGGCACTAAGAAAATAAGTATACAAGAATTGAACAAGGGTTGGACAAGGGGCAAGACAGAAGGCAAGTAATCTTGTAATACTGTGTTTATGCATCACATTGTTTCTTTATGTAATTGCTGCTGTAATACTGTGTCTTATGTGTTTAATTGGTTCCCACTTTTGTAAAAATGCTCAATATCTTTATATTCCTTTTTGCTACCTATTGTCTCTATAACAAACTACTTTATTCAATTAATCCTTCCCCCTTCACCACCTGCACTGCTCATTAGCCCATCTCTCTTAAAATTCACCTTACTTTTGTACTCATTAACTTTATCTATTCCTAAACACTCTCTCTCCCCCCCCTGCACCTCTTCTCAAAAATAGTCTCTTTACTGCAACTCTGTATCTCATCTTATGTCACTCTCCCTCTTGCTTATACTAGCTGCTGGTGACATCTCCCCTAATGCTTCCATGTGTACCGTTCCATAGACTCAGAAAACAAAACTTTGGTAACCTTGCTCACAGACCGCTTGCATCTAAAGCCACTACCCCTTTTACTTGTGCACTCTGGAACTCTTGCTCTGTTTGCAACAAACTCACTTCTATACATGACCTCTTTAGCTCCCACTCCCTCAACCTTCTGGTTCTAACAGAAACCTGTCTCTCTCCCCTAGACACAGCATCCACTGCTGCTCTGTCACATGGGGGTCTCCACTTCAGCCACACTCCTAGGTCTGGTAATAGACAAGGAGGTGGTGTAGGTATTTTACTTTCCTCTTGTTGCACCTTCCAACAAATACATCCCATCTCTTCCCTCACATTTTCCTCATTCGAAACCCACATGATTCGCTTATTCTCTCCCCTCTCTATACATGTTGCAGTCATATACCGACCCCCCTGGCTCCTGAACTCAATTTCTAGATCACTTGGCCGCTTACAGGACTTCTCCAGACTGGCTCCCATCTTGTGGAACTCTCTGCCTTGCTTCACAAGACTCTCCCCTAGTTTTAAAAACTTCAAGCACTCCCTAAAGACTCTACTGTTCACGGATGCATACAACTTACACTAACCTTTCTTTATACTGTTTCCTCTCCTCAATTGCTATCCCCTTGAACCCCCTTAGCATGTAAGCCTAAGAGCCATGCTGTTTGTAGATCACCTTCTTTAGATCTGAATACAACAGTGCGACTCTTGGCACGGCCCTCTACCCATCTGATAACTATAAATGTTTCCTTGTATTCCGCCTATGTTTATAGCGCTGTGGAATCTGTTGGTGCTCTACAAATAACCGATAATAATAATAATAATAGTGTGTAGTCATCCTCTCTGAAGCTCGATACTATCTGTTTCCTTTGAAGCCTGAATATGTTGCATAGATGTGTTTTACATTTCATGAACCCTGCAATAACTCCTAGCAACTATGAATCACAAAATCTCAACTATCCATGTCCAGTGTACTGTCCCCTGGGTCAGGGGTCAGTGTCTCCAATACCGTAGCACTGCCCCGAGGGTCCTTCTGCTGAGCAGTTATACACAGGACCGTGACAATATTTTAATCTATACATAAATAATAATTTGTGCTATGAATAACTTTCTCACATTATAAGTTTCTTATGGGATGATTTGGGTAGCACATCTTCCTTAGTCATATAGTTTTGTTAAATATGTATATACATAGAGAATGGATCTAAATATAATTATGCAAAATATAAGGGATTTAATAGTCCCCAAAAGGGATATATTGCTTTTATAGACTTTAAAGGGACGTAAACCCAATTTTTTATTATTTCATGATTCAGACAGATCATGCAATTTTAAACAATTTTCTAGTTTACATCTATTATCTAATTTGCTTTGTTCACTTAGTATCCTTTGTTGAAAAGAATACATAGGAAGTTTTATGAGCAGCAATGCATCACTGGGAGCTAGCTCCTAATTGGTGGCTGCACACATATGCCTCTTTTCATTGGCTCACTTGATGTGTTCAGCTAACTCCCAGAAGTACATTGCTGATCATTTAATAAACAACAACAAGAAAATAATGCAAATTTGGTAATAGAAGTAAATTTGAAAGTTGTTTAAAATTGAATGCTCTTTCTGAATCACGAAATAAAATATGTGGGTTTCAAATCCCTTTAAGAGGAGAAATGGGCATATATTACTTATACAGGAAACTCATTTTAAAACAGTCTATGGGGCCGATCTATTAAAGTGCGGACGGACATGATACGATGTAGCGTATCACGACCGACGCACATCGATAAATGCCAACAGCATACACTGTCTGTATTTATCATTGCACAAGCAGTTGTGGTGAACTGCTTGTGCAATGCCGCCCCCTGCAGATTTACGGCCAATCGGCCGCTAGCAGGGGGTGTCAATCAGCGCGATTATATAGGATTGGGCGGATTGATGTCCGCAGCCTCAGAGCAGGTGGACAAATTATGGAGCAGCCGTCTTTAGACCGCTGCTTCATAACTGCTGTTTGCATTCGAAGCTTGATAATTTGGCACCTACATCTCTAATTATTTTGCTTCTCACTACTCTATACATTTCCATAGTATGAACACTTCAAAAAACATCAATTAGGCTAAAAAATTTTTTTAATAAATTGCTACATTTCCAATTGTTACACATGGAAAAAATAAAGATGGTAGGTTTTTGGGACATTCTGTATTAATGTTTGGTAAACGTTTAACAATAATCAACATATATGCTCCATATGTTAAACTGCCTTCATTTTTTTAACCAATGACTATACTGACTACAGACCTCACTAAAGACCCACTTATAGTTTCAGGTGACTTCAATATATCCCTAGATCCTACAAATGACAGCTCTCACCCTAATATTAAAATCTTTAAAAAATCACTGGTTATTTTGGTCTGATCTTAAATCTCTTACTCTACATGACCCGTAGTGTTATCTGAACCCAGAGACACAAGATTACTCCTTTCTCCGCTAACGCAGAAGGTTCACATTCTAGAATAGACTACACATTTTTAGATCATCTGGCACCCCCCACCAAATGGGCTGACCATACAGCAGTAGAGATAATTGTTTTCAGAATCTGAAAGCATTTTCCACAAGAAAGGAAATACCAAAAACAAGGGGTCACAATCCTACATTAGAGGATAGCAGGGTCAGGTGAAATTTGAGGAAACATTTTTTTTACAGAAAAGGTAGTGGATTCATGGAATAAACTTCCAATACAAGTGGTAAAACAAGGACTGTAAATAATTAAAAAAACACCTGGGACATGCATAGGACTATCCTAAGAAATAAGTAACATGTACAATGGGTAGACTTGATGGGCTTTTTTGTTTCTTATTTACTACCAAATGTATTGTTTCTATGTTTAAATGGCCTTCAGCATCTGTCAAATTGAATCGCCTGCCCTTTCAAAGGGTGCATGTCTTGGGGGAAAGTACACTACGTACAATTTAACTAAATGTTTATAGAAAGGGGTTCTCTAACTGCCTGCAACAGATGATCAAACAGGCATATAGACCACCCAGACCCCTTCATTTTAAAGGCAGAACCCCCAGTTTGAAATATATGTACTTTTTAGGAGTTAATAGTCAGGTGATTGCTGTGGTAATAGGGATCAACTGCCTGGCATGAATAAATGCCCATTTATTTGCATAGAGACTCATTAGAGTCCCTATGTGCAGATCAAAGTTACATAACTATACTGAAAGACCCTTATTTATGAGGGTAACCCCTTCTTCCTTTTGGCTATATAGTTTAGAAATAAAAAACAGACACTATTGTTTGCAACCTTATTCAGTATTTATTTTTTCAACACTTTGTTGCACAATTCTCACATGTCATGATATATTTTTTAAAATAATATTATAGTTTCAATCTGTTGGTTCTTCTGAAAAAAAGAAATAAAAGAAATAAAAGAAAAAAATAATACTATTAAATTTTATATATATATATATATATATATATATATATATATATATATATATATATATATATATATATATATATATATATATATATATATATATATATATATATATATATATATATATATATATAAATAAAATATTTGCGGCTTTTTCACTTACAAATGTGACCAGCATGTAAAAACTTCAAAACAGCTCAGCACAGATGTGGAAATATATCAGCATTTAAGGGGTTAAATCTATAAAAACAGGTAAAAGCCTAGACACAGATGGCCTCATTGGCAAATATTATAAATAATATGCACATTTACCCAATTGTTGATAAAGATACCCAATTTCCAAGCTCCATGCTTGGAACCCATATATCAGTGTTGCCAGGGCCGGATTTACATCTCATGTGCCTGTAGGCACAAAACCCTGAAGCGCCCCCCCACCCCCCCCTCCCCCCTCACAAAAAAGTGAAAAAAGTGAGGACTTTTTTTTATATATTATTTAGGACAACTATCTATATTTTTTAAGCAATAACAATTTTAGTGTAGACTGTCCCTTTAGGTAATAAAATATAAATTCCGCATTGTCCTCTCTAAGTATTGAATTTACAAATATAAGATAAGTAAGCAAGTGTATGTACACAAAGGGATAACACAATGATCTATTACCTGATTATATATATATATATATATATATATATATATATATATATATATATACACATATACATACACACACACACAAACAAACATAAACCCATACACATACACAGTCACACACACACAATAATTTCATGTGTACTAAATGTCCCTAATTCTTTTATTTGAGGAACGTTTAAATGGCAAGGGATAGAGAGTGGCAAAAAGCATTGCAAGGATTTAAAAGAGACGAACAAAGCCAATTACACTTCTGCAGCCATGTGAACATGCATTTTACATGATATCTAGTTTCTAAAAGAGTTAATAAATTAACAGTGAAGTTACTGAGATTATAGTGACAGCTCATTTGTACTATCATAACTCAATTAACTTGGAGACAAATACATTCGTAAAGGGGACAATTTATTTAAGTATTTATAATTCAGAATTTGATCAAACATCATAGAGACAGAATATACAGACATATGTAAAGATATTAAACCATAGTAAAACTACATGTATTCTTAAGTTAACTCATCTCTCTTCAAAACAGAGGTGGAAAGAATCAGTGCACAATTATCAGAACTAGTCTGTGGGGCTGTGAGGACCACACATTACTTTTGTATCTGGATTATGGATCAGTGCTGCTTCAAATGAAGCCAAACTAGGAACCCCAATAAAAATAAAGGAGCCCAGTAAACATCAAAAGGAAGCAAAAATGCTCTGAGTGACAGCTAACAGAAATGCTTATTATTATTATTAATACTAGGCCCTTCTTTTTTGTCTTCTTTTTATTCATAATAGCAGGAAGTTAATTAACAACATAATGAATAAAAACCAGAAGGAAGAGCTGCAGCCTCCTATGATTTGCACAGCAAACAGATGAGACACCCTGGGGTATTGTGTGAGACAGTCAGTAAGCTGGTTCTCTGCTAAACATGACCAAGGCTGCACAGCTCAGAATAAACTCCAACCCATAGAACAGCAGGATGCAGCTCAGTACGGTCTCCAGTCCCAACACATATGTTTTAAGCAGAAGGAAATACATGGCTAGCACCACCGCTGGGGCGATCAAACACACTGTCACACTCACTACGAGAGGGAACCTTCTCTCACACATGTACCTGCGTCACAGTCACAGTCCAGTCAGTCTAATAATAACTTTTTACTGGTAAGTGTTACAGTTAGTGCGCTTGGCCTTGGTCACTCTGACTCACTTCCATAGACTACTAGTAACACTCACTTATATGCTGTAGACAGACTGAGGTGTCTCAGGGCCCAGGGCAGGCGACAGGCGACAGGCTCCGACAGCGTCAGAAGGTGGACCGTGGAGGAGCAACCAAAACTTCAGCCAGCCCAGGCCAGCAGCAATGAGAACGCACATCAGCTCACTATCTTCCCGCCTAGTACTCTGACTCTGAGAGGCAGAGGGCGGCAGTCGGCATCATGTGACGGTCAGACGTGGGCGTGATGCTGCCCACCCAGCCCCAAACAAAATTAGTGGCTAATCTGCGATGGTGTGCATGCGCGGCGCCGACCACAGCAGTTTCAGAGCAGCTGCCAGCACACTCACCTGGGCCCGGGGACTGGAGTTTGTATGAGACGACTTGTCAGTCACTTTACTTGTGCAGGCTGTGCACTACCAACTGGAGCGTGGGAGCGAGGGTGGAGTCAGGGGTGGGAGGGAGTCAGCCTAGGAGGACGCGAGGAGACGACTGCAGTGCGTGCGGTGCTACTGCTACTTGCTAAAGTTGTTGCTTGCTAGTCTCCTAGTTCTGCTCACTGTGACATCTGTTCTGATAAAGTTGATAAGCACTAGCCCCTGCCTACTGTACAAATTAAACACTACAGAAAGTAACAAAGCACTCACTCACTCACAGGCTCAACAAAATCAGGGGGGGAAAAAAAGTTCACTTTAAAAAAAATAATAATAATAATTAAAAAAACAAAAACAAAACACTGACTCTGTTGCGCCCCCTGCTGCAATGCGCCTGTAGGCACATGCCTACTGTGCCTAATGGCAAATCCGGCCCTGAGTGTTGCCCAAGCTAGGACAGACCCCAGATATTCCCTTAGAGTTATAAACTATTTCTTAATTAAAAATAAATATAAAAATAATTGCACAAATATTAATGACCAGACTAAGGCCTAGATTACGAGTTGTGCGTTAGCCTTAAAAAGCAGCATTAAGAGGTCCTAACGCTGCTTTTTAACGCCCGCTGGTATTACGAGTCTTGAAGGTACAGGTATACCGCTCATTTTTTTGGCCAGACTCGGAAATACCGAAAATCCATTTACATCAATTGCGTATCCTATATTTTCAATGGGACTTGCATAGCGCCGGTATTACAAGTCTGACCAAAAGTGAGCGGTAAACCCTCTCCTGTCGAGCATGATACCGCATTTAAAAGTCAGTAGTTAAGAGTTTTACACTACAACGCCGTAGCATAAAACTCTTAACTAAAGTGCTAAAAAGTACACTAACACCCATAAACTACCTTTTAACCCCTAAACCGAGGCCCCCCCCACATCGCAAACACTAAAATAAATATTTTAACCCCTAATCTGCCGAACCGGACATCGCCGCCACTATAATAAATATATTAACCCCTAAACCGCCGCACTCCCGCCTCGCAAACTCTAGTTAAATATTAACCTCTAATCTGCCGCCCCTAACATCGCTGACACCTACATACATTTATTAACCCCTAATCTGCCGCCCCCAACGTCGCCACCATTATATTAACGTTATTAACCCCTAAATCTAAGTCTAACCCTAACCCTAACACCCCCTAACTTAAATATAATTTAAATAAATCTAAATAAAATTACTACAATTAACTAAATTATTCCTATTAAAAACTAAATACTTACCTATAAAATAAACCATAAGTTAGCTACAATATAACTAATAGTTACATTGTATCTAGCTTAGGGTTTATTTTTATTTTACAGGCAACTTTGTATTTATTTTAACTAGGTAGAATAGTTATTAAATAGTTATTAACTATTTAATAACTACCTAGTTAAAATAAAGACAAATTTACCTGTAAAATAAAACCTAACCTAAGTTACAATTACTCCTAACACTACACTACAATTAAATTAATTACCTAAATTAAATACAATTAATTACAATTAAATAAAATTATCTAAAGTACAAAAAAACAACAATAAATTACAGAAAATAATAAAGAAATTACAAGATTTTTAAACTAATTACACCTAATCTAATCCCCCTAACAAAATAAAAAAGCCCCCCCAAAATAAAAAAGCCCTACCCTACACTAAATTACAAATAGCCCTTAAAAGGACCTTTTGCAGGGCATTGCCCCAAAGTAATCAGCTCTTTTACCTGAAAAAAAATTACAATTCCCCCAACATTAAAACCCACCACCCACACAACCAACCCTACTCTAATACCTACCCAATACCCCCTTAAAAAAATCTAACACTAACCCCTTGAAGATCACCTTACCGGGAGACGTCTTTACTCAACCAGGCAGAAGTGGTCCTCCAGACGGGCAGAAGTCTTCATCAAACCGGGCAGAAGTGGTCCTCCAGATGGGCAGAAGTCTTCATCCAGACGGCATCTTCTTTTTTTTTTTTAAATATTTTATTGGTGAAGTACATCATTTCGTACATAAAAAAACATAATATTCATCATTATATCTGATTATATATGTAGCATTATGAAAACATCTTTTATGAAATTAAATATGACAGAAAAAAAAATAATCATTTATCTAAAGACAACTTTCAACTTTCATATTCTGCCTTCTAGTACTTCACATTTTATATTATTTCTGGGAAAAAGGAAAATCAAATAACCAAATGGAGATAAGACAAAACAAACAAACAGATAGACAAAAAAAAAAAAAAGAAAAAAAAAAGAAAAAAAAAGGGAAGGGGAAAACAATTGATGAGTTGGCCCCTGCCATGCCCCCGGGACCCCCTCTCAGCCCTGCTGACCATTCTCACTTCACCTATTTTGATCTTCTATCCACTGCTGCGGGAGAATCTCTCCCGCGATCAGTGAAAGGAACGCTGTAGAATTTGTTAGAGGGGCGATGAATTGTTTCTGTGATGCCAATGGCCACTTTTGAATTATCTTTAACCATTTCACGAAATATCTCTTGAGATATTTCTCTGATACTAATTTTTTGTCATATAATTCTATCCTCATTTGCAATCTAATTGCACTTGCGAGTTCAGCTATACTCGGGGCACTTACTAACTTCCATTTCTTGAAAACTAACATACGGGCCGCTAGGATAACGGCATTAATCAGCTGTTGATCCCCGAAACATGTCTGATCATGGCACAAAAAAAAAATCTTTCTGGGGGTGAGTTCGCAGCTATGCTGCAAATGTCTATTCAACCAAAAATTTACTTTCCCCCAGAATTGTCTAATCTTGGGGCATGACCAGAGGCAGTGCAACATATCTGCCTTATCAGCACAGCATTTAAAGCACCTATATCTTGGCTCGTCACGCACCCATTTATTCATTCTTTCTGGTGTTAAATAAAAATTATTTAATAGTTTCATGTGAGCTTCCCTCCAACCAGTCTTGGTTGTAGTTGCCTCACATAGCCTTAGACTTTTCTTTATATCAGATTCTTGTAAATTAGTGAAATATCTTTGGAAGGTCTCTTTAATTTGAGATAGATGTATATCCCCCAATTTAGAATATAAGGCCTCATACCAAAAAGTAATTGATCTAACACCAGCTTTATATAATTTGAGACCTGGCTCTATCTCATGTAAACTCCAATCTTGTGTGTCTGAACACATTAATGATGTTATAAAACTTCTGGCCTGGAGATAAGCAAAGAAATTATTTGAAGGAAGATTATATTTATCTGATATCACGCTATACATTTGAATTATATTACTATCCAACCTAAGAAGCTGCGAGAAATATGTAATACCTTTAATATGCCATTCTTTGAATACCCCATTATATATACCTGGGGAAAATGCGGGGGTCCCAATAATGGGTAGAAACCGGGATTTCTGGAAGTCTACTCCCATCATCCTACAGTATTTCTGCCAGGCTAATATAATATTTGAAAATGTAATTAATTGTTTAATATTAGAGGGTAGTTTGGCATGTACATGATGCAGAGCTGCTTTCAAACTAAAGGGTGCAATTAAATCAGACTCAATGTCAAAATATGTGACATACTGTGCTTCCGTCAGCCAGTCTGCACCGTATTTACCCAATGTAACCCAATTATAGTATCTTAAATTTGGTAACGCCATGCCACCAAATTTTTTAGGAATAGACAATTTCTCAATTGACAGGCGTGATTTCTTATTATCCCAGATAAATGATGTGCATGCTCGATTATATAGAACCATATCCTTTTTAAGAATAACCAGAGGTAAATTTTGTAGTAAAAATAAGATCCGAGGGAACAGGATTGTTTTAATCAACATAATTTTTCCTGAGAGAGAAAGATAAAGTATGTTCCACTTTTGGAATTCAGCCTCTAGGTTCGCAAACATTTTAGTATAATTTAGGCCATACCATTCCCCTGGGTCTCTACCTATGAATATCCCAAGATAATTTATATTATCTACCTCCCTGAAAGGGTGGAGAGTATAGCTATATTTATTTTTGTTGATCCATAAGATCTCAGATTTCTGAGCATTAATCTTGTAACCAGTGAACTTACTAAAATGCATAATTATCTCCATTCTTTTTGGGATATTTATACTGGAGTCTTTAATAAAAAGCATAATGTCATCAGCATATAATGTTATGACTATATTCTGCTTGCCCAACTTAATACCCTCCATTTCTTTCCTGAGAAGTGCAGCCATTGGTTCGAGCGCGAGGTTAAAAAGTAAGGGGGATAATGGGCACCCCTGCCAGGTTCCTCTCTGCAGAGTTATATATGACGATAGTTCCCCGTTAACTAAAAGTTGTGACCTAGGTTCCTTATATATTAGTTTAATTGTATCAACAAAGTTACCTTGGAATCCAAATTGGGCAAGAGAAGTAAGCATATGGTCCCATATAATGGAATCAAACGCCTTTTCTGCGTCTATCGTTATCAAGGCCATGTCTGGCAAAGAATGAGGGCCTATTCTGTGAATTTTATTATAATAGTAATCAAGTAAAGTAAGGACTCTACGCATATTTTTTGCTGGGTTCCTAGAAGGCATAAAACCTGTCTGGTCCGGGCTGATTAAATCTCCGATCACCATCTTCAGTCTGTTAGCTATGATGGACATGAATATTTTATAATCTTGATTAAGAAGGGATATGGGTCTATATGAACCCATATCCTCTGGAGGTTTCCCTTTCTTGTGAATTAATGAAACTATTGAATCTGTAAAATATAGTGAATGTTTATTATTCTGTATATAATACTTGTTGAACAGGCTTCCTAACGTTTCTGCCACTTCCAATTTCATTATTTTATAGCACTCTGCAGAGAGTCCACCCGGACCTGGGGCTTTCCCTGCTTTGGTCTTCTCTATGGCCGTAATTATATCTGCTGTAGTTATTTCTAAGTTTAGTTTATCCAATGCGTCTTTAGTAATTTTCGGTAGTTTAACTTTCTTCCAAAAATTCTGTTTTGCCATATTGTCTATTGTTCCCTGAGAGTATATAGTCTGGTAATACTTAAAACATGCTTCTCTAATTTCTGAGGCTTTTGTATAGGTCTCATTTTTATATTTTATTAAAGAGATCATGTTCCTATTCTTCCTAAATTTTCTAATTTTAACCAAATGTTTGGCCGAAATTCCTTGAAACCCCTGGAAATAGCTTCTAGATTTAATATCTTCCAGTGCCTATTTATTATTTAAAAAGGCCTCCCGTTCTGCTTTAGCCTGTGTATACTTATTCCATGTGTTATTGCAGGGGTTATTTATATAGTTTCTATATGTATTTCGCAGCTGATTAGATAATTGGGTCTCTCTAGCTAGCTGTTTCCTCTTGAGTTTTACCATATAATTCTTAATATCCCCTCTTAAGACCGCTTTCCCTGCTTCCCAGAATATTTCTATCTTATGACTGTATGTATTATTCAAATTTTGATATTCTCTCCATCTCCCTTTTAACCAGTTACAGAAGTGACTATTATTTATCATATATCCTGGGAAGCTAAATGTATTCGCATGCGGCCCTTCCTGCACATTCAGTTTAAAGTTGATACTAATAATTGCATGGTCTGATAACGTGAAATCATATATCTGAGATATAATATCTATCTTCAGTAAATGCTCCTCTATTAAAAAGAGGTCGATTCTAGAAAAGTTCCTATGTGATTTCGATTCACAGGAATATTCTCTCATATCTGGATGTTGTGTTCTCCAGATATCTTTTAATTTTAGTGATGCACAAAATTCTCTAAAAAATTTAGCCTCCTTCCTATATTTTGAAGCACTCTTTTATCGAAACCTGTCTATTTCAGGATGTAGCACCATGTTGAAGTCCCCTGCTAATATTATATTCTGCCCTAAATAAGGAATTAATTTTTGCTTGATACTGCCCCAGAATTCCCTATCAAATTCATTAGGCCCATAAACGTTGCAGATTGTCCATATTTTGTGTGATGTTTCGATTTGAACAATCAAAAATCTGCCGGCTGTGTCAATTTCTTTACTTATTATTTTATATGTAATCCTTTTACTGAATATAATTGCAACCCCCCGCTTTCTGTGTGTGCATGGTGTTGCTATTATTTCATTCACCCAATTCACTCTAAGTTTTGCTATCTTGTCTTCCTTTAGATGCAGTTCCTGTAAAAGTATTATATCTGGATCAAGTTTCTTAATTGATTTTAAAATACCTTTGCGCTTTGCTGGAGATGACACACCTCCAACATTCCAAGAGATAAAATTTAAATTTCTACTCATCTAAGAAATGTGATTATCTTACTACTTTGGCCAGCCCGCCTCTAGAGGGGTACCCGGGGGTGGGCGGGGAAGAAAGAAAGAAAAAAAAAAAAAAGAAAAAAAAAAAGGGGGGAGAGAGGAAAAAGAAAGGGGGAAAGGGGGAAAACCACAACATATAACAAATAAAACCTGCATCCATTCACTACCCAAGCTGACTATATCTATGCAAGCTGGTAGTTTTCCTTCACTGCCACTCATTACATATCTCTTTGCTATCTTGCTCCTAACTGTGCTGGTATATTTACCTGGTTACACCTTAATATTCTTTGTTTTACAGTATGTCTTAGCTTCTTCTGGGGTGTTTAGCAGATTTTGCCCTTCTTTCTCTTCTATAGCTATTCTTGCTGGATACCTGAGGCTAGCCTTTATACCTGCTTTAATAAGGGCAGAGCAATATGGTGACATTTCTCTTCTTCTAGCCATCGTATTGGTAGAGAAGTCCTGGAATAATAGAACTTGTGTACCTTCAATAATGAGTGATTTAATCTTTCGGTACTGCTGCATAACCCTGATTTTATCTTGGAAACACAGGTATCTAATAACTATCATTCTAGGGCGTTTTTTATTATCTGCATCTGACCTACTTGGGCCGACCCTGTGTGCTCTTTCTACCGCCAGTTTATCTCCCTGTAATTCCAAACCTAATAGCCTGGGTAACCTAGTGGAGGCAAATTGTATCAGATCTGTGAATTCGCTATTTTCTGGCAAGCCCACCACCCTCACATTATTTCGACGCGATCTATCTTCAAGATCGTCAACTTTATTTTGCAAAGTTTTAATGGTATCTGTAAGTTTTTGGTTACTTGCTTCCTGTACGGTATATAGATCTTCTAACTCTGATATTCGAGTCTCTGCCTCTGTCAGTCTACTGGAGAACTGCCTAATTTCCACCGTCAACCCAGCCAGATCTTTTTTCAATGACTCAAGTTGTGGTACAATCAGCTCTGCTAACTGATTATTCGTAATCTGTATGTCTGTGCTGGCGGTGGCCATCATGGACGTCTCCAGCAGGCTATCTGCTACTGCATCATTTAAGGGCTTGTTGCCTTTCTTATCTCTCCTGACGGGCATAATTGGGGATCTTTGTTTCATATTAGTCATATATCTTTCCATGAAGTGTCGTAAGTAAAAAAAAAATTACTACAAATGGTGAATCTTGTATATGCCTATATACCTATAAGCATGTATGTGCACAAAATGTGAGTAAAAAGTGAGAGAGAAAAAAAAATAAATAAAAAAAATATTTGAGGTTATGTGACCTCTATCTTAGAGTACAAATTCAAAACGGCTCCTCCCCACGAAGCCGATACAGTTTCAAACAATCTTGTGTGTATGTGTAAAAAGCAAAAACAGAAGTGCTCTACTTTTTAAGGGAATTATATGTTTTCAGACCCCCATGCCTATTATGCTAATTGTGTTTATGGTTGTATCGTCAGATTGATATGTTACTCTTTCAAAAACGAAAAAACTAACAAACACAAAACCTCAACAGATCTACTTTGCAGTGGCATTTTCTAGTAAGAATCAATAGTTGTCTACTCACACCTGGCGCTAGAATTAGGTATGGCAGCTATTATAGACAGCCACATATATATAAAATCAATGACAGAAACACAAAGCAGAAATATACAGGTAAACAAAAAAGAAATATATAACAGCAGATCAACTGGGTCAAAGTCCTTTGCCTCCTTGCAAACACTATAAGGAAATATTCTGCACTCAGACTGTGCCAATCTACTCTTTGTCACTGCAAAACGGTGCTCTCTTTCTCCAAGTGTCTTATTGCCCCTTGCTAAGGACCAGGAGGCAGATTTGCAGTAATCAAGGTATAGATAGATATAAATAGTTAATGTCTCATAATATTTTTGGCAGTATAATCCTTTGACCCTTTATATAAACTTCAGATAGAGTTGAAACCTCTGTGTCCACCAGGTAGATTTTAAACCTGCACGCCATTGCCTTTGCTGAATGCAGCAAACTAGGGTGTACCAACAGCCAAACAAACAGGATAACAAGCCTTCAAAAAATGTTAAAAAAAAAAGCGGTTGTTTGGCTTCCTTTAGCTTCTGTAGGCCTCCCAGCTGTATTCTCAGTAGACCCTTAGTATATGCACCAATTATAGTTAGTTACACTGTATCCTTTGAGAGATATATAATAAGACCTTCTGAGCTTGACAAATCGTAACAAAATGTTCCCAGAGGCAAAGATACCTTTATCAAAGCAGCTGACTGTTAAAGTTGCATTGCTGTATATAGGCCTCCTCACCCATCGGTTAAACACCAGATCTTCGGATATGCCATTGCTTGTGTACTAACAAAGATTGATAGGTGTATCTTTAAATCATATGCAGAGACACAATATCTGTTATAGTCTTAGTACATCATATGTCTCCATATGTCTCCTTGTGCCACTCAACTTGCATGAGGCTTACAATATACAGTGCTGGCTTATATGCTGTCTTATAATAAAATTGTACTTGCGGTTTTTCTGCCTCAGGGCTTGCGGCTCATATGTTCCGTCACCCTCACACGGACGTCGATCCAAACGAGACACCTCCTGTTCGCGCCAACCTCCCATGGGGCCGAAAATGAGTCAGTTCCTGCTGTATTTGACGCACTTGTCACGCTTACGTTTTAGTAAGGACCTGGGCTGGAACCGGCACCTTCCTCCTCTATTGCTGCACCGCGTCAGCTGAAGGGGTTCCTCCACCGGCTTTTCCTCTGCCAGCAAGAGTAAGTGAATGGATGCGGTCAGTACCACCTGACATTGGCGGTAAACACCGGCTTCCGTAGCGCTCCGTGAATTCCGTCTCCCCTAGGCCTCCGCAATCAGAGCTGCCAATGGGGACCAGGAGCTGGGGTGATGCAAAAACACTCTGCTGCTTGGTGCGCAGAGCTCAGAGCGCGCGTGTGTTCTTTCACGCTCCTCCCCGGAAGCCCAGACGGCATCTTCTATCTTCATCCATCCATCGCGGAGCGGGCCCATCTTCAAGACATCCGACGCGGAGCATCCTCTTCTTTCCACAGCCAAGGACTGAATGAAGGTTCCTTTAAATGACGTCATCCAAGATGGCGTCCCTTCAATTCCGATTGGCTGATAGAATTCTATCAGCCAATCGGAATTAAGGTAGAAAAAATCCTATTGGCTGATGCAATCAGCCAATAGGATTGAACTTCAATCCTATTGGCTGATCCAATCAGCCAATAGGATTGAGCTGGCATTCTATTGGCTGTTCCAATCAATGAAGGGACACCATCTTGGATGACGATATGAGGATTGAAGGGACGCCATCTTAGATGACGTCATTTAAAGGAACCTTCATTCAGTCGTCGGCCGTGGAAAGAAGAGGATGCTCCATGTCAGATGTCTTGAAGATGGACCCGCTCCGCGCCGGATGGATGAAGATAGAAGATGCTGTCTGGATGAAGACTTTTGCCTGTCTGGAGGACAACTTCTGCCCGGTTGGATGAAGACTTCTGCCCGCCTGGAGGACCACTTCTGCCCGGTTGGGTGAAGACGTCTCCCAGTAAGGTGATCTTCAAGGGGTTAGTGTTAAGGCGGTATTGGGTGGGTTTTAGAGTAGGGTTGGTTGTGTGGGTGGTGGGTTTTAATGTTGGGGGGGAATTGTAATTTTTTTTTCAGGTAAAAGAGCTGATTACTTTGGGGCAATGCCCTGCAAAAGGCCCTTTTAAGGGCTATTTGTAATTTAGTGTAGGGTAGGGCTTTTTTTATTTTGGGGGGGCTTTTTTTATTTTGTTAGGAGGATTAGATTTGGTGTAATTAGTTTAAAAATGTTGTAATTTCTTTATTATTTTCTGTAAATTAGTGTTTGTTTTTTTTGTACTTTAGATAATTGTATTTAATTGTAATTAATTGTATTTAATTTAGGTAATTAATTTAATGGTAGTGTAGTGTTAGGTGTAATTGTAACTTAGGTAAGGTTTTATTTTACAGGTAAATTTGTCTTTATTTTAACTAGGTAGTTATTAAATAGTTAATAACTATTTAATAACTATTCTACCTAGTTAAAATAAATTCAAAGTTGCCTGTAAAATAAAATTAAACCCTAAGCTAGCTACAATGTAACTATTAGTTATATTGTAGCTATCTTTTGGTTTATTTTATAGGTAAGTATTTAGTTTTAAATAGAAATGATTTAGTTAATTGTAGTTATTTAATTTAGATTTATTTTAATTACATTTGTTAGGGGGTGTTAGGGTTAGGGTTAGACTTAGATTTAGGGGTTAATAACTTTATTATAGTGGCAGCGACGTTAGGGGCGGCAGATTAGGGATTAATAAATGTAGGTAGGTTGCGGCGACATTGGGGGTGGCAGAGTAGTGGTTAATAAATAAAATGTATTTGTCGGCGATGTTGGGGGCGGCAGATTAGGGGTTCATAAGTATAATGTAGGTTGAGGCGGTGTCCTGAGCGGCAGATTAGGGGTTAATAATATAATGCAGGTGTCGGCGATGTTGGGGTGGCAGATTATGGGCTAATAAGTGTAAGATTAGGGGTGTTTTGACTCGGGGTTCATGTTAGGGTGTTAGGTGTAGACATAAATGTATTTTCCCCATAGGAATCAATGGGGCTGTGTTAGGAGCTTTACGCTGCTTTTTTGCAGGTGTTAGTTTTTTTTTTCTGCCGGGTCTCCCCCATTGATTCCTATGTGGAAATCGTGCACAAGCACGTTTTACCAGCTTACTGCTAACGTAAGCAGTGTTGGTATTGAGGTGAGATGTGGAGCAAAATTTTGCTCTACGCTCACTTTTTTGCGGCTAACGGCGGGTTTATAAAAACCCGTAATACCAGCTCTGTCTGTAAGTGAGCGGTGAGCATAAACTGCTCGTTAGCACCGCCCATCCTCTAACGCAAAACTCGTAAACTAGGCCTAAATAACTTACTATCTGAGCTGATACATCCTGACCAGATGGGGTTCATGCCAGAGAGAGAAACAAAGGATAATACAGTAAAATTAATACATCTAATTAAATATATTTCAAATTTTAAAGTTTCTCACCTTGTTGCTCTCCACAGACGCTGAAAAGGAATTTGATTGCCTTGACTGGACTTTTTTTTTTAAAAGCAACACTTAAAATAATAATTCCAGATGCATTCACTCAAAGAACATTTACTCTTTATTCCATGCCTGCAGTAAAAATAATAGTAAATGGGATTCTCTTACTCCCCTTCTATAATAATAATGGAAACCGTTAAGCTTGTCCCCTTTCCCCATTGCTATTAATTCTGTCTCTTGAATCACTTTCTGATAAAATCAGGAATAACCCAGATATAAATTGAATAATGATCAAGAAGGATGTTTACAAATTAGCTCTATTTGCAGTTGATGTTTTACTCACCCTTACTGAAATACTAGCATCTCTCTTCGGTGCGTACCAAAATTTACAAGTTCATGGATGTGTTTAATTTTTTTAGTCAACATGAATGAACCAGAGTCACTTCATATTCATCTCTCTATACAAAATATTTTTAATCATTATTCTTGTGCTATTTTTAAGACATTTCATGTGATTTTTAAAATATTTTAATAGCTACTAATATTATTTTAGAGTTCCCATGTATACATACAGTATATCTAGTGTATATAATTTATATATAAATAAATAAATACATATCATCTATCTATCTTCTGTCTATCTGTCTACCTAATCTCTTATATTTATTTTTTTGAAAATGTTATATTTGCATAAAGAACATGTAATTATGTGTAAGCAGAGGTTTTTACAAAATTTAAAATGATAGTGCACTGTAAAATTGTTTTTCCCTTAATGTGTTTCCAATGACTTCCAGCAGCAGTATAAAATGTATGAGACATTGCTTCTTTAGTTTTATTTTTGTATACTAAATAGCTGGTTTTGTTGTTTAAAACCACAACTGGTTAAATGAGTGGAGCTTGCAGGGAAACCAGATCTCCTTATTTTGTCACTTTCTGTACACACATATGCTTCTCTGTCTGTATATCAAAGCTAAACACTGATAATATAAAACTATCTTGATATAATTGACTTTATATAACATGATCCATCAGCACTGTGAGATCCCTAGTGAGTATATATAAAAGGCAGATTTTGCTATACTTCTCCCAGGCTGTGTTCTTTTACATCCTTTACATATTCTGCATGACATAATAGTTCTGTTGCATTTATTCTTTGTGCTTTGTATTTTATTTGACTTTACACTTCAGATTATTTTATAACATTTAAAGTTTGCAATTTATATTTTCTGTTTCCCATGCATAAAGATTCTGTATATAGAAGTGTATTAAGAATTGGGATTTTACAAATTCTGATTATGATTTGACAGTTTCTGTGTGACTTTAATAAATAAGGGTCATATTTTGTATATTTATGTATATCTTTTACAAATTACATTGCACTTTGTATTTTTTCTCTAGTTTAGAAATAAATTACAGTGCAGACTTCACAGGGGTTGAACTCATTGATTTCTATAAGAAACAGGGTGGAACCTGGAAGTGTAATGCTCGTGGGATATTTCCCTATCAGACCAAACTTGGCCTGTATTCTTCTTATCCCGGCGTCAAGTGGAAGGATAAGGAAATATCCCAGAACAAAGTGAGTTTAAGAAATGAGGTAAGCAGTACTCACGGTAGACAGGGTAGTACTTCACGGCAATACGATTAAGGCAGAGAATGGTCAGTGACAGGCAGAGTTTGGCAACAGAAAGGAAATCCAGCAGTTTAGTAGTTCAGGGGTAAAGAAGTAGAATGGTCAGGAACAGTCAGAGGTCAGCAGCAAAAGGTAATCTAGCAGTTTAGCAGTTCATGGGTAAACCAATAGAATGGTCAGGAACAGGCACAGGTCAGCAACAAAAGGCAATCTATCAGTTTAGGGGTAAACCTGTAGAATGGTCAGATAAGCAGAGTTCAGTAACAATATTGCAATCTAGCAATTCAAGGGTTAAGCAGCAGAGTGCAAGAAAGAAGAAATGTGATGGCACTATTATTGTAGATATAGAAGGGATGGGCCTAGAATAATTTCCAATTGGCCTTTTACAAATTATAAATTAGCCCAGAGGTGCTGTGTATTAAACATATATTTGAACGAGAGCAACTATATAATAGTTGCAAAGAAAGAATACACCATAGCACTCAAATCCCTCACAGAAATTGTGTAATGGTATAGGTAGGTATACGTCAACAAAAACAGTATAAAAATTAAACTTTATTAGGTATATTTAAAATGGGAAAGAACGTTAAAAACAGCTAGATAAGTTTAGGGCTGGTGGTAAATTGCTGTCCTGGATGTGTCATACCAGGTAGACAATTGTATAAAGTAGATTAGGACAATATATGTATGGGATAAACAGCAGAGTGGTCAGGCAAGCAGAGTTCAGTAACAATAAGGCAATCCAGCAAATCAAGGGTTAAGCAGCAGAGTGGTCAGACAAGCAGAGTTTGGTAACAATAAGGCAATCAAAGTAACAGCAATTCAGAATAATAGCACAAGGGAAGCATAAGACTAACCTATACTTGGGCACTGAAGGTAAGTAATGCAGGTACTTACATAGGTGCAGATTCGCGCCAAGAGGACTCACAGACCGGCATCAGAGGGAAATGGCATGCAGCGATGACGTCATCGCTGCACACCCACAGGAACCGCTGCGTCCATGCCAACGGACATAGCAACAGGACGGAGCAACAAGAAGAGCCAAGGAGTGGCGAGGAGTGGCATGACACAGCCCCCCTCTCAAGGGTTACCTCTGGGAACCAAGAGCTGGCTTAGAGAGGTGAGCAAGATAAAACTTGGATACCAGGGAGGGAGCATGCACATCATGGGCAGGGACCAGGAATGATCAGCTACAGAGTTACCCTTCCAGTGCACCAGGTATTGAAACGGTCTTTGTTTATACCTGGAGTCCAGGATCTTAGCGATTTCATACTCTGGTTCACCATGAACGAAGAGCGGAGGAGGTGGAGGTCTGAGTCGAGTATATCTATTCCTGACGTAGGGCTTGAGGAGTGAGACATGTAAGACTGGGCGAGTGTGCAGGGCTCTGGGCAAGTCCACTTTGTAAGCAACAGGAGAAAGTCTTTTGATGACATTATAAGGACCAATATACCGAGGTCCTAATTTGTGACAATGTTGATGTAAGTGGATATGTTGGGTAGAGACCCAGACACGAACAACTGCAATAAAGACACAAATATTAGCTTGATGATGATTGGCAAACCTCTTGTATCTGGAGGTGGTTGAGTGTTACTGAGAGCGTATTCGTTGCCAATGGGTAGTGAGGTCAGTGAAGCAATGTTCTGCAGCAGGGACTCCTGTGGATTGAGCAGAAAGAGGAAAACCACTAGGTTGATAACCAGCTGCGGCCTGGAAAGGAGAGCATCGTAGAGAAGATTGCCAATGAGTGGTATACCATGGAGCCTTCCACGTGTAACAGAAAAAGAGTGGACAATTCTTGGGCTGTAGGTAACTTAGGTAAAGGTACAAAGTGAGCAAGTTTGGAGAATTAATCCACCACAACCCAGATGACTGTATGATGGTCAGAAGGAGGGAGGTCTATAACAAAATACATGGCTATGTGTGTCCATAGTTGTTTAGGTATGGAAAATGGTTGAAGTAGGCTATGAGGTAGGGAACGGGGAGTCTTATTTACAGCACAAGTCTGACAAGCCTTGACATAATCCTAAGAGTCTGACTTCATGGTAGACCACCACACGTGTTGGAAAAGGAGTTTAAAGGTTCTTGTCTAACCAGGATGACCTGACAGTTTGTTGTCATGAGCCCAGGATTGCACAGGAGAGCAAAGGTTTGGAGGAACATAAAGGATCTCAGGAGCCACAGGTGCTTCAGAAGGTTTTCTTGACTGGACACGTTGCAGTCTTTGAAGAAGAGAGGTGTTGAGCTGAGCAACCACACAGGAAGGAGGTATGATGTTTTCGATAGGAGCTTCAAAAGAGTCAGACTGAGAAAACTGATGGGAAAGGGCATCAGCTTTTTTATTCTTGGTCCCAGGAAGGTAAGAGACTATAAAGTTAAAACAGGAAAAGAATAGGGCCCACCTGGTCTGTCGAGGATTGAGTTGATGAGCAGTCTCTAGGTACATCAGATTCTTGTGGTCAGTGAGAATTTAAATGTGGTTAGCGGTACCCTCTAGCCAATGACACCATTCAGTCAGGGCCATCTTAATGGCTAAGAGTTCACGATTACTCACATCATAATTCCTTTCTGCAGGAGTAAACCGTTTAGAAAAAAAGGCTACAGTGTGCAACTTGGACGTTAAAGGGTTCCTTTGGGTTAAGACTGCACCAGCTCCTATCTCGGAGGCATCAAACTCTAGAGTGAACTGTAGGTCAGGATCAGAATGGCGGATCACAGGAGCAGAACAAAATACCTTTTTCAAATTAGAGAAAGCATCCACAGCTACAGGAGGCCAATTCTTGTAGGCTCTGTTTTGTTTAGTCAGCTCAGTAAGTGGAGCAACGATTTGGGAGAAGTTATTTATAAACTTGCGATAATAGTTGGAAAACCCCAAGAATTTCTGTAGTTCTTTTAATGAGGTGGGTTGAGGCCATTCCAAAACTGTGGTTAGCTTTGTTGGATCCATGGGAAAACCTTCCTTTGAGATGACATATCCAAGGAACTGGATCTGGACTTGATCAATCTCATATTTCTCCAGCTTGGCTACCAGAGAATTGTTTCTGAAGTGAAGAAGTACCTGTTTTACATGCTCATGATGATCCTCAAGGGTGGAGGAGAAAATGAGGATGCCATCCAAATAGATGATGACAGTGCGATTAAGGAGGTCACAAAAGACATCATTGAGGAATGCTTGGAAGACAGCAGGGGCATTGCACAACATAAAAGGCAAGGCAGTTGTAATGCCCTGATCTCGTTTTGAAGGCAGTCTTTCACTCATGTCCAGGGAAGATACGAATGAAATTGTACCCACGTAGATCTAACTTTGTAAAGTAGGAAGCTGTAATGCTCATGGGATATTCCCCTATCAGACCAAACTTGGCCAGTAGTCTTCTTTTCCCGGCATCAAGTGGAATTATAGGAAACATCCCAGAGCAGAGAGAGAGTTTGTAAAATGAGGTAAGCAGTACTCACAGCAGGGAGGGCAGTACTCAGTTGCAACAGGAAAGTAATCCAGCAGTATGGCAGTTCAGGGGTAAACCAATAGAATGGTCAGACAGGCAGAGTTCATCAACAGTTAAGCAATACAGCAATGCAGAGGTTAAGGCAAGCAGAGTAGTCAAAACAGGCAGAGTTCATCAACAGTAAAGGAGTCCAGCAATTCAGGGGTTAAGGCAAGCAGAGTAGTCAAAACAGGCAGAGTTCATCAACAGTTAAGCAATCCAGCAATACAGAGTTTAAAGCAAGCAGCATAGTTAAACAGGCA
Source organism: Bombina bombina (assembly GCF_027579735.1). Lineage (NCBI taxonomy): Eukaryota > Metazoa > Chordata > Amphibia > Anura > Bombinatoridae > Bombina > Bombina bombina. Next base: position 729,048,569 of record NC_069501.1, on the reverse strand, counting down.
GAGTTCATCAACAGTTAAGCAATCCAGCAATGCAGAGTTTAAGACAAGCAGCGTAATCAAACAGGCAGAGTTCATTAACAGTTAAGCAGTTCAGCAATTTAGGGATTAAGGCAAGCAGAGTAGTCAAAACAGGCAGAGTTCAGCAACAGTGAATTAATACAGCAATACGTCATACAGATATACAGCACCCAGGAGCACAAGAAGTAACACCTATAATTGGGCACAGGTGAGAGAGACTGAGGTCTTTACATAGGGAAGACAGGTTGGGTGGTGATGATGTCATCACTGTGCTGTAGTTACCTTGCCATATCTCTAGCAACAGGAGGAATGCCTGTGTTCATGGCAATGGCCACAGCAGAGCAGAGGAGCAGTGTGACAGAGTCCCCTTCTCAAAGGTACCGCCGGGACCCTACATTGGCTTGGTGGGATGTGCAGCGTGAAATCTGGAGACCAAAGATGGAGCATGCACATCATGGGCAGGAACCCAGGAACGATCCACCACGGAGTAGCTCTTCCAGTGTACTAAGTACTGTAGTTGCATTTGCCTGTATTTGGAGTTCAGGATCTTAGCAACCGCATACTAAGGATCACCATGAATCAGGAGTGGGGGAGGAGGTGGTCAGAGCTGGGTATATCTGTTCTTGATGTAGGCTTGAGTAACGAGATGTGGAAGACAGGGTGTATGCGCAGGGTTCTGGGCAAGGCTACTTTGTAGGCAAAATGAGACAGTCTTTTAAGGACCTTGTAAGGGCCAATAAACCTAGGCCCTATTTTGTGACTGAGTTAACGTAGACAAATATGTCGAGTAGAGACCCAAACATGGTCACATACCAAAAATTCATAGACAGAAGCTCTATGATGATCAGCAAACCTCTTGTATCTGGAGACAGCTGAACGTAACTGAGAGTGAATACGTTGCCAATGAGAAGTGAGGTTAGTGATATGTCGGCCTGCAGCAGGAACCCCTGTAGACAGAGCAGAAAGAGGAAAAACACAAGGTTGGTAGCCTGCTGTGGCTTGAAATGAAAAACATCGTAGAGAAGAGTGCCAATGAGTGTTCTTTGCCAGCTCAGCTAGGGGCAACAACTCAGACCAGTTGGTATGGAGAGAATTAACAAAAGTTCTGAGATAGGCTTCGAGATATTGATTCACTCTCTCAGTCAGCCCATTAGTCTGAGAATGGTAGCTGGATGACAAGGAAACGGTGGATCCAATCAACTTGCAAAAGGCTCTCCAAAAGGCAGAGATGAATTGTGGACCTCTGTTGGAAACAATATTCATGGGAATGCCATGAAGTCGTACCACATGAAACTGAAAAAAAGATGATAACTCTTGGCAAATGGCAGTTTCTTTAAGGGTACAAAATGAGCTAGTCTGAAAAATTGATCCACCACAACCCAGATAACCATATGATGGTCAGAAGGAGGGAGGTCCACAATGAAATCCATTGTTATGTGTGTCCAAGGTTGTTTGGGAATGGACAATGGTTGGAGTAAGCCAGGAGGCAAGGATCAAGGAGTCTTATTGGCAGCACAAGTCATGCAGGCTTTCACATAATCCTGAGCATCAGTCTTTATGGTATGCCACCAAACATGCTTGGAAAGAAGCTTAAAAGTTCTTGTTAAACCAGGATGTGTTGAAAGTTTACTATCATGAGCCCAGGATAGCACAGGGGTGCATAGGTTCAGAGGTACAAAGAAGATATCAGTATTCACAGGTTCTTAAGGAGGCTTTCTAGACTGGGCATGTTGCAGTCTTTGAAGAAGGAGGGGGGTATGATGTATTCAACAGGAGCATCAGAGGAATCACTTGACTGAGGAAACTGACGGGAAAGAGTGTCAGCCTTTTTATTCTTGGTGCCAGGAAGATAAAAAGAACAAGGTCAATCAGATTCTTGTGGTCAGTGAGAATCTGAATGGGATTGGCGGTACCCTCTAGCCAATTACGCCATTCAGTCAGAGTTCACGATTACCCACGTCATATATCTTCTCTGCAGGAGTAAAGCACTTGGAGAAAAAGGCTACAGGGTGCAACTTGGAGGATATATGATCCCTTTGGGTTAGGATTGCTCCATCTCCAATCTCAGAGGTGTCAACCTCTAAAGTGAACTGCATGTCAGGATCAGGATGGCAGAGCACAGGAGCAGAACAAAAGGCCTTTTTCAGGTGAGAGAAGGCATCCACGGCTTCGGGAGGCCAGTTTTTGCAGTCTCTGTTCCGTTTTGTTAACTCAGTGAGGGGAGCAACTATTTAGGAGATGTTTTTTATAAACTTGCGGTAATAATTAGAGAATCCCAAGAATTTCTGTAGTTCCTTTAATGAGGTGGGTTGAGGCCATTCCAGGACTGCGGTGAGCTTAGAAGGATGCATGGCAAAACCCTCCTTCAAGAAAACATAGCCAAGGAACTGGATCTGAACTTCACATTTCTCCAGTTTGGCTACCAGTGAATTGTCTCTGGGGCGAAGAAGTACCTGTCTCAGCAATGCAGAGTTTAAGGTAAGCAGCGTAGTCAAACAGCCAGAGTTCATCAACAGTTAAGCAGTCCAGCAATTCAGGGGTTAAGGCAAGCAGAGTAGTCAAAACAGGCAGAGTTCAGCAACAGTGAATCAATACAGCAATTCAGCATACAGATATACAGCACCCAGGAGCACAAGAAATAACACCTATACTTGGGCACAGGTGAGAGAGACTGAGGCCTTTACATAGGGAAGACAGGGCGGGCGGTGATGATGTCATCACCGTGCTGTAGTTACATTGCCATATCCATAGCAACAGGAGGAGTGCCTGTGTCCATGGCAATTGTTACAGCAGAGCAGAGGAGCAGCGTGACACAAGCATTTTGGAGAGAATCATATAATTCAGTGATCAAATGAATAGGATAACGATTCTTGATTGTAATGTGGTTTAGGGCTCTGTAGTGGATAAAGGTCTGAGACCACCATCATTTTTACTGACAAAAAAGAAGCCAGCTCCGGCAGGAGAAGAGGAAGGGCGAATAAAGCCTTTAGCTAGGTTCTCTTGGATATATTCCTCCATGGCATTGGTTTCAGCTTTGGAGAGGGGATAAGTCCTCCCTTTATGAAGTGGGGCTCCAGGAAAGAGGTCAATTTTGCAGTCATAAGGATGGTGAGGTGGCAGCACATCGGTTGCTTTCTTTTCAAAAACATCTGTAAATTCTGCATATACTGAAGGAAGGTTAGAAGGGGTCAGCAGGCTGGCTATAGGGACGTGATGCAGTGGAGTAACTTTAGCCAGGCAGTAGTGAAAATGGGATTTACCCCAGTCCAGTGGAATTGAGGATTGTGTTTACATAACCAAGGAAAACCAAGGAAAACCAAGGATAACTGGTTATGCTGGAGAATGATTGCATTGAACTGCAACTGTTCGGTATGTAGTACTCCCAAAGTCATGGTTAGGGGAGCTGATTCGAAATGGATTAAACCTGATCCAAGGGGAGTGCCATCCAGAGTGGATATTTTAAGACATTGTTATTTCTGAAGAAGAGGCAACCCTGTGTAAATCATGAAAATGTGATCTAGAAAATTTCCAGCTGCCCCTGAATCAATAAAGGCTTGAGTGTGGACAGAAGTCTAAAGAAAGGTAAGGGTAACAGGTACCAGGAACCGAGAAGAGTGAGGGGAATTAGTAGTAGCCAGTCATAGAGGTACCCCACTTTTATCCTCTAAGCATTGGCTTTTCCCGACAGTATATCACAATTCTTGAGTTGGTGTGAATTAGAACCACAATAGAAACAAAGTCTTAATGTCCTTCTTCTTTGTCTTTCAGATTCAGAGGGTTTAAGGGACGTGAGATCCATGGGCTCTTCTTCAGAGGTAACTAGAGGTGCTGAGGGGGTAGAGGATAGTCTAGAGACTGGACGGGTAGGAGGACGAGAGGGAAGGATTCTGTGAGTTCTCTCTCTCTCAGCTTGTCTCTCCTGAAAGCAAGCGTCCAGACTGTTGCAAAGTGTTATGAATTCATCCAGGGAAGATGGAACATCACGATAAGGGAGCTCATTCTTGATGTGCTCATGTAGGCCTCTCTTGAAGGCCACTTTGAGAGCACTGCCATCCCAACTGGTTTCATGTGCCAAGGTACGAAACTCAATGGCGTATTGTGCCACAGCTCTATTGCTCTGGGGGAGATCCAAGAGAGAGTATTCTGCAGCAGAAGTGCAGCCAGAGGTCCCAAGTATGTAAGATAATGCAGAAATGAAGGTATCTACACTGAGCACTCTGTTCCAAAAGGGGAGAGACCCAGGCTAAAGCCTTTCCTTTCATTAAAGAAATGATAAAAGTGACCTTTGACTGATGAGACTGGAAGATGTGAGTGTCATTGCGGAAGTACAGCCTGCACTGGTTGAGAAATCCCCTACAGTTGGCAGTACCATCCGGGGTATACTACCAGAAACAGGAAGGGAGGTTGCAGCACTAGCACCAGGGACCAGCTGTGTGGGAACAGGAGCAGCCTTTTTCTCTGCAACCAGTGAGGAAAGCATAGCGGTTATAGTCTCAAGTTTAGAATCCGCATTCTGCTAGTGTATGGCATGGGTTCCCAGGGTTTGTCCCTGAAGAGAAACTGGTCTTGCTACCTCATTTGGGTCCATGCCCAAGTATAATGTAATGCTCGTGGGATATTTCCCTATCAGACCAAACTTGGCCAGTAGTCTTCTTATCCCGGCGTCAAGTGGAAGGATAAGGAAATATCAAAGAACAAAGTGAATTTAAGAAATTTAAGATTAAGGCAGAGAATGGTCAGAAACAGGCAGAGTTTGGCAACAGAAAGGCAATCCAGCAGTTTAGTAGTTCAGGGGTAAAGCAGAAGAAAGGTCAGGAACAGGCAGAGGTCAGCAACAAAAGGTAATCCAGCAGTGTAGCAGTTTAGATATAAACCAATAGAATGGTCAGGAACAGGCAGAGGTCAGCAACAAAAATTAATCCAGCAGTTAAGCAGTTCAGGGGTAAACCAGTAGAATGATCAGACAAGCAGAGATCAGTAACAATAAGGCAATCCAGCAATTCAAGAGTTAAGCAGCAGAGTGGTAAGACAAGCAGAGTTCAGTAACAATAAGGCAATCCAGCATTTCAAGGGTTAAGCAGCAGAGTGGTCAGACAAGCAGAGTTGGGTAACAATAAGGCAATCAAAGTAACAGCAGTTCAGAATAATAGCACCCAGGGAAGCATAAGACTAACCTATACTTGGGCACTGAAGGTAAGAAATGCAGGTACTTACATAGGTGCAGATTTGTGCCAAGGGGACTCACAGACCGGCATCAGAGGGAAATGGCGTGCGGCGATGATGTCATCTCTGCACGCCCACAGGAACCTCCGTATCCTGAGGAGCACCGAGAAGTGGCATGACAGAAAGTCCTCAAGAGATGAGAGAGGCATTCCATTAAAAGTAATGAGGCTCTCTGGGATATAGAATTTCACAGAGGAGAAAGAAGTTAACAAGAAAGCAATTGGGACTGATGTAATGGCCTCTATTTATGAAAGGTCTTGCGGATCAGGTCCGCAAGACCTCGCTGAATGCGGAGAGCAATACGCTCTCCGCATTTAACATTGCACCAGCAGCTCACAAGAGCTGCTGGTGCAACGCCGTCCCCTGCTGACTCGCGGCTGCCAGCAGGGAGCTGTCAATCAACCCGATCATATTCGATCGGGTTGAATTGTGGCGATTCCTGTCTGCCTGCTCAGAGAAGGCGAACAGGGTTATGGAGCAGCGGTCTTTAGACCGCTGCTTCATAACTGCTGTTTCTGGCGAGTCTTCAGACTCGCCAGAAACACGGGCCATCAAGCTCCATTCGGAGCTTGATAGATAGGCCCCAAAGTCTCACTGTGCAGTAAATGTAAATTAAGCTGACATGTTTTTATTACAATTTAACTTGTATTGCCACTAGTTTAGTATATTTTACTTTTCTGTCAGTTAAAAAAGTGTATTGTTAACTTTGAGCAAACTTCACCTGCATAAAACTGATGAGATAATTCAGCGAAACCTGCTTATGCAAAATTCTTAAGAACTCCCACAGAATTCTCATACTATACTGTACTGGGCTTGTCTCTCCTTCACATACAGAAATGCAAAGAAGGCCCCTTGGTGAAGTTTAGCATAATCTGCCTTTTTAGAATTTCACTAAAGGGATAGCAAACATCAAAAGTTTTGCATAACCAACACTGCTATATTAATATACTTTTTACCTCTGTGATTACCTTGCATCTAAGCTTCTTCAGACTGCCTCCCTATCTCAAATCATTTGACATTTCATCAGGTTAGCCTGATGAAACAGTGTGTTACACTGAGAAACGCGTTGCTGTTGTTTTTATTTTTGTAATAAATATTTAAAATATTTTAAACTTTTTTAACTCTCCACCTGCTGCCGAATCATTTTTGTTCCTGAAACTTTTCCATTTACTGGACTCTGCACAGAGTCTCTGGACCTGCTGGCTGACCACTGCTATACAGGCTCATCTAGACCCTTCCTCTTCGGGCATCTTTGGATTCTCCCTGGTGAGATGAGGATCCCCACTGGTGATATCTCCTTCTGGTCTACCGGACGACGCGTGGTTCCGGACTGCTGGTATTGCACATCAGTGCTTTACATTTTGTGAGTAGGATTCTTTAGCTCCTATCGCTATCTGTTCTGAAGTTGTTTATGATCTGCACTATGTGGCGCCCTCTATTCTGCTTTCTTTAGATTTTCTTACCTGTGTCGTGGCACGACACCCCGGAGGAGCGGCCTACTACTCTGGATGTGCTTTACTTGAAACCACCTGGAATTGTATGAGCAGGACTGTTACACCATTGTATATCATCTATTGGACTATTTAGTCTGTATACCTTTTTTATCTTTGCTCTTTTTACCCTTGCTCATTATTGTTGTTTTATCAGAATACCTAGATATTCTAATATATTGTTGTATCATTGGAAGTTTCTAGCATCACATTTATCTGCCCCTAGGCGCCTCTTACAAGTACCCTGGGGATGCCCGCTGTCACTATCGTATTAGTTGTTATTGCTTTAAATTTGCTGGTTGTCGGGACTGTTCTGACTACAACTCAACTTTAACTTTCTTGCATGCTGACCAACTCCTTCATGCTTTGGAGCATACTTTGCTTGACTGTTTTGCTTAAAAATTACTGGTATACAAATAAGTATTAATAATACTGAACACTTGTTTGCATAACAAGCAACCATACTTTGAAAATTTGGATGTCTGCTGGGGTCTTTTTCCCGCATGAAAATATACACTCGTTGCTACTTTACCGCTTCTCATTTTACTAATTCTACCTACATGCATAGATCCCCATGACAACCTGCCCAGACGAGGCTTGTACTTCACAGGGTTTGGTGCAGCAGGGTGTTGCATGCTAAGTAAATTCATCTGGGACATCAGATCTGCCTATAGTTTTTAGATTTTTGTATGTTTATTGTATTTTGCATTATGTGTTGATTTAAACATTTTATTTTTCTGCACTTTGCATTTAGGGATATGTGTTCTGCCATGATGACAGGATATGCCTAAAATATTTGTATATTGCTTAAAAGAGTGCTGAAGTCCCTTTCTTTTACACCAGGATTATTATATCCTTGGCATATCTCTCTCTAATTTCTTTAAGGAAATATATGTCTTTGGGTCTGCACCATCTATTTATATATTAATAATTATTCATTTTGTTGAGCTTGTTCCATTATTTAAAATGTATTTAGACTAGGGGTTTATCTTAGGGTGTTTGGTTTTTACATAACTTTCTTTTCCCCATAGATATCAATAGAGATTGTGTTACGGCGATCACCATTCCGTGATCTCAGGTGTTAGTTTTTTTCTAGCACTTTCTTTCCATTGATGTCTCTGGGGAAAACGTGCACAAGCACATCAAGTCAGGCCTTGGGTTTTGTGTGGTATGGAGCTTAACGCACCATACCGCACAACAAAAGAAGGTTTTTCAGTAACTTGTAATGGCAGCGCTATGGAGAGAGCTATAACGCTATTTTTTTTTTGCGTTATTTACGCACCCGGTTTAGCGCACAACTTGTAATCTTGGTCTTTGACATTGTAAGAAAAACAATATACTACTCATTTGAAATTCAAACTAAGTGCTTTTGTAATGTCTCTGTATTATGAATGTATTGGTTAAACAATTGTTCTGTGTTTAGTGGTTCTTTAATATAATTAAATATGGATTGATTTAATATGGATATGTTACTAGAATAGTTCTAAAAGCTATCTTCAAATGAAATTTTGAGCAATTACAATCAGTATTTTAAAGAAACATTAAAGCATAAATCTGCACTGCATTGTAAAAGTAATGTATTATATAATTTGACACGTGTGTTGTGTCTATTACATGTATACTTCTTTTGAAACTCTTGGTAGATTCTGCGCTTCTGAACTCCTTTTGCTTTGTCCAGTAAAGGACAGATCTGAGGGAAGCATTCATTCTAGGTTACTGGCTTTAGCTAATTTTCCTATACTCAAAGGGACAGTAAATACCTTCAAACTACAATAAATTTCTGTTGTCATACTATACAATAACATATCAGCCAAAACATTTATTTTTTTTAAACAAATTTTAATGTTTGCCGCAATTATTACTACCTGCATTATTTGGAGGAACTTAGTAAGCCTTGTTTTTTCGGATAACGAGGCTAGCCGCTGTCATTATATTTGTACAAAGTGCATTGTTATTTTTCTTTCTAAATAAAATTATGAAAATATATGTAGCAGGGTTAGTCTTAAAAAGTCTGCAATGTGCATTTCCAGCTCTGAGAACTAATAAATCCCCAATTTGTTAAATTAATTTTAAAAAGAAATGTAAAAATATTTTTTTTATAGAAAACAAATACAGGAATATATTAATTTACATCCTCTCAGTCAGCTAAGACCAAATATCTATACAATTTTATTTGTTTGATAATTATACGGTCTGTATCTGTTATATATTTCATGTTCTAAAATACTGCAATGCTGCAACACTCAATTTTCGAGATGCATTTTAATTGCACTTATATTACAAGTTGAGCAAAATGTAAACTACAATTCTTACCGCGACCTCAGAGCTGTGGTTAACTGTTTTGCAAAACTAATAAGTTGCACAAAATGCTTCAAAATACATTACAAAGTACAGATGCACTCATAATAACACCATCTAATAAAAGTTAAAAAATATTGTACAAAAAAAAGTTATAAGGGTTTAAAGATTTAAGATCTTGGTTGTTAGAAAAAACAGAGATAATACAGATACATTGCTAAAGATGTATTTGTTTGTATGTATGTATATAAATATATACAGTATATGTATATATATATATATATATATATATATATATATGTGTGTGTGTGTGTGTATTTGCTGTAAATATTTCACATTCCAATGTTCTGCTCATAGCAGAATATGTTTTGTGTATTTATAAACAGATATTCCTATATATATATCTGTATATATCTATACATATATAAAATCATTTAGATATCTATACTGGAAGCTGCCTCCAGGTGGATTATTTTACTGTTATTTTCGGAATCCACCTGGATGCAGCCTAGGCAAACCCGAAGCCTTTAAAAAAAAAAAAAACACGCAACCGTCTGCACGAAATAACTAAAAAACACATAACCCCCCGCAACCCCCCCCGTAACCGCCCGCATGAAGTATAACAAAAAAACTAACCTCCCACACAAAGTATTAACAAACACCTAAACTGCCAACTCCCACATTGCAAAACAAAGTAATTAACCCCTAATCCGCAAATAACATAATTAAAATATTAACTCCCTAAACCGCCAACCCCCCACATCGCAATAAACCTAATTAATCTATTAACCCCCTAAACCGTAAAACCCCACATCACAATCAACCTATTTAACCTATTAACTTCTCAACCACCAACTCCCCATATCGCAAGAAACCTAATTCACCTATTAACCCCTAAACTGCCAAACCCCCACATCGCAATAAACCTAATTAATATATTAACCCCTATAACGCTACCCCCCCCCACAACGTAAATAACTAATTTAATTACTAAGCCCCCTAACCTAACACCCCCTCAATTAGCCTCAATTACTACTAAATTACAATTAAAATAAATATGGCATTTCAAGCCCATTAAATCCCTAATCTTTAAAAAAAAAAAAAAAGATCCTAGGACTAAGCCCCAAATAGGTACTTGTGGTGACATAGCTTACTGACCTAGCTGTTATTAAAATCCCTTCTCCCAGATATACCTTTCTCTCTGAACTAAAGACACTCCCAATAGCCTTTGACTGGCACTTGATAAACCAGTCCCTATTGAATTGGGGTATAAAGAACTGGAACACTCTCTATCTCCCTCTCTTTTTTCTTTCTTATCCTGTTCCTGAAAGGATGGCTGATTTTGGACACACTGGAGAATGTTGCTAAGTATATTCCTTGGATAAAACCCTGTGATTATTTTAGCAATGTTTCAGAAATTGTAGTATTGTAGAAAAGTTGCCCTGTCTTAAACATTTGGACTGTTTTGCTGTAAAATAGATGTGTGTATATATACCTGTAAATATTTCTCTTATTATTAACATATATTGATTCCAAATAAACTATTTGGAAACAATGGAGACCCTCTCATAAAATTTATTTCACAGCTTACTTGTATTGGTTTAGTGGTTTTTACCATAGAGATTTAGTACTAAATTAGAATTATATTTAGTATAAAGTAAAAATATTTTAAATTAATTAATAACCACAGTACTCACCATTCCTGAAGTCCGGCGAAGAAGGTCTTCTTCCAGGTGGCTCCATCATCATCTATCTTCATCCGAATAGAAGATGGCGCATGGAGTGGAGGAGCGGAGGTGGCTTCCCCAATGTACGGATCCTCAGCGGCGGTCCTCAATGGCTGCAGTCCTCAGCGGCATGGAGGCTCCTCTTCATGCAATCGTCCGTCGCACACTGAAGATTGAATGCAAGGTACCCCATATTTATTGGGGTACCTTGCATTCCTATTGGGTGAAATTTTGAATTCAGCCAATAGGATGAGAGCTACTGAAATTGTATTGGCTGATTTCAAAATTTTAGCCAATAAGAATGCAAGGTACCCCAAATTGAATGTGGTACCTTGCATTAAATCTTCAGTGTACAACGGACATCGGATGGAAAGGAGCCTCCATGCCGCCGAGGACTGTCGCTGAGGATCCACTCATCGGGGAAGACAGCTCTGCACCTCCACTCTGGGCCGCCTTAGTTTCGATGAAGATAGAAGATGATGGACTTCAGGAATGGTGAGTACCTATTTGGGGCTTAGTCTTAAGCTTTTTTTTTATTTTTTGGGGTGGTTTTTATTTAGATTAGGGATTTTTGGGATGAAAAGAGCAATGCCCATACAAATGCCCCTTTAGGGGCAATGGGTAGTTTAGGGTTTTTTTAGTGTTAGGTTTTTTATTTTGGGGGGGTTGGTGGGTGGGGAGTTTTACTGTTAGGAGGTAATTGGTAATTTTTGTAAGTAAAAGAGCTGTTTATATTAAGGCAATGCCCTACAAAAGGCCTTTAAGGGCTATTGGTAGTTTAGTGTTAGATTTGGATAGCTTTGTTTATTTTTTTCTGTAATTTTACTTTTTTTTATTTTTTTTTTAACTTTAGCTTTGGGGATTGTATTTTTTAACATAAACTGCCCTCTGGGCATGCTTATCGCCTAGTATAGGTATAAATATATATTTGTTTAAAAAAGTATCAGATATCTATAGAAATATTTAATTATGAATAAATAGAACATATTCCATTTTGTTAAGAAAATTGGAATATGAACGCAATTGCAAAAATGCTATAGTGTTTGCGCAATATTTAGTGGGGGTTTTTTTCTCTGTTGACTTCTATGGGGGGAATACGTGAATGTACACGCAATATTCGATGTTCAGATTTTTGTACTGGTCGGGTTACGGCTTGCACAAAATACATTTTTTTTAACTTGTAATACAAGCGCAATCCGACTAGCGCAAATAACTCTAGCAAATTTTGGCGATCCCGATAATGCAATATACTGCGCCACTTGCAATCTAGCCCTATATATTTTAAAAGTAGACAAAAAGGTGGGGGTTTTTTGCATCATATGCCACCAGTTGGCTGTAAAAATTGTATTAAAAAAATAATAATAATAAGTTTATCAACAAACTTTGGGTTTTTCTCTGCAATTATTTATATAAAACAGAAAAACATAACAACAAATTAACTTTTAATAAAGCACAATCTGCTTTAATGTCATCTTTAAAGAAAAATATATAACAATCTATAAGTGTCAATTTTTTTGTTATTGATATAATTAAGGTAATCTATAGGTGAAAGCAGCAATATAGAGAAAAGGAGAAAGCAAAAGGAATATTTGAGTTTTATAATCCTGTGGCCAATAAATCAATTAGCAAAGGTGTGGGGTAAACATTTATGGAAAGCAGCAAAAAAAAAAATGTTTGTGATATAATATAGGTAATTAATAAATGAAAGCAGAAATATATTGGTAGCAATATACAAATAAAAGAAAAGAGATTAGCTTTTGAAACCACTTTTTGTGGTATCATGTAGGTAATCGTAATTAAAATATCAAATCTGTTTGTAGCAATCTAAAAAAAGATTAGCTTTTAAAAAGGCTCTGTATGGAAACATAGATAATCAATAGATGCACTATTGCGAATTTAAAAAAATAGCTTTGAAAAAAGTTATTTGTTGTTTAACTTAGGTAATTTATAGGTAATATCACAACTCTGGGCTCGCTTCCATTGAGTCGTAATTCAGTTTGCGTGCACTCGCAAACCGTTAAATATGCTGTCGAAAGCAATATCGTTTATCGACTGTTTCCAATGGTGCGTTATACCTCAATATCGGCAGCTGGACTCCGGCTGCCGAAAAAATCTTCGCGTCCCATAGAAAGTAATAGAAGCCCTTAATCGATAAATTATACGAGGTTTCCAATGAAAGCGCAAACCGTTAATACACTGTCAGAGGCTGTCGATACATTGAGAAATATTACACCCAGCTCAACTAGATGTAAAAGAGGAAAATTGTGCTATTTGAGACCTGTTTTCTATTGAAATTATAAAACTTGCAAATAATGCAAGTGTTTTCATGTAGAAATAAATTGTTATAAGTAATATTTATTGTTGTCTCATGTATAGAAATAGTTGAACTTATATTCTAATTGAAATATCAGTATATATTTAAATATAATAATATATGCAAGAACATATCTACAGAATGCAAACTAGACCTATGCCTAGGGCAGCAATACATATTACTTATATTTATGAAGTGGTAAATATAATTATATTAAAAAATAGTATTTGATTATTAAAAATATGGATAAGTGTATCTTTATTTTTCTTGAGAGGTGATCACCGGTAAGGAGCATGGATGTTAAACGTAAATTCTATAGCGTAAGGTTGGGTTACCTTAGCAACTAATTGATTTTCAAGAAATCCGACATCAGATGGAAGCGTTAACACAACGTTAACTTACAGCTACATGAAAAGAGCGACTGCACGCTATCCGCAAAATATTTCAATGGAAACCTGGTACTAAAATGGAGCCGTAAATTACTTTTAGCTGTCGGCCGCTTCAGTAGCTTACGGCTACATTTTTAACGACTCAATGGAAGCGAGGCCTCTGTCGGAGATAATATAAAAACAAATTAGGTATCGCAGGAAGAGATACTTTATTATTTATTGCTTATTGCATTAATCACTGACAAGAACACTGTTATTGTTTTCTTGTCTCTTTGGGGTGCACATCATCAACACTGACAATGGAGAAATGCTTGGGAAATCACTTAGACACCTATCTACTTTGCAGTGGTACTTAGAGCAAAGTATCTGTAGACGTATATTAACATCCATGTGAGTCAAGGGGCTAAATTATATGGAAAGGGGCCAAAATAAATAATGAAAGTAAATTGCAGGGTTTTTTTAGAGGGGTTACTGTAAATAACTAAACATTTTATATACAAATCTCAAGATGTTTACTGTCCTTTTAAGAATGATAGAGGCCCTAGACTCTCTAAGAGAGAACAAATGCACTTGTCAGGTGTCTTTTTACAGCAAAAACAAACAAAATAGAAATACATGTATATTGTAATGCAGTTTCATTTTCCTTAATTAAACATTTTGACACTGTTTTGCACTCATATCACAAATCCAAAGTTATTTTTGTATTGCTTGAGCGAGAGAGCTCTAATATCTGCATGTCGGATAGCGAGAGTGCGCTAAATCCCTTACATTACAGATTTCTATGGGGTCTTCAGTAAAGTCCATGTCAGCTGATGCTAGACCACTACGCTGATAAAGTACAAAAAATACTCTCAAGTAGGTCTTCATTTACTTCTGAGGTATACAATTTTACTAAAATGTATTAAAACACTTCACATATACAGACACACACATACACCTGTGACCCATTCCCAGTCCTGCCTTCTGTTATTTACCATATCGATATAATTCTTCTACAAAATCTTTTTTCCACCATTAAACCTTTATTTCATAAATATTACATCTAATATAACTTAAATCCTTTACTTCCATATCAGCATTGTTATGTGTTTTCTTGTGCAAACTAGCATTTACTCACAACTTAATAGTTAACAGCAATAACCACGCTAATAGGACTCCCTGCACTATCCAATAAAAGTATATGACTCTCTTAAAAAGTTTCAGTGAAATAAGATGCTTTGGTTGAAATTTTAAACAATCCACTTTTCGGACAGATGAGGCTTTGAAAGTACACAATTCCCTTGAAAAGTCATTAACAAATGATTTTTTAAATTACAAGTGGTGCGCTAACAGTTTCGCACAAGCGAAAAACGGGTTTATTTATCGTGGCTGTTTGTGCACATCGGGCATGGCACTTGTATTGCAAGTTGAAAGAAAACACAATCACTCAAGCACAACTACAGTTAATGCACATCAGGAAAGAGTGTCCTCAGTGCTATCCTTATTTAAAAGTACAGTAACACTCATATTAATGCTGTCTACTAAAAATTAATGGAATTTTCTTTTCACAAAAGAGCTCAAAGGATATAAGGTCTCAGGTATTAGAAAAAAAAGGCATGCAAAGGGCTTTAACATAGAGATACATAGATATAATGTTAATATACAGTATGTGTACATATGTGTTTATGTATTTATATGTGTATATATGTATTTATAGATTTAGATGTCTTTTTACTTCTATCTAAGTTAACGCTCAAGCGGGAATGCTAATTATGTCTCCCCTTGAAATTTGGCCATTTATGTTTTAAGTTTTCCACATTTTACAATGAAAATGCTTTGATGAGATAGAAACAACATATTTAAGAGGCACCCTCATATTGGGCTAGATTAAGAGTGGAGCGATATTTATCGCTCCCGTTTGCATGCTAACTCCGCTAGACGCAAACTTTTTGAGCAAGTCAAGTAGCGCGCGTATAAGTTGAAAGTAAACATTTCCGCACAATCACTAACAGATAAACGCAAATAGCCAAATTTGGAATATTGCGACTTCAATGGGCGTGAAAAGTGGAAAAATTCTCGCTTGCAAACCAGATCGCATTTAAGTGCACTAACTCAACATGAAATATCAATATTTCACATTCCAATGTTATTCACATAGCAGAATATTTTCTATGTATTTATATATATATATCCTTGAGAAAGTTGATCCAGCGAAACGTACATCAGAATTGTAACGATTGACTCTTCAGTGCGTCTTTACACTTGTTTGAACACCTGGGGGAGGAGCGTTCTTCACTGGTATTGCGAGGTGGAGGATTTAGCGGTTAAGTTTCTGCTTTTCCATCCATCCCCATCCAGGACTTGGAACTGCTCTTTTGAGTAATCTCATATATAACATTGCTCATCTACCCTATGTTATAGGTGTTTTGGGTGCATTTGTGACACCTTTTATATATTTTAATAAATATTTTTTTTTTAAATATCTGCCTGAGAGTAACTGTTTTCCCACCAGTATAAAGTGGGAGTGCGCATTTCCCTGAGCTTGGTTTTAAGCTCCAACACATGTGAGTAATCACTCGTTAACAAGCAGTACTATCTTATTTCAAGTGGTTACAGAGTTACACTATGTTGCATATTTTGTTTCCTTTTCTCTGAGAATACACGGAGGAATGCAGAGGAGCGGGGAAATAAACCCAAAGAGAACGAACATATCCTTATATATGAACTTTTATTTTTTGGCTATTATATTTTTTATCTGGTAGCATTATCACATTTATTTCAATACCATTGTTAGCCTGTTCTATGGTGATTTAACACCAGGGTGCAGCTTTTTAGCCCAGTAATGCTTTTCACAGAGTACAATTTTCCTGTAGTATATCGGTCTGATCCCGCCTATTATGGTTAGTCCAGCGCAGAAATACCAGGCTATTCCTCTCTGAACAAGGAACACAGCAACCCTTAGATGTCCATTTCGGCCATCATCAGGCCTCATCAGTGAGGAGTAGCCATATTCCTCTGAGCAAACTGAGGAAGGAGTCCACGCCTGGTTGCTCCTTTTTCCCATAGGGAGACTAAAGACATCTAGAGAAAAGTGCACACACAGGAATAAACAACTGGCTACTGGCTCAATACCATTGTTACCATCTTTTCAGCCTTCATTGGGCATCATCAGTGAGGTGTAGACATATTCCACTAAGCACACTGAGCAAGGAGTCCACTTCTGGTTGCCCCTTTTTCCCATAGGGAGACTAAAGACATATAGAGAGAAGTGCACTCACAGGAACGAACAACTGACTCAATACCATTGTTAGCCTGATCTATGGCGATTTACCACCTGGGTGCAGCTTTTTAGCCCAGTAATGCTTTTCACAGAGTAGAATTTTCCTGTAGTATATCAGTCTGATCCCGCCTATTACGGTCAGTCCAGCGCAGAAATACCAGGCAATTCCTCTCCGAACAAGGAACACAGCAACCCCAAATGATCGTTTTGGCCTTCATTGGGCCTCGTCAGTGAGGTGTAGCCATATTCCGCTAAGCACTGAGCAAGGAGTCCACATCTGGTTGCCACTTTTTCCCATAGGGAGAATAAAGACATATAGAGAGAAGTGCACTCACATGAACGAACAACTGGCTCAATACCATTGTTAGCCTGTTCTATGGTGATTTAACACCTGGGTGCAGCTTTTTAGCCCAGTAATGCTTTTCACAGAGTAGAATTTTCCTGTAGTATATCAGTCTGATCCCGCCTATTATGGTCAGTCCAGTGCCGAAATACCAGGCAATTCCTCTCTGAACAAGGAACACAGCAACCCCAGAGGATCGTTTCGGCCATTATCGGGCCTCGTCAGTGAGGTGTAGCCATATTCCTCTGAGCAAACTGAGGAAGGAGTCCACGTCTGGTTGCTCCTTTTTATTATAGGGAGACTAAAGACATATAGAGAGAACTGCATAAACAGGAATGAACAACTGGGTCAATAGCATTGTTAGCCTGTTCTATGGTGATTTACCACCTGGGTGGAGCTTTTTAGCCCAGTAATGCTTTTCACAGAGTAGAATATTCCAGTAGGATATCAGTCTGATCCTGCCTATTAAGGTCACTACTCACCGAAATACCAGGCAATTCCTCTCTGAACAAGGAACACAGCAACCACAGACGATTGTTTTGGCCTTCATTGGGCCTCGTCAGTGAGGTGTAGCCATATTCCTCTAAGCACACTGAGCAAGGAGTCCACGTCTGGTTGCCCCTTTTCCCATATGGAGACTAAATACATATAGAGAGAAGTACAATCACAGGAACAAACAACTGGCTCAATACCATTGTTAGCCTGTTCTATGGCGATTTACCACCTGGGTGCAGTTTTTTAGCCCAGTAATGCTTTTCACAGAGGAGAATTTTCCTGTAGTATATCAGTCTGATCCCGCCTATTATGGTCAGTCCAGCAACGAAATACCAGGCAATTCCTCTAAGAACAAGGAACACAGCAACCCCAGAGGATCGTTTCGGCCATTATCGGGCCCCGTCAGTGAGGTGTAGCCATATTTCTCTGAGCAAACTGAGGAAGGAGTCCACGTCTGGTTGCTCCTTTTTACCATAGGGAGACTAAAGACATATAGAGAGAACTGCATACACAGGAATGAATGTTCTTTTAAGCCTTCATTTGGCCTCGTCAGTGAGGTGTAGCCATATTCCACTAAGCACTGAGCAAGGAGTCCACGTCTGGTTGCCACTTTTTCCCATAGGGAGAATAAAGCCATATAGAGAGAAGTGCACTCACAGGAACGAACAACTGGCTCAATACCATTGTTAGCCTGTTCTATGGTGATTTAACACCTGGGTGCAGCTTTTTAGCCTAGTAATGCTTTTCACAGAGTAGAATTTTCCTGTAGTATATCAGTCTGATCCCACCTATTATGGTCAGTCCAGCGCCAAAATACCAGGCAATTCCTCTCTGAACAAGGAACACAGCAACCCCAGAGGATCGTTTAGGCCATTATCGGGCCCCGTCAGTGAGGTGTAGCCATATTTCTCTGAGCAAACTGAGGAAGGAGTCCACGTCTGGTTGCTCCTTTTTACCATAGGGAGACTAAAGACATATAGAGAGAACTGCATACACAGGAATGAACAACTGGGTCAATAGCATTGTTAGCCTGTTCTATGGCGATTTTCCACCTAGGTGCAACTTTTTAGCCCAGTAATGCTTTTCACAGAGGAGAATTTTCCTGTAGTTTATCAGTCTGATCCCGCCTATTATGGTCAGTCCAGCGCCGAAATACCAGGCAATTCCTCTAAGAACAAGGAACACAGCAACCCCAGATGTTCTTTTAAGCCTTCATTTGGCCTCGTCAGTGAGGTGTAGCCATATTCCTCTAAGCACACTGAGCAAGGAGTCCATGTCTGGTTGCCCCTTTTTCCCATAGGGAGACTAAAGACATATAGAGAGAAGTGCACTCACAGGAACAAACAACTGGCTCAATACCATTGTTAGCCTGTTCTATGGTGATTTACCACCTGGGTGCAGCTTTTTAGCCCAGTAATGCTTTTCACAGAGTAGAATTTTCCTGTAGTATATCAGTCTGATCCCGCCTATTACAGTCAGTCCAGCACCGAAATACCAGGCAATTCCTCTCTGAACAAGGTACACAGCAACCCCAGATGATTGTTTCGGCCTTCATTGGGCCTTGTCCATTAATATTATCTAAAGATCGCTACTCACCAATGTAAAACAGCATCCTGGTGCACTACCAAAGCATATTCAAAAATAGGTGCATGAGAATCAGGATCTGGCTATTACACCAATGTAAGTTCTCAGTAAGTAGGTGCACTCGGTGAAGTCACAAAGCCTATATTATACAAAAAAGTATTGTGGCCTTATGCCATTAGTAAATACAAAAATCACAATAATGTGGTTAACACAGAAAATAAAATAAAAATAAAATGTGCAACAAAAACCACACACAATCCCCTTAACCCCTTGAGTGCTAATGACGGCTCTGAGCCGTCACAAATTGTCTCAGTCAGGTGCTAATGACGGCTCAGGGCCGTCACTAGCACTCTCCCACTTTGAGGGAGATCTGGGGGCTTCCATCAGCTCCTACCCCGGCGATCTGGCCTGCATAGTGACAGGCATCGCTGGGGCTTCACGTTACACACAGTAACGTCATGCGCAATGACATGATGACGTCACTGTGCAGCTTTATTGACAACTGACAATTGTCAGTTATAAGGAAATGGGGGCATGCTGCTGTATCTCAGGCATCTTAGCAGCTACAGACCCCCAAGACCCACCGTTGGAAAGGGAATCGCCTAACCTTTCCAACGGTATATAGCATGTGGTATTTGAATAAAAGAAAAAAGTTATTAAACAAAATGTTGAAAAAAAGTAAAAAATAAAGATGTGGGGGTCTTTAGGGGCTCATAAATAAAAATCAAAACTGCCTAGAGACCCCCAAAATATATTTTCTAAAAATAAACTAATATATTTAAAAAAAATATATATTACTTTATATATTCTAACTAAATGATCACTGTAGTAATCAGTGTAAATGCAGTGATCACTTAGCTATAAAATGTCACATTCCCTTTTCCAGTATGGCTCCTGATATTATATTTGAAATCCCATAATCACCTAGATCATGTGGTTACAAATTACCAATGGTAGAGGGATGCTTTTTATGAAAAATTAATAATATTTTTATTATCAGTCTTTTGGCCTGTGTGTTAGGTGAGTAAGCATCTTCTTTGCTCAGCTCTCCCCATAGTCTAAAATCCTTTCATTTTTGCTGCAAAAAGCTTATTTTTTACAGTAAAATTTATATCTTTTATTTCTAGCAGCATAATTTCTTTGAAAATATCTTTATTTTTGTTAAGAGAATTGTGGCTAAGCGTCTGATGAGTGCTGAGGAAGCAGCTGAGATTCTTATGAACTTAGACTCTGATTCCTTCTCTGATGACACATCTGCTGCAGAAGATTCTGACAGCGACTTTTTCCCTGGGCTGTCATCATATAGTGACAGTTTAAGTAAGACAGATGAACCAACTGAGTCACGGCGTGGCCGCAGACAGTTCAGAGCTGTCAGTTCTCGTGGCAGAGGGATGGCAACAACATCCGCAGTGGCCCCACAGCATACTGTAGGAGTCATGGGCATAGGGGATGTTGCAACAATATCTGCAGTGGCCACACAGCAAACTGTTGGAGTCAGGGGCATGGGGGATGTTGCAACAACATCCGCAGTGTCTGCACAGCATACTGTGGGAGTCATGGGCAGGCCTGTTCCAAGCTACAACTGGACCTCCCCTAATATGGTTCAGCCAGTGTTGCCTCCATTTACTGGCAATTCTGGCGGGCACTGCAAATTTTGAACCCATCAATTACTTTCAGTTGTTTGTGGATGATGAGTTCTTAGAATTTATTGTTCAGCAGACAAATCTGTATGCTGAGCAATTTTTTCAAAATGCTGGTGCAGAACTGAGCCGCCATGCCAGAGCACATCGATGGACTGCGACCAATTTGCAAGAGATGAAGAAATTCTGGGGCCTCACTCTGCTAATGGGGATTGTGCAAAAGCCAAGCATAGCCTCATATTGGTCAAAGCAGTCTACTCAGAAGACCCCTATCTTTCCTGTTACAATGAGTAGGGACAGATATATCTTACTGCTCAAGTTTTTGCATTATAATAATAATGCAAATGCTCTGCCACGGGACAACCCAGAACATGACCGATTGTTTAAAATAAGGCCTGCTCTTGACCATTTATTGGCAAGATTTCAAGAGTGCTATACTCTGAGTGAATCAGACATGAAAGGTGTGTGAATGGTCATTAGCAAGGGTTGAAGCCTTGACATGGCGTTACTGCTCACATGGGTATCCATGTGCTAATTCAACCAGTGTGAGTGCTTGTAATGCTTGTGTGGGTAATGTAAAAGTGTGTTATATTTTAAACATAAAATAAAATCATTTAGAATTAGGTTAGTCAATTAATGAGGTAGATAAAACTGTTTAATTGCATATATAACCCCTATATGTTTAAAGTGTTTCAAAATAGTCATATCTGCAGTTTAACAGCTGTAGTCACCTGGGAATTAGATACAGTATACAAGGTACACAGTTTTGGAAAGTACAACCCGTGACACATATAATGAGGGGCTGCATGTATTGCTAGCACAAATTTGGATTGCCTAAGAGATAAATAAACATGTCACTTTGCTTAGAAAAACATATTTTCTAAGCAAAACACCATATACCATGAATATTTGCACACTCCACTTTTGTGCTAGAAGTACATATAGCCCCTCATTTGATGTGTCAGGGGGTGTAATTTCTAAAAATGTGTACTTTATGTACCCTAATTTAACTTCCCAGGTGGCTAGAGCTGTTTAAGTGCAGACATGGCAACCTTGAAAATCTTAATTAAAAATGGTCTTTAAAAATTTAGGGCGATGTCTGCAGTCTAACAGCTGTAGCCACCTGGGAATTTAAGATACAGTATACAAGGTAAACAGTTTTGGAAAGTACACCCCTTGGCGCATCAAATGAGGGGCTGCATGTATTGCTAGCACAAATTTGGAGTGCGTAAGACATAAATGAACATGTAACTTTGCTTAGAAAAACATAATTTATAAGCAAAGCACCATATTCCATGAATATTTGTGCACTCCACTTTTGTGCTAGAAGTACATATAGACCCTCATTTGATGCGTCAGGGGTGTACTTTCTACAAATGTGTACTTTATGTACCCTAATTTAACTTCCCAGGTAGCTAGATCTGTTTAACTGCAGATATGGCAACCTTGAAAATCTTATTTAAAAATTGTCTTTAAACATTTGGGGTGATGTCTATAATTAGACAGTTGTTGCCACCTGGGAATTTAAGATACAGTATACAAGGTACACTATTTTGGAAAGTACACCCCTTGGCGCATCAAATGAGAGGCTGCATGTATTGCTAGATCAAATTTAGAGTGTATAAGATATAAATGAACATGCCGCTTTGTTTAATTTTATTTTTTTTACAAGTGTGATATTCGCTTATTTGTTGCACACTTCAGATATGTGATACAAATACAAATAAGACCTCATTTGATGCAGCTGGGGGTGTAGTTTCTAAAAATATATAGTTTTATTGTCATATATTAATTTCCCAGGCAGCTAAAGCTGTTTAGTTGCTGGCAACAATACATTAAATTAAAAGCTTTTTGTTAAGGTCTATCAAATTGACACGTCGGCAATAAAACAGTAGAAAAACACAGTAAAATGTTCTCAATTTCTGCTTATTTTAGACAGGTTACCTACTGCAAATATTTAGCAACACAGGTTTTGATGATAGAGTTTAGAAAAATAAAATTGCAAACTAATTTTTATTGATTGTGGAGTACAAAAATATACTTTTTTCATATTTTATTTTTAAAACCTGTTGAGACATACACATATAATAATGGTATATTTGGAATCTGCTAGGTCTGTTGAAAAAAACAATATATCGTTTGTATAGTTTATTCACACAAACTTTACTTCTAAAAGTGTTTAGACGCAAACTGCAACAAAAAGCTCAAAACTAGCTTAGCACCCAGGTGGGAAATGGCTTATCAGCCAAAGGGTTAAATAACCAACAAAGTCATCATGATGAGGTAAGTTTGTTGGTTATTTAAGGGGATTGTTTGATGCACATTTTAAATGTTATATGCCTCCATGAGATAAAGGCTTGTGTTAGAGCCAAAACCTTATGGTCTAATGGCATAAGGCCACAAACAAGAACAAGAGATCCTTGAGAAAGCCATTTGATACAGGCAAAACACATGTCAGAATTCAGTAAGGGAAGTACATCACGCTTATCTGTAAGACTGTGACCCATTCTATGGTCCTGGTACAACTTGTATAGCCACATTTGGTGCACAGAAATGACAGCTGGAAAATTTAGTTGGGACTTTCAATACATGGAGGGTCTGCTTAGGGTTGATTGTTTACCCTTGTGCTTTTAATTGTTTAAATTGTTTTTATATGTGAAATATTGTATTAAATATTGCTATACCCATATCTGGCTACTTCTCCAAATATCTGTGGAGTGGCTACTAATGAGCCTTTAAATCATAAGGTATGCACAATTGATAGAGCATAATTATGCTCCAGCATTTGTGAGTACAATACTAGGGCTACAGCTCCCACAAACCTTTAGAAAGAAAGAAAGAAAGAAACCAGAAGACTACTGCAGCAGAGAGGATTATACACAGCACTGAAAAGTGGACTCATTTGGATCAAGATGTTAGACACTAGTAATGTTTTTTTTTGTGCTGGAGGGTGTGGTAGTTTAGGGGCTAATAGTGAAGGAATTTTTTTGTGTTGGCTAGTGAAAAAATATCAAAATGTGTATAAGCTTACTATTGCTATCATTGTGCTTCAGTATTGTGGTACATCAACATCTTCCCTCACATTACAATGCGGTTTGCAGCTTCAGTAATGGTAAATGCGGGGAAATGTATCCAGCTGCATAAGCTTGCCTGCAACCAAAAATTTAATCGAAAGTTCCTGCATCTTATCCTGTCTGCCACCTCAGAGGTTTTAGAGATAAGTTCCCTCCAACTCACTCATTCAGGGTGATTGACAAGCCCTGCTCTCCAGCTTGAGACATTTTTATATAAGCACTTATTTATGTTTTTATGTACCAATATTGGGCTGCTAAGATAAGGTTACATAAAAATGAGTGGACATTTTTTATATTTATAATAATAATAATAATAATAATATGCAAATAAGTAACTAGTATATTTTACACAAAATAATTTAATTAGTGCAGGATCTATGGTTCTTTTCTATAAATATAAATATTCTTTCTTAAATTGCTCAGGTGTCATTTGTCGACTATATTTTGCAAACCAACAGTATTCCAAGTGTCTCTCTGATTTTATATAATTATTTCTAACAGACCTAAGACTATTGGCAATTTACTACTAGCCTATTGATTTTGGTAATAGTAATCTGTATTGTAACTTTCCATTTTACTTTTATTACTAATTTTCCTTTGTTCTCTTGGTATTCTTAGTTGAAAGCTAAGTCTAAGAGGTTCATGTGCTAATTTCTTAGACTTTGAAGACTGCCTCTAATCTGAAAGCATTTTAACAGTTTTTCACCACTAGAGGGTGTTAGTTCACGTGTTTCATATAGATAACATTCAGCTCAGGCACGTGAAGCTTCTAGGAGTCAGCACTGATTGGCTAAAACTGCAAGTCTGTCAAAAGAACTGAAATAAGGGGGCAGTTTGCAGAGGCATAGATACAAGATAATCACAGATGTAAAAAGTTTATTATTATAACTGTATTGGTAATGCAAAATTGGGGAATGGGTAATAAAGGGATTATCTACCTTTTTAAACAACAACAATTCTGGTGTTTACTGTCCCTTTAAGCTTATATTAAATTATACAAAATTGCACAAATCTCTCTAACAATATAATAAATAATAGTTGATCCCAATGCAAATGAGAACTACTAAAATGCTACATGGTTTAAAAAATAAAACTTACTAGGAGAGGCTCCATGACCTAAATATGTATAGCTTAGAGATGAGAATGGGAACGTTGTGATGTGATAGTGACAGTAACTTTAAAGCATATTAAGGAGCTTAGTAAAGATGAGGATGTGAGTGTTTTTCAAAAACAAAAAAAGAAAAAGGGATCATGATCACAAGCTGGTAGTAGATTCAGACATAATTTGCAGGAACACTTCTTTACAGAAAGGGTGATTTATTCATAGAATAAGCAAGAGGCAAACACTGTGGGGGACATGAAGAATGCTTGAGATAAGCATAAGGCTATCCTACGAACTTGTTTCTACCTTTAGGAAATATTGGGCAGACGTGTTTAGCCTATGATTCTAATTCTTCAAAATCTATGTTCCTATGTTTCTATGTAAAGGAGTGAAATCATTTTAAGAACCAACAATGTAGATCTGAAAAGTAAGATATTGACAACAGCAAAACTTCAATAAATGTACCAGATGAACAGAGAAAAGTTACACCTATCCAAATTATATTAGCATTCAGCCACCTGCGACAGACAGAATAAAAGTCTTTCATATAATATATGAAGTGTCAAAATAAAATTTGCAGGTGTGTTTTCTTTGTTCATAATGGAAATTACAGGAAAACAGTTTTTACTTTGTCTTAATTAGAGAAAATTAGAACAAAAAATCAAAATGTAAAAAGCCTATAGTATTTGCTTGGAAGCAAGAATACTTGTAGTCAAATAAAATACAAATATCAGGGGCGTGATCTGATATACAGCGTAGTTTGCGGCGCAAGCGAGGGAACCCGCGTTGCCCGCAGTTTCAGCTCGCAACTCGAGCTATCCAATATACGGCGCCGTCAGATGCTAACGTGCCGTAAGTCTCACAAACCAGCGATGTCCAGAAATCTGCGCAAGTACAAATTTCTGGCATCGCCAGTGACTTACCGCACGTTAGAAACTGCCGGCGCCTACAAAACCTGACTAAACTATGAAATCACCCGCACTGTCTAAAACGCCTCCTAAACATAGCCCGACACGTCTAACCCTCTATCCGCTATCCCCCCTCACTATCCTAATAATAAAAACTGTATTAACCCCTAAACCACCGCTCCCGGACCCCGCCGCCACCTAATAAAGTTATTAACCCCTAAACCGCCGCTCCCGGACCCCACCGCCAGCTATATTAAATCTATAACCCCCTAAAGTGAGCCCCTAACACCGCCGCCATCTACCTTACCTACCCCCTAAAGTGAGCCCTTACCCTGCCGCCATCTACCTTACCTACCCCCTAAAGTGAGCCCCTACCCCGCCGCCATCTATTTTAAAATTATTAACCCCTAATTTAATCCCCCTACCCCGCTGCCATCTATATTAAATTATTTAACCCCTAAAATACTAAACTATCCCTACCACTAAACCTAAGTCTAACCCTACAAATAGCCCTGAAAAGGGCTTTTTGCGTGGCATTACCCCTAAGTAAACTGCTCTTTTGCCAGCCCTTAAAAGGGCTTTTGGCGGGGCTTTGTCACAAAGTTATCAGCTCTTTTGCCTACAATCTAAATCCCCCTACACCGCTGCCACCTATAATAAATGTATTAACCCCTAATCTAATCCCCCTACACCGCCGCCACCTATATTAAACACATTAACACAGCCAATCAGATTCAAGTTCAATCCGATTGGCTGATCCAATCAGCCAATCAGATTGAGCTCGCATTCTATTGGCTAATCGGAACAGCCAATAGAATGCGAGCTCAATCTGATTGGCTGATTCCATCAGCCAATCAGATTTTTCCTACCTTAATTCCGATTGGCTGATAGAATCCTATCAGCCAATCGGAATTGAGGGGACGCCATCTTTGATGACGTCCCTTAAAGGAGCCGTCATTCGTCGTAGTCCGTCGGTGAAGAAGGTGGTTCCGCGTCGGCGGAAGGAAGATTCAAGACCCAGCTTGGAAGATGACTTCGCCCGGATAGAAGACCTCTTCAGCGCCTCTTTGAAGATGACATCGGCAGGATCGAAGACTTTTCTTCAGCGCCGCCTGGATGATGACTTCATCGGATGGAAGATTTCTTCAGCGCCGCTTGGAGGATTAACTTCTTCCGCTCCGGATGTCCACTTCGGTTCCATCGGTGGCTCGGCTGAGTGAAGACAACTAAAGGTAGGATGATCTTCAGGGGATTAGTGTTAGGTTTTAATGTTGGGGGGGTTGTATTTTTCTTTTACAGGCAAAAGAGCTGTTTTCTTTGGGGCATGCCCCCACAAATGGCCCTTTTAAGGGCTGGTAAGGTAAAAGAGCTTTGAAATTTATTTAATTTAGAATAGGGTAGGGCATTTTTTTATTTTGGGGGGGTTTGTTATTTTATTAGGGGGCTTAGATTAGGTGTAAGTAGCTTAAAATTGTTGTAATATTTTTAACATGTTTATAACTTATTTTTTTATTTTTTTGTAACTTAGCTTTTTTTATTTTTTGTACTTTAGTTAGTTTATGTAATTGTATTTAATTGTAGTTTTTTGTAGGTAGTTTATTTAATTAATTTAATGATAGTGTAGTATTAGGTTTAATTGTAACTTAGGTTAGGATTTATTTTACAGGTAATTTTGTATTTCTTTTAGCTAGGTAGTTATTAAATAGTTAATAACTATTTAATAACTATTCTAACTAGCTAAAATAAATACAAAGTTACCTGTAAAATAAATATAAATCCTAAGATAGCTACAATATAATTATTAATTATATTGTAGCTATCTTAGGGTTTATTTTACAGGTAAGTATTTATTTTTAAATAGGAATAATTTATTAAAGTATAGTGTAGTGTTAGGTGTAATTGTAACTTAGGTTAGGATTTATTTAACAGGTACATTTCTCTTTATTTTAGCTAGGTAAGCTATTAAATAGTTAATAACTATTTAATAGCTATTGTACCTGGTTAAAATAAATTGAAAGGTACCTGTAAAATAAAAATAAATCCTAAGATAGCTAGAATATAATTATTATTTATATTGTAGCTATATTAGGGTTTATTTTAAAGGTAAGTATTTAGTTTTAAATAGGATTCATTTAGTTAATAAGAGTTAATTTATTTAGATTTATTTAATTAATATTTAAGTTAGGGGGGCGTTAGGGTTAGGGTTAGACTTAGGTTTAGGGGTTAATAATTTTATTACAGTGGCGGCGGTGTAGTGGGGGGCAGATTAGGGGTTAATAAATTTATTATAGGTGGCGACGGTGTAGGGGGGGCAGGATAGGGGTTAATAGGTTTAATATAGGTTGCGGCGGGTTCAGGGAGCGGCGGTTTAGGGGTTAAACTATTTATTTAGTTGCGGAGAGGTGCGGGATCAGCAGGATAGGGGTTAATAATTTTATAATAGAGGGCGACGGTGTAGGGGGGGCAGGATAGGGGTTACTAGGTATACTGTAGGTGGCAGCGGTGTCCGGGAGCGGCGGTTTAGGGGTTAATACATTTATAAGAGTTGCGGAAGGGTCTAGGAGCGGCGGTTTAGGGGTTAGTAACTTTATTTAGTTGCGGGGGGCTCCGGGGGTGCCGGTATAGGGGGTAGAACAGTGTAGTTTAGTGTGAGTGCTTAGTGACAGGCTAGCAATAAAGCTGGGAAAAAGCCGAAGGGCAGCGAGATCGGATGAGTGATAACTCTCACAGTCCGCTGCTCATCACCCCGCGGCTTTTTGACAGCTTTATTTGAGAACTTAGGCTTATTTTTTCAGGTCTGCGGCGGTGATGTGAGGCGAGCTTAGGCGGGCGTATTGGGCCGGCGAAGCCAGAAAAGTAGACAGCTTGATAACTACCCCCCCTTGTCTTCACCCAACCAGGCCGAACTCCTCATCCGATCCGGGCGATGTCTTTATCCAAGCGGCAAAGAAGAAGTCTTCATCCCGGCGATGTCTTTATCCAAGCGGCAAAGAAGAAGTCTTCATCCCGGCTATGTCTTTATCCAAGCGGCAGCAAAGTCTTCTTCCATCCGGCAGCATCTTCCATCAAGCGGCATCTTCAATCTTCTTTCTTCGCTCCTCCGACGCGGAGCCTCCATCCCGGCTAACGACTGAACAACGAATGAGGTACCTTTAAATGATGTCATCCAAAATGGCGTCCGTCGAATTCCGATTGGCTGATAGGATTCTATCAGCCAATCGGAATTAAGGTAGAAAAATCTGATTGGCTGATTGAATCAGCCAATCAGATTCAAGTTCAATCCGATTGGCTTCAATCCGAATGTCTGTGTGTGAATGTGTGTGTGTGTTTGTGTAAAAGAGAGAGAGTGAGAGAGTGTGCATAGATTGAATAATACAAGAATAATAGAAAAGCAACAGTTAATGTAAACAAGTATAATGTCAATATATATTTTTACATTACTTTTTTTTCTTATAATAATTTTAGGTGCTAGAAAGTGAGTATGTTATAGCAGAATTATTGTATTACAAGTTGAAAGTAAAAAGTTAGTGCAAGAGCTAAAGACTGACGTGCGCTAACTTCAGGACTTTGGATGCCATGACCAACCTAACTTCAACAATGCTTAGACCAACTGCAAAGTGATTTGTCATACCTGCGCAAATCAGCACAATTCCAATATCCATTGAAAGTATAGGCTGCACTTGAGACATGCTAACCCTTCTTTGGTTAACGCTCTTTATCATGGACGTGTAATATCGTTGTGCACTAATGATAACACGGTCAAGCAATATTGGTTATTGTGCCTGTACTATCATTAGCACTCTGCTTGTCAACTGGCCCCATGTTGGTAACTTTTTAATGAGCCCTATTTGTGCAAGGCAAAGATAATAAGTTAAAGGGACAGTAAGCAGCATGGCATTCTCATATAAAATGTTTAGTTATGCATAATGAAACAACTTTGAAACATGTTTATTTTGCCTCATTTACATGTAATTTAGCTCTCAAAATGGAGCAATTTTTAATTCTCAGAACTTGAAATTGACCCTGTAACTTCTCAATGCTAACTCTGCTACATATATGTCCCTAATTGAAGTAAAAAAAGTTTTTTTAAAAATGTTGAGACTTGGCTGATATTTTATAGCAGCATAACAGAAATGTCTTGTAATTACAAGGTGCTTATTATCCCCTTAGTGTCCACAAAAGTGAAAAAATATTTTAATTTTAGAATGACACAAATGAAATAAATGACATCATAGAACAGGTCAACATCAAATTTAAATGTTGGATCTCGAGTTCCGGACATCTCCATATTCCTTGAGATGTGTAACAAACTTATAGTGAAAAAATGCCAAGCATAGCGTAATCTTTACACAATGAATTGCCACACCAAAATAAAAATACTCACAGATATAAAATATACAATTATTATCTATTTAAGCTAATAGCTCTTTTGAATAAATAACACTCTTAAAAAAGATATTTGTTGCCATGGAAACAAATTGAGCAATTGATTTGTTCACTCGTTCATGCTGTTTCGCGTCAAAAAAAGGTGCAGGAATAGGGGGAAGGAGTTATATTGTTTGGTTAAAAAGCTCCTTTGATTGTAATGATGTACAGGGGGTCTGACTATTCATTTGCCCATCATCCCCTGTCAAATCCTGCTGGCACTAAATGCTTGATTTTAGTCATTCAGGAGTTGTATTTCCTTTTAACATTAAAAGATAGGTTCTTTTAATTGTGTGAATCCTATAATATAAGTAGTTTGTTAATATTGTGTAAGAATATATAACCAATCTACCTCCATCTTGTCACTTTTGCATTTTGTATTTTGTCAGCATTTCTAAGCTAACACTGAACTACTGTGTTTCTCAATATATTTGCTTTTGTTATTCTCAACCTTAGTCTACTGACATTTGTTCTTGTTGAATAACCATGTCTGTTAGAATCAACATGGTCTCAATATATTTCTTGCTATCTTATACCAAGGCCGAATCTTTACAATTTTCTTGCCTTTTACATAAACAATTATCAAGTGCTGTTATTTTCCACTGAGTATATTGCAATAAGGGGGGGGCGTGTATGAAGCCCTTCTGTGTCAATTGACACTGTATGTGATGTAAACTATATAACCACATTGTGGGCAGTCAATGAACAGAACAGTTGTTATACTTCATTTACGTGGGCTGACAGTCTGTTCTCGAGATCTCGTATCAGGTGCAAAACTCTGCTCCAGCTGAGGTTAGAATACTTGCTGGTGATAAGTTGTATCCAGCCTCGGTAAGTTACCCTAACAGTTCTGGTGCCAGAAGCAGGGTGAGTTTCTCTCTGTGAATTTTGAACCAACACGCTGGGAGTAGGCTGTTTTGATATGTATTTTTTATTTCTATATTAGCTGTTGCCATTGGAAATAACAGTAACAAATTAAATTCCAACTTTTAACCGAATGCCAGCATGGAGGAAATTCGTCTGATTCCAAATCAAATCTTTTAAACAAAATACATTTTTCACCCGTACACACGTTTTACTTTACTGTAGGATTTATCTACTGTATCTTAAAGGTATATTAAACAGTGATCCTACAGTAAAAACAAGATGTTAAAGTAAGCATAAAAAGAAACAGATTGTGTAAAAGACATCAAACAACTTATGGCCAGATTGCAAGTGGTGTGCTAAATATTGCTTTAGTGAAAACGATATTTGTGCTCCGCTGTGAAATACCAGTGTACGCTAACAAGAGAGAGAGAGAGAGAGAAAGAGAAAGAGAAACAGGGAGAGACAGGGAGAGACTTTTTTAAAGTATCGTATGTAGATACCTTTTTTCTTTTTACTACAGAGTTTAGGGAGAAAACACATATAATAAATACATATTTTGTAATATATATATATTGCTAAGCTCTCATGTGTCATGATATATTCATAAACTAATGGTATAGTGTGAATCTGTGGTGTCTGCTGAAAAAAACAATCACCTAGATTACGAGTTTTGTCGGTAAAGCTGTGCGGTTCTAACGCTTAGTTTCAGCTCACCGCTCAGCTACAAACAACGCTGGTATTACAGGTTTTTTTCAACCCGGCGTTAGCCTCTAAAAAGTGAGCGAATAGCAACATTTAGCTCTACATCTCATCTCAATACCAGCGCTGCTTACGGTAGCGGTGAGCTGGCTAAACGTGCTTGTGCACGATTTCCCCATAGGAAACAATGGGGCAGAGTCGGCTGAAAAAAAACCTAACACCTGCAAAAAAGCAGCGTTTAGCTCCTAACGCAGCCCCATTGATTCCTATGGGGAAAGAAAATTTATGTCTACACCTAACACCCTAACTTGAACCCTGAGTCTAAACACCCCTAATCTTATATTTATTAACCCCTAATCTGCCGTCCCCGACATTGCCGACACCTGCATAATATTATTAATAGTGATGTCGCAAACAGTTCTGCCGCAAATAGTTTGCAGCGAACATAGCATGTTCGCATTCGCAGCGGACGGCGAACATATGCGATGTTCAATCCGCCCCAGATTCGTCATCATTGAGCAAACTTTGACCCTGTAGCTCACAGTCACAAGACACATTCCAGCCAATCAGCAGCAGACACTCCCTCCCAGACCCTCCCACCTCCTGGACAGCATCCATTTTAGATTCATTCGGAGCCTGCATTCTTAGTGAGAGGAGGGACAGTGTAGCTGCTGCTGATTTAATAGGGAAATCATTAGCTAGGCTAGTGTATTCAGTGTCCACTACAGTCCTGAAGGACTCATCTGATCTCTGCTGTAAGGACAGCACCCCAAAAAGCCCTTTTTAGGGCTAGAACATCAGTCTGCTTTTTTTTTTTTTTTTTTTTTTTTTCTTTCCCTGTGTAATCTAATTGCAGCCTGCCTGCCAGCTCAGGCTCACAGCGTATACTGTGCCCACGTAGTGTACATTTAAAAAAAAAAAAAATAATAATTTGAAATAATAGCAGTAATTTTCCTTCACACGTGTGCGTTTGAGGTCCTGCCAGGGCACAGTGTGACACCAGTGCAAGTCATATCTGCTAAAACAGTAGTGTACATTTAAAAAAAAAAAAACTTTTTTTTACTGTGAAATAATAGCAGTCAGTTTCCTTCACACTTGTGCATTCCAGGTCCTGCCAGGGCACAGTGTCACACCAGTGCAAGTCATATCTGCTAAAACAGTAGTGTACATACATTTAAAAAAACAAAACTTTTTTATTGTGAAATAATAGCAGTCATTTCCCCTCACACATGTGTGCTCCAGGTCCTGCCAGGGCACAGTGTGACACCAGTGCAAGTCATATCTACTAAAACTGTAGTGTACATACATTTTAAAAAAACAACAACTTTTATTGCTGTGAAATAATAGCAGTCAGTTTCCCTCACACGTGTGCGTTCCAGGTCCTGCCAGGGCACAGTGTTACATCAGTGCAAGTCATATCTACTAAAACTGCAGTGTACATACATTTTAAAAAAACAACTTTTTTTACTGTGAAATAATAGCAGTCAGTTTCCCTCACACGTGTGCGTTCCAGGTCCTGCCAGGGCACAGTGTCACACCAGTGCAAGTCATATCTGCTAAAACAGTAGTGTACATTTAAAAAAAAAAAAAAAAACCTTACACTACCTGAACGATACAACATCATACCTGATGTTTTAAAGCACGTTATTCCAAACAATTTAGGAATGTTAAGTGATTTATGTCCTTTATGGATTAAAACTAGACTCTGCATCAACTATGTAATTTTCCATGGGGAGTTTGCCATGGATCCCCCTCCGGCATACCACAGTCCAGGTGTTAGTCCCCTTGAAACAACTTTTCCATCACTTTTGTGGCCAGAAAGAGTCCCTGTGGGATTTAAAATTCACCTGCCTATTGAAATCTATGGCGGTTTGCCTGGTTCGCAAACTTTTGCGGACGTTCGCGTTCGCAACATCACTAATTATTAACCCCTAATCTGCCGCTCCGGACACCGCTGCCATCTACATTATACTTATGAACCCCTAATCTGCTGCCCCCAACATCGCCAACACTTACATTATAGTTATTAACCCCTAATATGCCCCCAACATCGCTGCAACTATATTAAATGTATTAACCCCTAATCTGCCGCTGCCAACGTCGCCGTCACTATAATAAAGTTATTAACCCTAAACCTAGATCTAACCCTAATCCTAACACCCCCCTAACTTAAATATAATTTCAATAAATCTAATTAAAATAACTACAATTAAATAAATTATTCCTATTTAAAACAAAATACTTACCTATAAAATAAACCCTAAAATGGCTACAATATAACAAATAGTTACATTGTATCTAGCTTAGGGTTTATTTTTATTTTACAGGCAACTTTGTATTTATTTTAACTAGGTAGAATATTTATTAAATAGTTATTAAGTATTTAATAACTTCCTAGTTAAAATAAAAACAAATTTACCTGTAAAATAAAACCTAACCTAAATTACAATTACACCTAACACTACACTATAATTAAAATAATTTCCTAAATTAACTACAATTAATTACAATTAAATTAAATAAACTAAAGTACGAAAAAAAACACTAAATTACAGAAAATAATAAAATAATTACAAGATTTTTAAACTAATTACACCTAATCTAATCCCCCTAACTAATAATTATTTAGTTAATTGTAGTTATTTTATTTGATTTTATTTAAATTATATTTAAGTTGGGGGGGTGTTAGGGTTAGGGTTAGACTTAGATTTTGGGGTTAATACATTTAATATAGTGTCGGTGATGTGGGCAGCAGATTAGGGGTTAATAAATGTAGGTAGGTGTTGGCGATGTTAGGGACGGCAGATTAGGGGTTATTAAAATTTAACTAGTGTTTGTGAGGCGGGAGTGCGGTGGTTTAGGGGTTAATATATTTTTTTACGTGGCGGCAATGTCCAGGTGGCAGATTAGGGGTTAAAAACTTTAGTTAAGTGTTTGCGATGTTGGGGGGGGGGGCTCGGTTTAGGTGTTAATAGGTAGTTTATGGGTGTTAGTGTACTTTTTAGCACTTTAGTTAAGAGTTTTATGTTACGGCGTTAACCCATAAAACTCTTAACTACTGACTTTTAAATGCAGTAGGAGACTTGACAGGAGAGGGTATACCGCTCACTTTCTCCAAGACTCGTAATACCGGAGTTAGGAAAATCCCATTAAAAACATAGGATACGCAACTGTCGTAAGGGGATTTGCGGTATGCTCGAGTCGCAGAAAAAAAGTGAGCGGTACACCTGTACCTGCCAGACTCGTAATACCAGCGGGCGTTAAAAAGCAGCATTGGGACCTCTCAACGCTGCTTTTTAAGGCTAACGCAAGACTCGGAATCTAGCCGAATATATATTATGTGTGTGTTTCTCATTTTAAAAATACCTACAGGGGGTTACATTTGAGCAGGATTTGAAAACTCCAAAACAGCTCAGCACATGGGTGAAAATGGCTCAGCAGTTAAAGTGTTAATTTCTCTATAATAAACTCAAGACCTTAAACTACCATTCCTTTTCTCAACAAATAACATACTCCTGTTGATGAGGTAGATGTTTGATTGAGGCTAGTCTGGGATTTCCTGGAGATATTACTTCAAAGGATAGGAAGCCAGACAGAGCATAACATTTTTTAAAAAAAAGTTTCTATTTTACTTTTATTATCAAATTTGCTTTGTTCCCATGGTATTCATTGTTGTAGAGATACATAAAGTAGATGTCTGGAGCTCTACTTGACAGGAAATAGTGCTGCCATCTAGTGTTCAGGAAATAGTGCTGCCATCTAGTGTTCAGGAAATAGTGCTGCCATCTAGTGTTCAGGAAATAGTGCTGCCATCTAGTGTTCTTGCAAATAGATAACCATCCTGCAAAACTGCTGCCAAATAGTGTTTCAGGCACATGAACAATCTTGAGCTTTTTCAGAAAAAGATACCAGGATAATGAAGACAATTTGATAATAGAAGTAAAATTACGTGATCTATCTAAATCATGAAAGAAAAAATTGGAGATTCAAGTCACTCTTAGAACTCATATAGTCAATGTAATGGAAGCTTAACCACATTATTTTTATTGCATTAATCTGCAAAGTCCAGATAGTAACTATAGGATTAATGACTTACACATAGAACACCCCCCCCCTCTAATTCTACCCTGTTTTCAAACTTTTCAATCACTCTTGGTGACGCCACTAAATCCCCATCACCCCAAGTCCACTGCCTAGGAGTTACACTTGACTCCAATCTGTCCTTCATACCCCACATCTAATTGCTCTCTTCATCCTGTCGCAACCACCTGTGCAATATTTCTAAAATTCATCCATTTCTGAGTGCTGAAACTACTAAACAGCTAATCCATTCCCTGGTAATTTCCCGATTTGACTACTGTAATAACCTTCTAACTGGCCTCTCTCTCTCCCGCCTCATCCCTCTTCAATCCATCCTAAATGCCTCTGCTAGGCTAATCCACCTCTCCCGACGCTCTGAATCTGCTGCACCTTTCTGCGAGTCCCTTCACTGGCTTCCCATTCACAGCAGAATTAAATTCAAAATTCTCACACTGACCTACAAAGCCCTTACAAATGCAGCCCCCCTACCTGTCCTCACTTATCAACAAACATACTCCAGCCCACCCCCTAAGATCCTACAATGACCTGATCCTTGCATCTTCTACCATCACCTCCTCCCATGCTAGACTACAGGACTTCTCTTGTGTGGCACCAACCATCTGGAAAGCACTTCCTCAAGCTGTCAGACTTTCCCCTAACCTTTCCTCCTTTAAACGTTCCCTAAAGACCTTTTTGTTCAGGGAAGCCTATTTCCAAATCAGTAACAAATGAATTCCACTTGCCTAATAGCTGCACTCATCTATCTCCACACTAACATCATTCTCACCTTTGCAGTCCCTACCTCCTGTTTCTCAGCCTCCTACCCATCTAGATTGTAAGTTCCCACGGGAACAGGACCCTCAATTCCCCCTGTATTTGTTTGTTAAACTTTATCTGGAGTCTTTTATATTGTATTGTACTGTACTTTTATCTTTGTACCCATGGACAGCGCTATGGAATCTGTTGGCACTTTATAAATATATAATAATAATAATAATAATAATAAAGCTTTTGTTATTAAAGGCTAGACCTGTATGTTATATGAAAGAATGTAAAATGCAAATTAAAATTTAATTTTTCACTCAAACTGTGGGTTATATTTTGTTATCCACAGGATCCCTATTAGAAAGGTGCCTAGATGGATTGTTTGTGCCTACAATATGTTGGTAACAGAAAGGTTTGAGTATTTGGGATATATATATACACACAACACACAGAAAACCTGGCACTCACCAGCAGATTCACAGTAATGTTTAAAAGAAGGTTTTCTGTGTGTTGTGTTGATAGTGTTTGTAATGTTTCCCTGTGGGTCTGTCACCCAGGCTCCACTGGGGTTAACTGCCTGGGTTGCTGGGAACTCTGCAGATGTCTGTCAGTGTTCAGGGCTGTGGAGTTTGCTGTGGCTTAGGATGTGTACCCAGTCCAGTCTGTGAGTGAGGTCCATTCCTGTGTTTTGGATTTACATAGGGGAGGTTACAAAAGCCTGTGTCACCGTGGGAGGTTCCCAGTTGGTTTGTTTGGAAGTATGCATTGT
Organism: Bombina bombina; assembly: GCF_027579735.1. Lineage (NCBI taxonomy): Eukaryota > Metazoa > Chordata > Amphibia > Anura > Bombinatoridae > Bombina > Bombina bombina. Next base: position 729,011,100 of record NC_069501.1, on the reverse strand, counting down.
GTGGGTGCTGGTTTAGGGTCCCAGGAAGGGGGAGAGCTTGTTGTGGTCCTGGGCTTGATCCTTTGGTGCCAAATGTAACTGACTTCCCCCAGTTTTGCTTTTAAACATTATTGTGAGTCTGCTGGTGAGTGCCAGGTTTTCTGTGTGTTGTGCTGATAATGTTTGTAATGCTTCCCTGTGGGTCTGTCACCTAGGCTCCACTGGGGTTATCTGCCTGGGTTGCTGGGAACTTTGCAGCTGTCTGTCAGTGTTCAGGGCTGTGGAGTTTGCTTTGGCTAAGGATGTGTACCCAGTCCAGTCTGTGAGTGTGGTCTATTCCTGTGTTTTATATATATATATATATATATATAAATGTATTATGCAGTATATATATTGTGACAGGGTCACAGATCATATATATGTTAGCAGGAGAATGGAGCTCTTTGTTTATCCAGAATGAAAACAGTTAAATTGCAGGTGCTCTCAGCTGGTGCAATTAGCTAACTAGCAAAATGCTGCTCTGAGAGCTTTCTCTCTCTTCCTCCTGTGAGGAGGAAATCAACTGACAGACTGCCTGTAAGCACACAAACACAGAGGGAGAAAAAAGCAGGTATTCTAAACTATTGTTTTTCTATAAAGCAGTTGTTTACTGGGGACAGTTTAGATTCCCCCTAGTAATATAGTTAGGTATACTTTAAAGTTTAGTTAGCCTCCTGAGTTAGGAGTAGGTGTTTGTTTTGTTTTATGAAACCTGCTGTAAAACAAATAAATTGTTTGTTTCCTGAATCAAATGAAATGTTCCATCTTACTAAAGCCAAAAGTATGGCCCCCTTACCACAGTGGGGGCAGTGGTGGGATTGGTCTAGTACTGGGAGATTAAAAGTACAGAGCCCAGTTAAAGCATTATATATTAAAGTTTGTGTTTGCAAAAATGGAGGATATTATAAAAGCCCTGTTACAGGCCACTGCAGTGCATAAGGAAACCAAAAAAGCTCAGCATGAAAGTAACCGTTTACTATCTGTGCAACTTGGAACAGTAATAGAGGTGCAAAACACTGACTGCATTATGCTTAAAGGGATAGTGGACCATCTCTTAAATGTCAGCAAAGGAGAGACCAGCAGTGATACCAGGACTATCCAAGCAAGTCAGTATCTGCAAAAGATGACCCCACAAGATGATGTGGAAACTTACCTCCTTGCTTTTAAAAAAAGACAGCCACTAGGGAGCAGTTGCCACATGCAAAGTGGGCTGGAATCCTTGCACCATTTCTTTTAGGAGAGGCCCAAAGGGCTCACTTTGATCTGGAAGAGGAGGAAGCAAATGACTATGACAGTCTTAAAGCAGAAATTCTGGCCAGGGCTGGTATATCCCCTGCAGTGTATGCCCAGGGATATCACAATTGGGCATATCAGGAGCAGAAGGTCCCAAGAGCCCAGTTGTTTGACTCGATATATTTGGCAAAGAAATGGCTGACCCCAGAAAACTCTACACCAGCACAAATTATAGAGACCTTGGTGTTGGACCAGTTTGTGCAAGTTTTACCAAATGGACTACTCCAGTGTGGCAGGGTAACCCCACTACTTATGATGATATGGTGGCTATGGTGGAGCATTATACTGCCGTGAACTACCTTAAATCTTCTTCTCCACCTGCAAGAAGCCCAAAGGTAAAACAACACCTGGATCTAAAGGAATGGAGAACTAGTGGACCTCAGAAAATGGTAAACTGGACCAGGCGACCTAAGGGAACTCAATTTGGCTCAAAGAATAATGAGCCCCAGAAAGGACTGCAGAATGACACTGTTCCAATTACCTGTAAGCTCATTGTCCGCAACTGCAGGAAGCCCTGAAATGTGGATATGCTTCTGTAGATAACTTTTGTGGCCTTGTGTGTTTAATAGGGAAACAAGTGGAAACAAGTGTTTTCAGTGTATGTGTACAGCTAAATGGAAAGGCTATACAGGCCCTAGTAGGCAGTGATATTAATTTAGTTTCTGAGAGTCTAGTCACACCTTTAGAAGTACTAACTGGGAAAAGGGTGGGTGTACTTTGTGTCCATGGCACTAAAGTAGAATATGCTACTGTTGCTATTGAAATAAAACACCTTGGTAGGCATATACAAATTGAGTACTGGATACACAATGTATTTCCGGGCTACACAGGGCAGGAGGTCAATCTGGCACCAAAGTTGAAAAGGACGTAAACAAAAAGAATCCTTTGAGGCTTCATATAAAAAGTAACAGTATTTATTGGGACAACTTTAAAAACAAGTATTCAGAGCAAAGAGCTCCCTTTAGCATGAGGTCAGGGTCACAACAAAGCAAACCGCAGACATGTTTCGCGTGTAAAGACACGCTTGATCACTGCTGTATGTTTGCTGTGTCTTTGGCCTCTATTTAAAGGGACCTTACATAATTAAGAACAATAAGGTTAACCCTTTCCTGTCTATGCTACTTACTGCAAGGTACACAGAACTCATTTTTGTTAGAGTGGGAATAACAAGGACCTATAATTCAAGTGCTGCTTTTGATTTAGAAAAATTATTATAGTTTTAAGCTTAAATCCTTATAGGCACTTAATTTAAACAGTGTTGTGATAAACTTTAGGTTTTCAGTATTAAGTATTTATATCTTTATTTTGAAATATGTGTTTTAGACATCTTTAAAGAACGGTTGATATTAGAAACCAAAAGGGGTAATATGCAATAATTACATGTATCAGAATGGGGAAGATGCTTAAATAAATAAATTAACATCACTTTCCTTGTTAATACCCTTAGGATGTCTAGTATTTAATAGGAAGATCCATTTTGCTTCCTTATAGCTCAATTTGTACTCCCTGTCCCCCCCTCGTCTGTGTTTGGGGACGTGGTCAATAGCCTGAATAGACATTAATGTAGCATCACTTTGGTGCATGCTTTTAAAATGCCTTGAGACTGGGGTATTTACATCTGGATCCTCAATGTCTCTTATGTGTTCTAGTGCTCTGTCCTTCAGTAAACGTTTGGTTCTACCAACGTACTGAATCTGGCACCCCCTACAGGTCAAGAGGTAAATAACATGGGTTGATTTGCAATTTAGTTTGTATCTAATATTATATTCGAAACCAGTAACGGTAGATATGAATTTATGTCCTTCCCTTACATGGTTGCAAGTTTTGCACCTTTGTGCTTTACATTTGTAGAACCCAAGTTTTGTTGGAAGCCAAGTTGGGTTGTGTATGCTTGGAAGTTCAGAAGGAGCAATCATGTTTCCTATTGTTTTACCTTTTCTTGCTACAAATCTACATCCTCCACTGGCCACTTTCTCTAAACCTGAGTCTACTGCCAAAATTGGCAGACTTTCTTTGATGATATTACAGATTTTGTTAAATTCAAGGCTGTAGGGAGTACTGAACACTATTTGGTTGTTTTGCTTATCATTATTCCTTTGATTTTTTCTTTTATACTTTAAAAGATTTTCCCTGGGTATTTGATCTACAACTTGTTTTGTAATATACTTTCTGGGTACCCCCTATCAAGTAATCTCTGTTCCAAAATTTTACATTGGTTTTCATAATTTGTTTTATCAGAACAGATACGCTTAGTTCTTATATATTGCCCTTTAGGTATAGCTTTTTTTACATGATAGGGATGGCATGACCTAAAGTTAAGTATGGTATTTCCACCTGTGGGTTTTCTGTAAACTGATGTATTTACCTTGTTAGTATTAAAATCTACCACCAATTCTAGATCCAGAAATTTAATGGTATTTTTATCAAATTCTGCTGTAAATTTTAGATTCATAGGATTTAAATTAATGTGTCTAAGAAAACGTTCAATTGAAATTTCATCTCCATTCCACACCACCAACAGGTCGTCGATATAGCGGCCATAATAGACAAAATGCTGTTTGAAAGGGTTGTCATCTCCATAGACGTGGCAGGCCTCCCACCAACCCATAAAAAGGTTGGCATAGGAGGGGGCAAATTTAGCCCCCATGGCCATGCCACGCCTCTGGAGATAGCAGCTCCCGTCAAAAAGGAAAAAATTGTGTTGTAATAAAAATTCTATAGCTGTTAACAAAAAATAAATAACATCCTTGCTATAGTTAGAAAATTTATTTAAAAAATAAGTAATGGCCGCCAGACCTAGGTGGTGTGGAATGGAGGTGTACAAAGAGGTGACATCAATTGTCAGGAAATGAAAAGACTCCTGCCACTTTAATTCACTTACACTATTAAGTACTTGTGTGGAGTCCTTAATATAACTCATGAGATTGAGTACCAGTGGTTGAAGAAATGAGTCAACCAATTCTGATAGTGGTTCTAGGAGGGAGCCCACCCCAGATATAATGGGTCTACCTGGGGGACATTCACTATCTTTGTGCAATTTTGGGACAAAATAGAAAATTGGGGTAACGGGGGCTTGAGGAAGCAATGTGTCAAAGTATCACTTGAATTATAGGTCCTTGTTATTCCCACTCTAACAAAAATGAGTTCTGTGTACCTTGCAGTAAGTAGCATAGACAGGAAAGGGTTAACCTTATTGTTCTTAATTATGTAAGGTCCCTTTAAATAGAGGCCAAAGACACAGCACACATACAGCAGTGATCAAGCGTGTCTTTACACGTGAAACTTGTCTGAGGTTTGCTTTGTTGTGACCCTGACCTCATGCTAAAGGGAGCGCTTTGCTCTGAATACTTGTTTTTTTGTTTACGTCCTTTTCAACTTTGGTGCCAGATTGACCTCCTGCCCTGTGTAGCCCGGAAATACATTGTGTATCCAGTACTTGCTTTGTGCGCCGGAAAACGGAGGCGCGTTTGTCTGGGCTCCAGGAACGTCGGTCTCTGAGAAAGAAGGAACCAGTGCCCGCTGAAGATTTACGCTACCGGTAAGCACGAGCCCAAAAGTTTGGTAAGCGCCACTTCTCTTTTGTTTATTTGTTGGATATGTCCGTTTGCAGCTGTGGCGGCAAGACTGAACTGGTGGCCTGATTTGAAATTACGTGCAGGTATTCTTAAGCGTTATGGACATGTGCGTGGCTGAAGATAAATGAAAAGCACCAGCACTTTAAGCTTTTTGTGACTTAGAATAAGGACTATCTCTTTTATGTAAAGGAACTTATTAGAGGCATTCATTCTCACACTCACTTTAAACATTTTAGTGTGATTATTTATAGTATTCTTTTATTGGGACACGGTACACAGTGGGAATAACATGACTGACCCACATAGAGCCTTTGTGTTTAAGGATTTGACAGCTACGTTAGAAACTTATGAACAGGATGTGGATCATATTCTCTTGGAAAATGACAACACACTTGATGGTCTGTTTTTTCAGATAGATGAACTAAGACGCAGAGATATTAAACTTGACTTGGATATAAAAACTTTCCTACTGTATATGAGACAAAAAAGAATACCCAGAGGATTAAGGATAAGAAAGTTTCCTTCTTTTCTTGTAACAGATGCGGAGTTCATCAAAAAATGGAATAAGATATTAGATGACTGTTCATTTGCTCTGATGGAACTTTTAATTTCCTATAAGAAACAGCAGAGACTTGAATCCATTAAACACATTGAAAGTTTACAAGTAGATTTACAGAAATTTCAAACTGATAGAGAATTTGTATCCTATGATAAGAAATTTGAGGATAATATGGCTAAATTTACCAAGGAATTATGGGAATTTAAAAAACAGAAGCTATCAAGAGATAAAAGGTATTACGAATTTAATAAAGTGTATAGGTGGCAGAGTTCAGCGAGGTATCCACATCATCAGAATCAGTCTAATAAAAATAAAATAGATACATTATCTAAGAAAAATGAGAAAAAGTGCATTTTGCAGAAACGGATTATGATGTGGATACCTCAGATCATGACTCAAATGAGGAAATAGTGGATATCTCAGGAATGTCAGCCTTAGATATACCGATTCAAGAGGAGGTAACTGTGCCAAAAAACGAGCGGCGCACGGATGCAAAGCAAAAAAGAAAAAAACCAGAAGGGGCAGTAGGGGGAGAGGCAAAAACAAGAGGAGGAAGAACCAGATACCAGACACGAACACAGACCAGGAAATATATATAAAAAATGTAGTCAATTTGTCTAAACATCAGTTAACAGCAGCAGAAAGAGAGGTTCTTAGTCTAGGACTCGGATACACGCCCACTGCACATTTTGACCTGTTCGGCACCATCCACAATGTAAATAAATTTGTAAGAAAATTAACTCTCAAACAACATTTTGCAGAGCAGGTGGATGGTGCCGACCAGGAGGGTGTAACGGTGGTGCACAAATATAATCCTAACAAAGATCATTTATCTTTCAGTGAACAGTGCCTGGTATTGGACCTTACTTCAATGCTTGAAGAGAATTCAGATATAGAAACACAAAATACAGTCCTTAGTTTTAGGCCTAGTATGCAAAAAAGTATCTTTTACCCAATTAACAGCAGAAGTAAAAGCATTGATATATTTCAACGCACAGTAGAACAGAAGATAAAAAACTTATCTGATAACTTAGGTACAAAAAAAGGATACACACAACACCTGTCACATAACCTAACAGTAGAACAGAGAAGAGCCCTAGATACATTAAAATCTAACAATAACATTGTAATCAAAGAATCAGATAAGGGCGGTAACGTAGTTATCATGGACCATAAATACTATGTGACAGAGGCACTACGCCAATTAAATGATGAGGAGGTGTATACCAAACTCACATTCAATCCAACTATGAAATTCAAAACTAAACTAAAAGATATCCTAGAACTAGGTAAACAGGCAGGAGCATTTAAGGAAAGATACTTTGACACATTGCTTCCTCAAGCCCCCGTTACCCCAATTTTCTATTTTGTCCCAAAATTGCACAAAGATAGTGAATGTCCCCCAGGTAGACCCATTATATCTGGGGTGGGCTCCCTCCTAGAACCACTATCAGAATTGGTTGACTCATTTCTTCAACCACTGGTACTCAATCTCATGAGTTATATTAAGGACTCCACACAAGTACTTAATAGTGTAAGTGAATTAAAGTGGCAGGAGTCTTTTCATTTCCTGACAATTGATGTCACCTCTTTGTACACCTCCATTCCACACCACCTAGGTCTGGTGGCCATTACTTATTTTTTAAATAAATTTTCTAACTATAGCAAGGATGTTATTTATTTTTTGTTAACAGCTATAGAATTTTTATTAGAACACAATTTTTTCCTTTTTGACGGGAGCTGCTATCTCCAGAGGCGTGGCACGGCCATGGGGGTTAAATTTGCCCCCTCCTATGCCAACCTTTTTATGGGTTGGTGGGAGGCCTGCCACGTCTATGGAGATGACAACCCTTTCAAACAGCATTTTGTCTATTATGGCCGCTATATCGACGACCTGTTGGTGGTGTGGAATGGAGATGAAATTTCAATTGAACGTTTTCTTAGACACATTAATTTAAATCCTATGAATCTAAAATTTACAGCAGAATTTGATAAAAATACCATTACATTTCTGGATCTAGAATTGGTGGTAGATTTTAATACTAACAAGGTAAATACATCAGTTTACAGAAAACCCACAGGTGGAAATACCATACTTAACTTTAGGTCATGCCATCCCTATCATGTAAAAAAAGCTATACCTAAAGGGCAATATATAAGAACTAAGCGTATCTGTTCTGATAAAACAAATTATGAAAACCAATGTAAAATTTTGGAACAGAGATTACTTGATAGGGGGTACCCAGAAAGTATATTACAAAACAAGTTGTAGATCAAATACCCAGGGAAAATCTTTTAAAGTATAAAAGAAAAAAAAATCAAAGGAATAATGATAAGCAAAACAATCAAATAGTGTTCAGTACTCCCTACAGCCTTGAATTTAACAAAATCTGTAATATCATCAAAGAAAGTCTGCCAATTTTGGCAGTAGACTCAGGTTTAGAGAAAGTGGCCAGTGGAGGATGTAGATTTGTAGCAAGAAAAGGTAAAACAATAGGAAACATGATTGCTCCTTCTGAACTTCCAAGCATACACAACCCAACTTGGCTTCCAACAAAACTTGGGTTCTACAAATGTAAAGCACAAAGGTGCAAAACTTGCAACCATGTAAGGGAAGGACATAAATTCATATCTACCGTTACTGGTTTCGAATATAATATTAGATACAAACTAAATTGCAAATCAACCCATGTTATTTACCTCTTGACCTGTAGGGGGTGCCAGATTCAGTACGTTGGTAGAACCAAACGTTTACTGAAGGACAGAGCACTAGAACACATAAGAGACATTGAGGATCCAGATGTAAATACCCCAGTCTCAAGGCATTTTAAAAGCATGCACCAAAGTGATGCTACATTAATGTCTATTCAGGCTATTGACCACGTCCCCAAACACAGACGAGGGGGGGACAGGGAGTACAAATTGAGCTATAAGGAAGCAAAATGGATCTTCCTATTAAATACTAGACATCCTAAGGGTATTAACAAGGAAAGTGATGTTAATTTATTTATTTAAACATCTTCCCCATTCTGATACATGTAATTATTGCATATTACCCCTTTTGGTTTCTAATATCAACCGTTCTTTAAAGATGTCTAAAACACATATTTCAAAATACTTAATACTGAAAACCTAAAGTTTATCACAACACTGTTGTTTAAATTAAGTGCCTATAAGGATTTAAGCTTAAAACTATAATAATTTTTCTAAATCAAAAGCAGCACTTGAATTATAGGTCCTTGTTATTCCCACTCTAACAAAAATGAGTTCTGTGTACCTTGCAGTAAGTAGCATAGACAGGAAAGGGTTAACCTTATTGTTCTTAATTATGTAAGGTCCCTTTAAATAGAGGCCAAAGACACAGCACACATACAGCAGTGATCAAGCGTGTCTTTACACGTGAAACTTGTCTGAGGTTTGCTTTGTTGTGACCCTGACCTCATGCTAAAGGGAGCGCTTTGCTCTGAATACTTGTTTTTAAAGTTGTCCCAATAAATACTGTTACTTTTTATATAAAGCCTCAAAGGATTCTTTTTGTTTACGTCCTTTTCAACTTTGGTGCCAGATTGACCTCCTGCCCTGTGTAGCCCGGAAATACATTGTGTATCCAGTACTTGCTTTGTGCGCCGGAAAACGGAGGCGCGTTTGTCTGGGCTCCAGGAACGTTGGTCTCTGAGAAAGAAGGAACCAGTGCCCGCTGAAGATTTACGCTACCGGTAAGCACGAGCCCAAAAGTTCGGTAAGCGCCACTTCTCTTTTGTTTATTTGTTGCATATACAAATTGAGATGGCTGTAGTCCCCAGGTTGCCCTATTTTCTAATATTGGGATGCAATTTCCAAGGTTTCAGCAGTCTTATACAAACTGAGCTAACCACAGTAAATTATCCTGAGCCTTAAGTTGAAAACCTCTCAGATGTATTCCCTTTTATTTACTCTGATATAATTTCAAAAGGTGGTAAACCACGAAAATCAAAGAGAGAGAGAGAGAAGGGCACATAAGTACAGGGGTACAAGTCGTTTATGTGAAGCATTAATTAATGAAACTAAAAAAGAGGTTGAGGTTGAACAGCATATTGACAATCTGTACACTTATACAAATTTTGGCAGGAAAAAGTTAGTGACTTATCTTTACAAAATGCATTCTCAAATGTTGTAGAAGTTAATGGAGTTGGGGTGGAAGGAAAGACTAAAAATGTATATCCCCATTTCATTCTAAAAGATGATCTATTGTATAGAGTAACCAAAGAGGAAGGGCAAGATGTAGAGCAACTGTTGGTACCTCAGCCTTTTAGGAGCAAGGTGTTAGAGTTAGCGCATGCCAATATTATTGGGGGACATTTGGGAACAGAAAAAAAACCCAGGACAGAATATTAAGGTTTTTTTGGCTAGGGGTTTATGAAGAGGTAAAAAGATTCTGTTCCTCATGCCCAGATAGTCAGTTAACAGCCCCAAAGCCTCATTTACGGGCTCCTCTTATTCCCCTTCTCCTTTCCCCTTTTGAAAGAATTACCATGGACTTGGTGGGGCCTTTGGAGAAAACAGCCAAAGGTAACCAGTATATTCTGGTCATATTAGGTTATGCCACACGCTATCCAGAGGCAATACCCCTGCGTAACACAGCTTCTAAGAATATAGCTACGGAACTGGTACAGGTTTTTTCAAGAGTAGGTATACCAAAAGAAATTCTTACCGACCAGGGTACCCCTTTTGTTTCACGTCTAATGAAAGACCTATGTAAGTTACTACAGATAAAGTCCCTGAGAACTTCAGTGTACAATCCCCAAACAGATGGGTTGGTGGGGAGATTTAGCAGGACACTGAAACATATGTTACGCAAGGTTGTAAGTAGGGATGGGAAAAACTGGGATACACTTCTACCGTATTTAATGTTTGCCATACGGGAAGTACCCCAAGCATCAATAGGGTTTTCTCCCTTTGAGCTCCTTTATGGGAGACACGCGAGAGGCTTATTAGATATAGCTAAAGAAGAATGGGAAGAACAAAGGGTGCCTGGGAGGAAAATCATTACCTATGTTGAGCAAATCCAAGAAAGCATAAAACAGATCACTCCCGTAGTCAAACAGTATTTGGAAGAGGCTCAACAGAGACAGCAAGTACTCTATAACAGACAATCCTCTGTATAAACTTTCCAGCCAGGTGACCAGGTCATGGTTCTTGCCCCCATGGCTGAAAGTAAACCGTTATCTCAGTGGCAATGTCCATATGAGATTATTAGCAAAGAAGGGCCTGTAAATTATAAGGTGAGACAGCCTGACTGAAGAAAGGTAGAGCAAGTGTACCACATAAATCTGTTAAAGCCTTGGAAGGCTAGAGAGGCCTTTGTGTTGGTAGGAGTACAGGGATTAACAGTGACACCTACTCTTGTCCCTGAGGTGCAAGTGTCTACTGACCTTACATCAGAACAACAAAAAGAAGTTAAAGAAATGTAAAACGAAATGCTGATATATTTTCTAATACACTAGGTAGACCCAGAGATGTAGTCCATGATATTGTTATGGAGCCAGGAGTAATTGTAAAAGTTAAACCCTACAGGGTACCAGAAGCAAAAAGAGAGGCAATACAGGCATAAGTGGTAAAAATGTTACAACTAGGGGTTATTGAAGAATATAATAGTCAGTGGTCAAGTCCTATAGTCCTAGTGCCAAAGCCAGATGGGTCTCTGCGGTTCTGTAATGATTTCAGGAAACTCAATGAGTGTTCTAAATTTGATGCATACCCTATGCCTAGGATAGATGAGCTTATTGAAAATTTGGCACCAGCCAGATTTCTAACTTGTCTTGACCTCATGAAAGGCTATTGGCAAATACCTCTGTCTAAGGAGGCTAAAGAAAAGACAGCATTTGCAACCCCTGGGGGCCTTTACCAATATACCATTTTGCCCTTTCAGTTACATGGGGCCCCAGCGACATTTCAACGGTTAATGAATATGTTGTTGAAGCCACATGCCCAGTATGCCTCAGCATATATAGATGATCTGGTTATTCATAGCCAGGACTGGGAGTTCCATTTGCATAGATTATAAGTTGTTTAGACACTTTGATAGAAGCTGGTCTCACAGTCAATCCTACTAAAAGTATAATAGGCTGCTTAGAGGCCAAATATTTGAGCTATACTGTACGAAGAGGCATGGTAAAACCCCAAGTTAGTAAGATAGTGGCCAATGAAAGCTGGACCAAGTAAGAACTTTTCTTGGAATAGTAGGGTATTATAGAAAGTTTCTACCCCATTTTGCCACCAGGTCTTCTCCACTAACAGATTTGATTAAAGCAAGGGCGCCTGATGTTGTGAAATGGACTGAGGTAGCAGACCGTTCATTTCCTGACTTGAAAACGGCTTTATGCTGTCATCCAGTCTTTAAAGCCCCTGATTTCTCCAAGCAGTTCTTTCTGCAGACAGATGCTTCCGAAGTTGGCCTGGGAGTGTTACTGTCTCAATATATAGCAGTTGAAGAACACCCTGTGCTCTACTTGAGTCGTAAATTGCTGCCAAGCGAGCAAAAATATGCTGTAGTAGAGAAAGAATGCTTGGCTATCAAGTGGGATATTGAGACCTTTTGTTAGGCCGGTCCTTTACGCTAGTGACTTACCATGCTCCTTTTCAATGGATGCACAAATCGAAAGAAACAAATGCCAAAGTAACAAGGTGGTTCCTCTCTTTACAGTCCTATAAGTTTGATGTGACCCATAGAACTGGGCTTTTGCATGCTAATGCAGATGCTTTGTCTAGAGTGCATAGTTTTTTTTTCAGCAGCCGCTCCACCCTACTGTGTTCCGCTGGGGGGGGAGGATATGTGACAGGGGCAGAGATCATATATATGTTAGCAGGAGAATGGAGCTCTCTGTTTATCCAGAATCAAAACAGTTAAATTTCAGGTGCTCTCAGCTGGTGCAATTAGCTAACTAGCAAAAGGCTGCTCTGATAGCAAAGCTTTCTCTCTCTTCCTCCTGTGAGGAGGAAATCACCTGACAGACTGCCAGTAAGCACAGAGACACAGAGGGAGAAAAAAGCAGGTACTCTAAACTATTGTTTTTCTATAAAGCAGTTGTTTGCTGGGGACAGTTTAGATGCCCCTAGTAATATACGGCTAGATTAGGAGTTTTGCGTTATGAGAGATGCGGTGCTAACTTGCAAGTTATTGTCACCGCTCACATCCCTACAGCGCTGGTATTACAGGTTTAAAAAAATCCGGCATTATCAGGCAAAACGTGAGCGTAAAGAAAAATAGAGCTCCATACCGCACTCCAATACCAGCACTGCTGAAAGCTGCGGTGAGCTGGTTTTACGTGCTCGTGCACGATTTTCCCATAGACATCAATGGGGAGAGCCGGCTGAAAAAGCCTAACGCCTGCAAAAAAGCAGCGTAAAGCTCCGTAACACAGCCCCATTAATTCCTATGGGGAAACAAAATTTATGTTTACACCTAACACCCTAACATAAACCCTGAGTCTAAACACCCCTAATCTTACACTTATTAACCCCTAATATGCCGCCCCAGACATCACCGACACCTACATTATACTTATTAACCCCTAATCTGCCGCTCCAGACATCGCCGCCACTATAATAAACATATTAACCCCTAAATCGCTGCACTCCCGCATCACAAACACTAGATAAATATTATTAACCCCTAATCTGCTGCCCCTAACATCGCCGCCACCTACCTACATGTATTAACCCCTAATCTGCCACCCCCAACATCGCCGCCACTATACTAAATTTATTAACCCCTAAACCTAAGTCTAACCCTAACACCCCCTATCTTAAATATAATTAAAATAAATCTAAATAAAAATTACTATCATTACCTAAATAATTCCTATTTAAAACAAAATACTTACCTATAAAATAAACTCTAAGCTAGCTACAATATAACAAATAGTTACATTGTAGCTAGCTTAGGGTTTATTTTTATTTTACAGGCAAGTTTGTATTTATTTTAACTAGGCAGAATAGTTAGTAAATAGTTATTAACTATTTACTAATTACCTAGCTAAAATAAATACAAATGTATCTGTAAAATAAAAAATAACCTGAGTTACACTAATACCTAACCTTACACTACAATTAAATAAATTACATTTATTAAATAGAATTACCTAAATTACAAAAAAACCCCACTAAATTACCCAAAATAAAAAAAAGAAATGATCAGATATTTAAACTAATTACGCCTAATCTAATAGCCCTATCAAAATAAAAAAGCCCCCCCAAAATAAAAAAAACCCTAGCCTAAACTACCAATAGCCCTTAAAAGGGCCCCAAATAAATCAGCTCTTCTACCTGTAAAAAAAATACAAACACCCCCCAACAGTAAAACCCACCACCCACACAACCAACCCCCCAAATTAAATACTATCTAAAAAAACCTAAGCTCCCATTGCCCTGAAAAGGGCATTTGGATGGGCATTGCCCTTAAAACGGCAGTTAGCTCAAACCCTAACCTAAAAATAAAACCCACCCAATACACCCTTAAAAAAACCACTAACCCCCTGAAGATCGACTTACAGTTTTGAAGACCGGAAATCCATCCTCAAGGAAGCGGCAGAAGTCTTCATCCAACTGGACCGAAGTCCTCAACAAAGCCGGGAGAAGTCTTCATCCAAGCTGGGCGAAGTGGTCCTCCAGGCGGGCAGAAGTCTTTATCCAGACGGCATCTTCTATCTTCATCCATCCGACGCGGAGCGGGTCCATCTTCAATACATCCAACGTGAAGCATCTTCTTCATCCAACGACTACCCGACGAATGAAGTTTCCTTTAAGTGACGTCATCCAAGATGGCGTCCCTTAGATTCCGATTGGCTGATAGAATTCTATCAGCCAATCGGAATTAAGGTAGAAAAAAATCCTATTGGCTGATGCAATCAGCCAATAGGATTGAAGTTCAATCCTATTGGCTGATCCAATCAGCCAATAGGATTGAGCTTGCATTCTATTGGCTGATTGGGACAGCCAATAGAATGTGAGCTCAATCCTATTGGCTGATTGCATCAGCCAATAGGATTGAACTTCAATCCTATTGACTGATTGCATCAGCCAATAGAATTTTTTCTACCTTAATTCCGATTGGCTGATAGAATTCAAACAACGTGTAGTGATGTAGGTGATGTTGAATTCTAGTTTTGGAGACTTTCTGAACCCAAAACGCAACTAACTTCTGTGATTCTCTGGATGGGATCCTTGGAGATGTTTTGGGCACTCAAACCATCCTCTTCACAATGCATTGAGGAGACAATATACACACACATTCTCTTCCAGGTTGAGTCATAACATTTCCAGTTAGCTCAAATTTAATTATTATTATTGCCCTGATGGTAAAAATGTGCATTTTGAATGCTTTTGCTATTTTCCTATAGCCACTTCACTTCACATTTTGTGAAGCTCAACAACCTTTTGCCTTACATCACAGCTATATTCTTTGCTCTTAACCATTGTGATGAATGACTAAGGGGATTTGGCCTATGCATTACCTCATATTTATACCCCTATATATTTATTTACAGGAAGTCATGCTTGAATAATTTCCTGTTCCAAGTCCCCCTGTGTATCAAAAATTTTAAAATATGGTACGGCATTGCTAAAGCTAAAGCTAGGGAACAGGGTTATAAGACACCCTGTCATTATAGTGGATCTGCCATTGCTTAATCATTGGTATTGATCTCCTGAAGTGATTAAGCACCATAATTGACTGCATAAATAATGTAATTTGTTCACAAGTAAAAAGACCTATTAATTATGAGTGATCTATTATGTCTCACACCAGACATAACTGTCACGTGGTGGATGAGAAGCCAGATGCTGTGGAGATTCATTTCAGGAATAACTCTGTACCTGAAGTAACTATCCTGCAAATAGATGATCAGACTCCCCTAAGTGGCTCTGATGATCATACTTTTAAATTCCGCCTGGAAAAATAGCCAATATTTCCTTGGATGGCGATGTGTTAACAATATCTCTCCACACGGGGGACCCTAAATCCCCTAAAGGGGGAGAACATTCACAATTCCTTTTGGACCAGGGGGCCACCCTAGCATGTAGAAGCCAAGAAACCACTTTTTTTGGAAGGGGAACATAATGAAAAGGCTAAGATATGCTAATATTTATTGGAATGAAGATCAGTGGAAAAGAATATTATGGAGTGACGAATCCAAGTTTGAAATTTGTGGGACCAATTGTCGACAATATGTGAGAAGAAGAGTTGGAGAGATATGGAAGAATGAGTGCTTGCGGCATTCAATGAAAGATGGTGGAGGGTTTATTCTGGTTTGGGGCTTCATTTCTGCCTGTGGTGTTGGCAATATTGTCCGAATTGATGGGATCATGAATGCAGAAATGTACAGACAGGTTTTATTTCATAATGCCATTCCTTCTGGAAAGTGCCTGATTGGGAATGGTTTTATTTTTTAGCATGATAACAATCCCAAGCACACTGCTACTGCAGTAAAATTATATTTTGAGAGAAAAACAGCTGATAAAACACTGAAAGTCATGGAATGGCCTCCACAGAGTCCAGACCTGCATATTATATAGGCAGTATGGGATCACCTGGATAGAGAAATAAATAAATGACCACCTAAATCTAAAGAAGAACTCTGGGATGTTCTGAAAGAATATACCAGAAGGATACATCAGACAACAAAGCTGGTATATATATATATATACTGTATATTTATTTATATATATATATATATATATATATATATATATATATATTAGTGTCTGTCTGCCTTTTCACTTAATATTTAGAAGGGAGATAAGCCTCATATATGCTGAGCATGCCCCATAACCCTCATTCACACATTGTGTCTGCTTAGACAGCCAACCATAAAGTGTACCATAACACCTCACTTGCATGATGTTAGACCTAATCAACTCTCTGAGCACATTTCAATTTTGACTATAATGTTCCATAATGGGCTAGATTACAAGCAGCACACTAAATTTTGTGTGCAAGCGATAAGGGGTATTTTGCTGCTATTTGTGTTCATCGGAAATAGCGTGCATATTATGAATTGAATGTAAACATGTTTGCTTGAGCACAATAAAATGTAATGCACGTTGGGTTAGTGCAAATTTAGAGCTCTGGTTAATAGTTACGTGAGACAAAAAGTTGCACAAAAACCATTAAAATACATTTAAAAGTACAGTTACACAGATAACACTGTCTGATATAAAATATTTTTTAAAAATTGCATTAAAAAGTTATAAGAGCGCAAATATGTATACCTATACCTATGTACATCATTGACCACCAGCTATTAGACTCAGAAACAAGGTTGCTCAATAAAGGATTGTATTTTGTACCCACTAGAAAGCGTGATCCATTTGAGAAGTGGATAGACCAGTATAAAAAAAAAACTTTAGTGACATTAATAGCTCTGATGTGAGCATACCATTCCAGCAAAAAACAGTAAATTTGATCCTACAAGCTATAGCTCATGTATTTAAACTTATTCTCGCCTAATTGAAAGAGATACAAATGTGGCACCCCTGCATAAATTCAGGAATAATTTGGAGAAAGATGAGATCCTTACTATTAAATCACTCTCCACAGACCCCACGATTATTATCTACCCGGCAGACAAGGGGGTGCAATGGTGGTGATGAATTATAAATATTACAGATCAGAGGTCATCGAACAACTCAGTGATACTACTACATACCTACAAAGGAACCTGGTGAAAGAGATTCAGAAGGAGATTGAAACATTGGTAATAGGAGGAGTAACACAAGGCTTCATAGATCGAAAAATGGCGGATTTTCTATTGATTGATCACCCCAAATGCCCGATACTATATACCCTGCCTAAGGTTCACAAGGTACCTGATGCACCTGCCAGGCAGACAGATTGTCTCGGCTAGGGACTCCATCATGTCACCATTATCTAAATTTGTGGATTTCTTTTTACAACCCATAGTCAAGAATATGAGGTCATATGTGAGAGATTCACTTGACCTCATTGACAAGTTGAATTGATTTAAAATGGAGGAGGACTCAATATTGGTTATGGCTGACGTAACGAGCCTCTATACAGTCATACCACAACAGGAGGGTATAAGTTTGGTGGCAAGGGCATTGAACAGGTACCCATATGTGGGACTGCCATCTGCATTTCTTTTGCAGCTTCTCAAACTGAGCCTTAGGTTGAACTACTTTTAAGTTTGAAGACACTTATTACTGCCAAATAATTGGAACAGCCTTGGGCTCAAATGTCACCACATCCTTCGCTAATCTCTATATGAAATACTATGAAGAACAGATCATGAGGGTTTTCCAAAGAAAAGAAGTTGCAGTATACCAGCGGTATATTGATGACCTTTTTATGATCTGGACAGGATCTAAAGAATCGCTACAGAACTGGTTTAAAAAAATGAACAATCTACAACATTCTATCCAACTCTAAATGACTTTGAGCCAAGACAAAGTAGAATTTCTGGACCTGTGCATCTATAGAGAAGGGGAGAATCTGGGTACTACACTTTATCAGAAACCAACAGACAGCAATTCAGTTCTACATGCACAGAGCTACCTTACATAACTTCTTTGAGCCATCCCTCATGGACAAATGTTGAAGGTTAATAGAAATAACAGCAATGCATCTAAAATAAAAAACTACAGCTTCAAGTTATGGCGAGAAAATTCATGGAAAGTGGGTACAAATGGCAATACCTTATGGACTGTATTACTGAACAAGACAATCTAAAGATAGTGAGGGCAAAGGAATCCAACAATCGTATGACTTTTTGTCACAAAATATTGTCTGGATACAAAGAACATTGAACACAGTATAAAAGAACACTGGTATATCATCCAGAGTGGCCTCTCCTTACCATTTAAGGAGTGGGAGTGCCCGAGGGTGGGCATTAAAAGAAATCAGAATCTGAGGGATCAATTGGTCATTACTGACCCAATATATTGCTATGGAAAAACAACAAGCTCCAAGAAGGAATGCTTCTGGTGCATAGGATGCACTACATGCCACACAATGATACCAGGACCCACGTTTCACTATCCGGATACCAATCAAAAATTTTACATCCAACATTATCTTGCATGCACCACACCATTTGTAGTTTCCATGATTAACTGCTCGTGGCCTGTTCTATGTAGGCAAAACGGCAGATGATGCTCGTACACGCATGGCCAGTCACAGGTCCTCCATCAGAATGGCAATAAAGAACAAAAAAAGTGGTCAACCTGTGGCACATCACTTTGCTATCAGTGGCCACATGATACAGGACTTACGTTTTAAGTTAATTGATCACAGGCCCGTACTTCCAAAAGGAGGAGACAGACACCGCAAAATACTACAAATAGAGTCCAAATGGATGTTTAAATTGAATACCCTTTGCTGTATATAAAATATATATTTAATAATAAAAATTATTAAGAATATATAAATGTAAAATATGTGTTTTGTGTTATATATATATATTACATGAATTATTTATAATATTTTACAGTTTGCTTAATAATTTTATTTATTTTTTAAATATTTTATATTTACTATTTCAATAATGCGCCTTAAGATGACTACATTTTCATGTGCTCTAACCCAACCACGTTAAAATCTAACTTGCAAAGTACATTTCTCAAAACCCATATTTTACATTCGTTTGTTCGTCACATAGAAAATAATGTACCTTTTTATTCTTAAATATATATTTCTATATATATCTGATACTGTTCATGTGAAATACATATCTATACCTAAATATCTATGGGAATAGATATACAGGTATAGGTATATACAGATATGTATAGAAATATATATTTAAGAATAAATAGAACATATTATTCTATGTGAAGAATATTAGAATGTAAAATATTAATATTTCATGTCGGGTTTAGCAGTCATGAATATACGGACTAGCTTCTTATTGCGGGTGTTTTTTTTTTTTTTTTTTTTTTGCAGTTTTCACGCTCCTTTGAAATCTATGGGGAAAATGGTTAACGAGGTCGCAATATATATTTTTTGTGTGCGTTGGATTTACGCTCACACACAAACTTTCACTTGTAAATGGAGCACAACCTGACACACGAAAAAAGGATTTACGCTTTAGCAGGAGCGCAAAATTGCACTCCACTCATAATCTAGCTATAAATATGTACATTATTTGATGTTAGAGAAAGCTGTAGCTGACTGTTACATTGCAATGCAGCCTTCTCTTGCAACCAGTGAGTTAATTTTGATTGATTTAGACTTTGATTTTTACACATTGCATTTTGAATTTGATTGAAACCATATTCAAGTATCTGTATTACATATTTTAATATTTGTCATATATTAGTATTGATTTTACTTCTTGAGATTTGACATTAATTACAGATTATACATTTTATTCATAAAGTCTTTAAGTGATTGATTAAGAATTCCAAACAGTAGAGTGTATGAATTGTACCTTCAGGCAGAAATAATTCAATTTTAGATTTCATGGTTATTGTAACTTATTGAAAAATATCACTTATATTAATACCTCAAACATTTTTTTTCATAGCGTTTAGGGAAACATTTTACCGTGCTCTGTATATGTGACATTTGTGAGTTGCAGACAAGGAAAAATTACTGTTTACATTTGCTGAATTGAGTAACACATTCTAGCCCACATTCCAATTCATTAGAGCACAAAACTCAGCAAAAACTTTGCATATACTGTTTCTTTAAATATTTTTTGACTATGTATTCTATGCCATTCAAATTCAATAGAAGTGCTGTTCTTCAAATTAACATGATATTTCCAGGCTATGGGTATATCATGGCTTCCAATTGGATAAAGATACAGATAATCAAGCTTTACTGGAGCTTTGCTTTTCCTCAGGCATTTTTTTTATATCAATAATATTTTTATAGATTTTTGTACCATCCATTGTAAAAAGCTTAACTACAGTGTTGTGGAAATAAATGTGATCTAATATAATAGATCTAATATAAGGCAATGTAAATAAGCTGAATTTTAGCGCAATCGTTTTTAATATCACTGAGAAAAAAAGAAAAGCTGCATCAGACAGTAAAAGGCTGTGACACACTGCAAGCGATGCAGTGCGATGCGAAGCAGCTGCTTTGCTCCGCGTCGCATTGCTTCTGAAGATCAAATATTTCATCTCTGAGGGCTCAGCTACACAACCTGATGCAGCAGAGTGCTCAGAGATGAAAAGGTAGGACACACTGAGCGCGCACAGCTGCATGTACACTCTGCGTGCTGCTCCGCTTGTAGTGTGTCAAAGCCTTAACCGTATCTCAGTCTTTAGTTACCATGTACCTTATTTTGTTTACACACGCTATACACAGCACAGTTAACATATTACACACACAAAAATACTTTTTCAACACATTTTTAAACAGTGTAAGTTTTAAAAGAAATGTATTATTTTTAACGCATTAGTAAAGTGGGGAGCACAGATACATGAGAATTAAGTGAGGGAGAGAAAGTGAGATGGGGAATGCTAAGCTAAGAGAGGGTGGCTGAGAAAGCTATAAGTGAAGGTGGAAGTGAGATTGGAGTGGTTCAGAGGAGAGAAAAAAAAAAGCAGAGAAGTGTGCTGAGTAGGTCAGATGAGATGTTGATCTGAGAAAGAAGTATGCATCAAAGGAATGTTGGTGAGAGAGTAATGAAAGTGAGAGTAGTGTAAAAAGGGGTCAGTGGAGAGAAGAGGTAAAAAAAAGATAATGGGGAACACAGAGAGTGCTAGAATGGGCATTGGTCAGAAAAAGTGAGGGCAGAAATACATGGCAAAGAAGTACAAATAAATCTACATTTACTGAAGCTGTCTCCTCTGTCAGAGATGGAGGAGAATGAGGGAAGAAGTCAAAACAGCACATGCAAAGTCAGAATTCATGCACTCCATAAAACCTGCTGATAAGCATAGGGTGCCAGATTAGCCACAAGGAAAATGTAATTAATTCAAAGAGCTATCAAACACTACAAAATATTATATTTGCACCAGAAATGTGCTAGTGATACCAGATCTGGTGTATAGTACCAGATAAGAATGATATATGCATTGCCAATTACAAATAAAGATACATTGCTATAGCTGTGAAGTGAGCAAAGCTGCTATATACACTATGAACTATATTAAAAGTGGGGCGCTGATTTATTGCATGCCCATAAACTGGCAAATTAACCCATTTACTGGCCAGTGAAAAAAAACCCAGCCATTACAAGAGGCTGGTTATTGCTACTGTGAGCTTGTGGAAATTTAATCAGACCTCTAATTAATTTTAAAAATGTGATCTACAAACAGTTGGGCTCATAGGTTTACATGCTAAGGGGGTTCAAGGGGATAGCAATGGAGTTAGGAAAGGTTAGTGTAGGTTGTATGCATCTCTGAACAGTAGAGTCTTTAGGGAGCACTTAAAGCTTTCAAAATTAGGAGAGAGTATTGTGGAGCAAGGCACAGAGTTCCACAAGATGGGAGCCAGTCTGGAGAAGTCCTGTAAACGGGAGTGTGAGGAGGTGACAAGAGAGGAGGAGAGTAGGAGGTTCTGAGCAGAGTGAAGGGGATGGGAGGGAGAGTATCTGGAGACAAGGTCTGAGATATAGGGGGAGCTGTGCAGTTGAGGGCTTTGTATGTCAGAGTGAGAATTTTGTGTTTAATCCTGGAGGCAAGAGGAAGCCAGTGATGGGATAGGCAGAGAGGTGCAGCAGAGGGAGGTATAAGGAAGATGAGCCTGGCAGAGATATTCATTATGGATTGTAAAAGAGCTAGATGGCAGCTAGTGAGACCAGAGAGAATAGAGTTGCAGTAGTCAATGTGGGAAAGGATGAGAGAGTGGGTTAAAATCTTAGATGTGTCTTGTATAAGGAAATGTCTAATTTTAGAGATTTTTTTAAGGTGGAAGCAGCAGAATTTAGCCAAGGACTAAATGTGAGCAGTGAAAGAAAGATCTGAGTCAAGTGTGACCCCAAGACATCGGGCATGTGGGGTAGGGGTAATGATGAAGTTATCGACAGTGATAGAGAAATGGGGGGGTGGAGATTTTTGAAGAAGGTGGGGAAAAAAGGAGCTCAGTATGGAGAGATTTAGTTTAAGGTAGTGAGAGGACATCCAGGATGAGATATGAGAAAGAAAGTGAGTGACATGGGTTAGCAAGGAAGGAGATAGGTCTGGTGCAGAGAGGTAGATTTGGGAGTCATTGGCATACAAATGATCATACAAAAATAACCTATTTATAGATAGGTACACAAAGAAAATGCTATCAGCACAAAAAACAAGGTATGTTTAAAAATTAACCTTTATTTAATTATCTTTTAAAAGACAGCTATGAATTGCTAGAAACGTGTGTTGGTGTTGGTTTGTGCAAAAATCACTGAGAGCTCAAAAAGCAATGATAAAGTTATATCTGCATAAGTTAGACTAACGTCTCATAGCTATATCATTGCTGAGCAATATAGGATAACTGTGTAATTTATCCTAAATGAACAGATGATGCCCCAGAGAAGGCTACACTAAAGGTATGTTTAGACAGATAGGAAGAGAACCACAAGAGTTGTGTTGCAAATGCCATAGGATTGGAGGGTTTGGAGCAAAAAGGGTGATCAACAGTATTAAAGGCTGCAGACAGATCAAGGAGGATAAGCAGAGAGAAGTGGTCTTTTGATTTTGCTTTAAGAAGGTCATTGGTATCCTTAATGATTGCTGTCTCTGTGGAGTGATTGGGGTGAATTTCAGATTGCAGTGGGTCAAGGAGGGAGTTTAATGCAAGGAAATGTGATAGACGTCCATATACTAGCTTTTCAAGAAGCTTTGAGGCAAGAGGGACTAGGGAAATAGGGCAGTAGTTAGATGGGGAGGTTGGATCTAGAGAAGGTTTTTTGAGGATAGGTTTGACCAGTGCATGTTTTAGAGATGAGGGAAATTTACTGGTGCTGAGGGAGAGGTTGAAAATGTGTGTGAGTATAGGGGTAAGGGTAGAAGAGAGGGAGGGGAGTAGCTGTGAGCGGATGGGTCGAGGGGATAGGTAGTGAGGTGAGAGGACAGTTTAAGGGCAGAAACTTCGTTCTCAGTAACAGGGGTGAAAGAGCAAAATTTATGGTTATATGGGTTTTTGCAAGCTTTTGAGGGGGTCCGAGACTGGTAGAATGTTGAGAGCTTATTTTGTTTCTGATTTAGTTGATTTTGTTATCAAAGTGGCTGGCAAAGGCTTGAGCTGAGAGAGTAGTTGTATTAGGAGGTGGGACTGGGCGGAGAAGAGTATTGAAAGTGGAGAACAGACATTTTGGATTTGAAGAAAGAGTAGATATAAGAGTAGAGAATTAATGTTGCTTATAAAGATTAAGGGCCGAACAGTGGGAGTTCAAGATTTAAAGTGAATAAATTCAGCTGAACTCCAGGATTTTCTCCACTGCCGCTCAGCAGTATGGGAACATCTGCATAGGTACCGTGTCAAAAGAGTCAAGGCTGAGGATGAGTGTGTGATTTCTGAGCTATGGTATGAGGGGCCAGATTATCAAGTACCGATATAAGAGTGGAATTATAGTGCAGATAGATTGGTCAGGGCAAGGAAATAAGGATGGGCTGTATTTGTTGAAAGGTGCAACGAGAGTAAAGTAAAAAATCTATACCACCTCCTTGTCCATTACTAGACCTAGGAGTGTGACTGAATGAGAGTCTGGCTCTCAACAGTGCTCCATTTCATGAAGCTCCATTTAGCATAATTATTTTGCTGATGTTGCTTCAAGAGGTTTTGAACTCTGTAGTGAGTGCTGAAACAGATTATAGGTGACTAGGCGATAAGCCTACCCAGAGGGCAGTCTATGTTGAAAAAGTACAAACCCCCAAGCTAAATTTACAAAAAATAAAAAGTAAAATGACAGAAAAAAATAAACAAAGCTGTTCAAATTAAAAAAAATAAACCTAAACTAATACCCCTATAAAAGTAAAACATCCCCCCAAAATAATAACACCCCCTAATCTAATACTAAACTATCAAAAGCCCTTAAAAGGACCTTTTGTAGGGTATTGCCCTAAACTAAACAGCTCTTTTACCTCTAAAAAACAAATATAAGTCCCCCTAACAATAACCCCCCCCACCAACCCCCCAAAAATAAAAAAATAACACTAAAAAAAAATAAACCACCCATTTGTATGAGCATTACCCTTAAAAGGGCATTCAGCTCTTTTTCTCCCTTAAAAGGGTAATCAGCTCTTTTTCTAGCCCAAAAAATAAAATAAAAAAAGCCTAAACCTAAGCCCCAAATAGGTACTCACTGTTCCTGAATTCTGGCAGAGAAGGTCTTCTTCCAGATGGATCCATCATCTTGGATCTTCATCTGGAGTGAAGGCAGCATGAAGCGGAGGTGCGGATCTGTGTTCCCAATGCCTGGATCCTCAGCGGCTGTCCTCAGTTCTGGCAGTCCTTGGCAGAGGTCCTCGGCGGCGACATTGCTCGGTGACATGGAGGCTCTTCTTCATCCGATGTCCATCGTAAACTGAAGATTGAATGCAAGGTACTGCAATCAATTTGGGGTGCCTTGCATTCCTATTGGCAGAAATTTGGAAATCAAGCAATAGGATTAGAGTTACTGAAATCCTATTGGCTGTTCAAATCAGCCAATAAGATTTCAGTAGCTCTCATCCTATTTGCTGATTAAAAAAATTTAAGCCAATAGGAATGCAAGGTACCCCAATAAATATGGGGTACCTTGCATTCATTCTTCTGTGTGGCGGATGATCTCATGAAGAGGAGCCTCCACGCTGTGAGGATCGCCGCCGCCGAGGACCGCCGCCAAGGTTCGCCACATCTGGGAACATCCGCTCCACGCTGCCTTCACTGTGGATAAAGATAGAAGATGATGGACCCGCCTGGAAGAAGACCTTCTCCGAAGGGACTTCAGGAACCGTGAGTACCTATTTTGGGCTTTAGTGTTAGGCCTTTTTTATTTTTTTGGGAGCCCTGTTCCCATGGGAACTTACAATCTAAATGGGTAGGAGGCTGAGAAACAGGAGGAAGGGACTGCAAAGGTGGGAATGATGTTAGTGTGGAGTTAGATGAGGGCAACTATTAGGCAAGTGGAAGTCTTTAGGGAGTGTTTAAAGGAGGAGAGGTTGGGGGAAAGTCTGACAGCTCAAGGAAGTGCTTTCCAGAGGGTTGGTGCCGCACAAGAGAAGTCCTGTAGTCTAGCATGGGAGGAGGTGATGGTAGAAGAGGCAAGGAGTAGATCATTGTTGGATATAAGGGGACGGGCTGGAGTATATTTGTTGATGAGTGAGGACAGGTGGGGGGGGGGCTGAATTGGTAAGGGCTTTGTAGGTCAGAGTGAGAATTTTGAATTTAATTCTGATGTGAATGGGGAGCCAGTGAAGGGACTCACAGAGGGATGCAGTGAAAACAGAGTGTCGGGAGAGGTAGCAGAGGCATTTAGGATGGATTGAAGGGGGAAGAGAGAAAGGCCAGTTAGTATGTTGTTACAATATTCAAGCCGGGAAATTACTAGGGAATTGATTAGCTGTTTAGTAGTTTCAGACCTCAAAAAAGGACGAATTTTGGAGATATTGCGTAGGTGGTTGCGAGAGGATGAAGAGAGCGATTGGATGTGGGGTATGAAGGACAGATTGGAGTCAGGTGTAACTCCTAGGCAGCAGACTTGGGGTGATGGGGAGATAGTGGTGTCCCCAACAGTGATAGTAAAGTTAGAAACTGGAGTAGAATTAGATGGGGGGATTAGAAGAAGCTCAGATTTTTAGGTGGTGAGAGGACATCCAAGAAGAAATGCCAGATAAGCAGTCGCTGATGTGGGAAAGGACAGAAGGAGAGAGTGCAGGGGTGGATAGGTAGATCTGAGTATCATCAGCATAAAGGTGATAGTTGAAGCCATAGCTACTGATAAGTTTACCCAGTGAGGAAGTATAAATAGAGAAGAGTAGAGGGCCTAGAACAGAGCCTTGAGGTACTCCAACAGACAGAGACAATGGAGAGGAGGAGTCTCCAGCAAATGAGACAGAAAAGGACCTATTAGAGAGATGCGAGTGGATCCAGGAGAGGGCAATGTCACAGAGGCCAAGGGAGCAGAGAGTTCGTAGGAGGAGGGGATGGTCAACAGTGTCAAAGGCTGCAGACAGGTCAAGTAAGAATAGTGGCCATTGTTTTTAGCAGAAAGAGCATCATTAGTAACCTTGGTGAGGGCAGTCTCAGTTTAGTGTTGGGGAGTATTTTTTTAAGGAAAAGAGTTGTTTAACTTAGGGTAATGCCCTACAAAAGGTGCTTTTAAGGGTTATTGGTAGTTTATTCTTAGATTAGGGGGTGTTTTTTTATTTTGGGGGGATTTTTTATTTTCATAGGGATAAGGTTTATTTTTATTTTTTTTGGATAATAAGATTTATTATTTTCTGTAATGTTAGCCTTTTTTATTTTATGTAATTTTAGATTAATTTTATGTAATCTTAGGTTGTTTTTTTTTTTAAAGTACTGTTAAGATTTTTCATTTTAATTGTAATGTAGTATTTTATTATTTTATGTTATTACGGGGTTAATTTAGGGGGTGTTAGGTTAGGGGGCTTAGTCATTAAATTAGTTATTTGCATTGTGGGGGTTAGCGGTTTAGGAGTTAATAAGTAAATTAGTATTTTTTTAAAAAAAATTTATATAATGACTTTTTATTATCCAAAAAAACAAACAGGCATAGTTATTATAGCATAATACAAAGCAATGACAATACATAACGAGGTTGTCCATATCAATAAACAATATTACAATTAAATATGCACCTAATATCAAACAGCAAGATATTTCATATAGAAACAAAATATACAACCTCAAAGACAGCTATAACAGCAATATAACATAACCGATTTTCCAATCCTGCCTATTTAACAGAATTTTTACTATTATAAAACAAAACAAGACAGAACAAAATGA
Organism: Bombina bombina; assembly: GCF_027579735.1. Taxonomy (NCBI): domain Eukaryota; kingdom Metazoa; phylum Chordata; class Amphibia; order Anura; family Bombinatoridae; genus Bombina; species Bombina bombina. Next base: position 728,983,775 of record NC_069501.1, on the reverse strand, counting down.
AACAAAAACTAAAAAAAAAAAAAAAAAAGGGGGGGGGGGAGTAAACAAAAACATATATCCTTTCAGCCTTCAACCCCTCCAATCTCACCCCACCCTTGAAGTCTACATGATCTGCTTCCACTCTGCATGATACCAATCAGTGGCAAGCATAGCCAACATTAATTCTGGCAGTTTCCTCATAGGGCGGAGAATTTGGAGTTGAAATGATAGCGGAAAGGATACCAGAATCCTATCCCATTTATTCAAAAAAGATTCCACTTTGTTCTCAGAAAGAGGCAAAATATTATATTGCACAACCGCTATTTGTAGTCTAATTTCTTTTAGAAAAAGGCTAAAACTGGGACTATGTTTGTCCTTCCAGGATTGGAAGATAAGCTGTGTCACAATGAGAATGGCTGTATTAATCAGATGTCTGTTTTGAAAATTAAAATTATTACACAGTAAAAAAAATGATATTTGTTCAATATGATTTTAGTATCCATAAGTTTATTAAGCCAAAAGCCAATTTGAGACCAAAGTTTTTGAATCTTTGGGCATTGCCAGAAGCATTGCAGAAGATCAGCTTCTCACGAATGACAACTGGAGCAAGGAATTCTATCATTAGGATTCCATTTGACCTCATTAGCGGGGTAATATAAGATCTATTCACCAACTTCATATGGGCCTCCTTCCAAGTTATTGATACTGTGAACTGATTAATTCTAGCAAAACATCCTTAAAATCGTCAAATTGAAGATTCTCTAAATCCTTGGCACATTTGGAGTATAGTGTCCTTAGATCTTTTTCCCCTGGTCTGATCTATACATTTTATATAACAAGGCTATAGAGTGCAGACCTGACTGATAGATTTTTTTATTAGCAAATCCATCATACCCAGAGAGCAAGATTCTTTGCTGCATATCTTTTTTTATAACATATAATGTCTCAGTTGAAGGTAAGCAAAACTTCTTTATTACTCAGACTAAAATCTTGAACTAGTTGCTTAAATAATTTAATCGTGTCGGTTTCATCATCGAAGAGTTGAAAAACAAATTTGAGTCCCTTTCATGCCCATTTATGAAACACTTTAGAATCTAGCCCAGGCTTGAATTCTGGGTTCCCTTGTATCGGCAGAAAGATAGAAAAGGAATTATCTATGGATAACCCTTCACATATTTTATCCCAAGCCTTAACAATATTAAGAAACGTATACTTAGGAATAAAACTTTTTATGTTTTTCATTCTAGAGATATGAAGAATGGCTTTTAGAGAGTACGGGGAAATATTTTCTTCTACTTGATAATTAGTAATATACTCTGTACCTGATAGCCAATATAGAGCTATTTTAGCCATGATTGAACAGTTATATAATTTAATATCAGGCAATGCCATACCTCTGTCTTCTTTCGCACGAGTAAGCCTGGAAATAGAAATACGGAGTTTTCCTTTACCCCAGAAAAATTTTGAGCAGTGTGAATAAAATTTCCTTACATCTTTATTATGAATAAACACTGGGATGTTTTGTATCAGGAAAACATTTTTAGGAAATAGTATTGTTTTCACTAGAGCTATTTTTGCCAAAAGAGAGAGAGGGAGTCTCGACCAATCGCGTAAAGAAGCTAACATTTTAACCCATAACAGTGAATAATTCAGTTCATACCATCGATTGGGGTCCTTAGAAAGCACGATTCCCAAATATGTTATTTTTGCTTTTTCACAAGTAAAAGAATTTTCAGTTAAACTATTCTTATGTTTGATAATCCATAATATTTCTGACTTATTAGAATTGATTTTATAACCTGAACAAGAACTATATATTTTCAAGATATCAAGTAATTTTGGTATAGAATCCTTTATTATTAGTATTTCTCATATATAGTAAAATATCATCTGCATATAGGACTAATACATGGTTTCTGCCCCCAATCGAAACGCCCACTAATTGGTCTCTACAAGCTACCGCAAGAGACTCTAGAGAAATGTTAAATATCTTTATTGGCCAACCAATGCAGAGAGGACCACTCTGTGGCCCATCGCTGGATAACTTCCACTAGCCATGTCGGATCCGTCCCCGGTGCTTGTGGGAGCATGCATGGGGGCGTGGGGCATGTGTCTTGGTGGGAGTGGGTGTTGGGAGAGGAGGGGAGAAATTGTGTTTTAAAAAATGGATCTGGGAGAGGGGGAGGTGGGTTTTGAAGGGGGCAGCTACACTACAAAAAAAAAATATATATATATATAAAGGCACATTATTTTGAAAAGAGGGTACTGGCAGACAGCTGCCAGTACCCGAAATGGCACCGAATAGTGAGAGGGGGGAGGGTTAGAGAGCTGTTTGGGGGGGCTCAGGGAGGTTGGGTGGTAAGGGGGGATCCTACACTGCAGAAAATATATAATTAAATTTAAAAAAACAAAAAAAAAACAAACACAAACTTTTTTTTTATACTGGTAGACTTTCTGCCAGTACTTAAGATGGCTGGGACATTTGTGTGGTGGGGGAGGGAAAAGAGCTGTTTGGGAGGGATCAGGGAGTGGGATCTGTCAGGTGGGAGGCTGATCTCTACACTAAAGCTAAAATTAACCCTTCAAGCTCCCTACAAGCTACCTAATTAACCCTGTTGCTGCCGGTCATAATACAATTGTGGTGCACAGCGGCATTTAGCGGCCTTCTAATTACCAAAAAGTAATGCCAAAGCCATAAATGTCTGCTATTTCTGAACAAAGGGGATCCCAGGGAAGCACTTACAACCGTTTAAAACTATTTGTGCCATAAGTGCACAAGCTGTTTGTAAATCATTTCAGTGAGAAACCTAAAGTTAGTGAAAAAGTTAACAATTTTTTTCATTTGATCGCATTTGGCGGTGAAATGGTGGCATGAAATATATCAAAATGGGCCTAGATCAAAACTTTGGGTTGTCTGCTACACTAAAGCTAAAATTAACCCTACAAGCTCCCTAATTAACCACTTCACTGCTGGTCATAATACAAGTGTGGTGCGCAGCGGCATTTAGCGGCCTTCTAATTACCAAAAAGTAATGCCAAAGCCATAAATGTCTGCTATTTCTGAACAAAGGGGATCCAAGAGAAGCATTTACAACCATTTGTGCCATAATTGCACAAGCTGTTTGTAAACCATTTCAGTGAGAAACCTAAAGTTTGTGAAAAAGTTAGTACAAAAGTGAATTTTTTTATTTTTATTGCTTTTGACGGTGAAAGGGTGGCATGAAATATAGCAAAATGGGCCTAGATCAATACTTTGGGGTGTCTACTAAAATATATATATATATATATATATATATATATATATATATATATATATATATATATATATATATATATATATATATATATATATATATATATATATATATATATATATATACACATGTGAAGGGTTATTCAGGGATTCCTGACAGATATCAGTGTTAAAATGTAACATGCACATTTTGAAAAAAAAATGGTTTGTAAATAGCAAAGTGCTACTTGTACTTATTGCCCTATAACTATAAATTATAGTAAATTATATGATATTATAAAAATAATGGTGTCTTTAGAAAGTCCATGTAATGGCGAGAAAAACAGTATATAATATGTGTGGGTACAGTAAATGAGTAAGAGGAAAATTACAGCTAAACACAAACACAGCAGAAATGTAAAAATAGCTTTGGTCCTTAAGGGTAAGAAATTGAAAAATGGTCTTGTCCTTAAGGGGTTAATACTTCATATGGGTGGTTATTTTATTTTTTAATACTTATTGTGGGCGTTTTTTTTTTTAATACTTATTGCGTGCGGTTAGGTTTTATTTTAATACTTATTGTGGGCAGTTATTATTATTTTTTTAATACTTATTGCGGGCGGTTAGGTTTTTTTTTTAACACTTATTGTGGGTGGGGTTTTTTAACACTTATAACGGACGGTTAGGTTTTTTTTTTTTGAATGCTTCATTTGCTTTCGCTACATCCCGGTGGATTCCGAAAATGGCAGGTTGATTCTGTCACCACCCTGCTATTTTCGGAATCCACCGGGATGTAGCTTCGCTGCATCCAGGGAAATTCTCTAGGCTGCACGCGCAGCCAACATTCATATGGCTGCCTCACGCAGCTAACATTCCTTTGAGGATGCGTGTGTAACTGGCGACACCGACGGACGTGTTACAAACATGATTATAGTATAGATTGTTACGTGCTTCAACACTCAGCGGCCCCAGTCTGTGAGTTTGTATGTTTTACTACTTCATAGTTTGGCTGTTGCTATTGGTTTAATTTTTTGTCCTTTTTGTCCTTGGTTAAGTAGTATCCTAAAATTATTTTTTTGTGATTCAAGTTGCACTGTTGAGTTCAGCTCTTATGAAGGTGATCTACAAACAGCTGGGCTGAAAGGTTTACATGCTAAGGGGGTTCAGAGTCTCACCTTCATAAGGGCTATATTTGTAGTTAAGTGTTAAATATTTTTTTTATTTGGGGGGGTTAGTGGGGTCTTAGAACAGGCATAACTGTTTTGGTAGTTTGCTTCTTATTTTTGGTAAGTGTAGATTTTTTTATTATTATTTTTTTTTTTTAAAGTAATGTTATTTTTGTTAAGAAATGGTAGGTTATTTTGCTATTTTTTTGTTTGTAATGGTAAGGTTAGGTTTTTATTCTTTTTCATGTGTTTTTTTTTTTTTTTTTTTAGTTATTTGGGGGTCGATCCGATATAGATCGTAGTTTGCGGCGCAAGCGAGGGAACCCGCGTCGCCCGCAGTTTCAGCTCGCAACTCGAGCTATCCCATATACTGCGCCGTCAGATGCTAAAGTGCCGTAAGTCTGACAAACCAGCGATGTCCAGAAATCTGGGCAAGTACAAATTTCTGGCGTCGCCAGTGACTTACGGCACGTTAGAAACTGCCGGCGCCTACAAAACCTGACTAAAGTCTAAATCACCCGCACTGTCTAACACGCCTCCCTAACATAGCCCGACAAGTCTAACACGCCTCCCTAACATAGCCCGACACGTCTAACCCTCTATCCGCTATCCCCCCTCACTATCCTAACAATAAAATATGTATTAACCCCTAAACCGCCACTCCCGGAGCCCGCCGCAACCTAATAAAATTATTAACCCCTAAACCGCCGCCAGCTATACTAAATCTATAACCCCCTAAAGTGAGCCCCTAACACTGCCGCCATCTACCTTACCTACCCCCTAAAGTGAGCCCCTACCCCGCCGCTATCTATTGTAAAAATATTAACCCCTAATCTAATCCCCCTACCCCGCCACCAGCTATATTAACTATATTAACCCTAATTATATTAGGGTTAATATAGTTAATAAAGTTATTATATTATATATATTAACTATATTAACCCTAATTATATTAGGGTTAATATAGTTAATATCGTTATTATATTATGTATATTAACCCTAATTATATTAGGGTTAATATAGTTAATATCGTTATTATATTATATATATATAAAGTATAATAACCCTATCTAACTCTAACATCCCTAACTAAACTCTTATTAAAATAAATCTAATATTAATATTATTAATTAAAATATTCCTATTTAAATCTAAATACTTACCTATAAAATAAATCCTAAGATAGCTACAATATGATTAATAATTACATTGTAGCTATGTTAGGGTTTATATTTATTTTACAGGTAAATTGTTAATTATTTTAACTAGGTATAATAGCTATTAAATAGTTATTAACTATTTAATAGCTACCTAGTTAAAATAATTACCCAATTACCTGTAAAATAAATCCTAATCTAAGTTACAAATACACCTACACTATCAATAAATTAAAGAAACTACAAATATCTATCTAAAAATACAATTAAATAAACTAAACTAAATTACAAAAACAAACAAACACTAAATTACAAAAAATAAAAAAAAGATTACAAGATTTTTAAGCTAATTACACCTATTCTAAGCCCCCTAATAAAATAATAAAGCCCCCCAAAATAAAAAAAATCCCTACCCTATTCTAAATTAAAAAAAGTTCAAAGCTCTTTTACCTTACCAGCCCTTAAAAGGGCCTTTTGTGGGGGCATGCCCCAAAGAAAACTGCTCTTTTGCCTGCAAAAAAACACACAATACCACCCCCAACATTACAACCCACCACCCACATACCCCTAATCTAACCCAAACCACCCTTAAATAAACCTAACACTACCCCCCTGAAGATCTCCCTACCTTGTCTTCACCACACCGGGCCGAACTCCTCATCCGATCCGGGCGATGTGTTTCAGCAAGCGGCAGAGAGTCTTCTTCCATCGGCGATGTCTTCAAGCAAATTGGCATCTTCAATCTTCTTCCTTCGCTCCTCCGCCGCGGAGCATCCTTCCGGCACGACGACTTCCCGACGAATGAGGTTCCTTTAAATGACGTAATCCAAGATGGCGTCCGTCGAATTCCGATTGGCTGATAGGATTCTATCAGCCAATCGGAATTAAGGTAGAAAAATCTGATTGGCTGATTGAATCAGCCAATCAGATTCAAGTTCAATCCGATTAGCTGATCTGGTTCAGCCAATCGGATTGAACTTGAATCTGATTGGCTGATTCAATCAGCCAATCAGATTTTTCTACCTTAATTCCGATTGGCTGATAGAATCCTATCAGCCAATCGGAATTCGACGGACGCCATCTTGGATTACGTCATTTAAAGGAACCTCATTCGTCGGGAAGTCGTCATGCTGGAAGGATGCTCCGCGGCGGAGGAGCGAAGGAAGAAGATTAAAGATGCCGATTTGCTTGAAGACATCGCCGATGGAAGAAGACTCTCTGCCACTTGCTGGAACACATCGCCCGGATGGAAGATGACTTCACTGCCGCTTGCTGGAACACATCGCCCGGATCGGATGAGGAGTTCGGCCCGGTGTGGTGAAGACAAGGTAGGGAGATCTTCAGGGGGGTAGTGTTAGGTTTATTTAAGGGGGGTTTGGGTTAGATTAGGGGTATGTGGGTGGTGGGTTGTAATGTTGGGGGGTGGTATTGTGTGTTTTTTTTGCAGGCAAAAGAGCAGTTTTCTTTGGGGCATGCCCCCACAAAAGGCCCTTTTAAGGGCTGGTAAGGTAAAAGAGCTTTGAACTTTTTTTAATTTAGAATAGGGTAGGGAATTTTTTTATTTTGGGGGGCTTTATTATTTTATTAGGGGGCTTAGAATAGGTGTAATTAGCTTAAAAATCTTGTAATCTTTTTTTTATTTTTTGTAATTTAGTGGGTTTTTTTTTGTAATTTAGTTTAGTTTATTTAATTGTATTTTTAGATAGATATTTGTAGTTTCTTTAATTTATTGATAGTGTAGGTGTATTTGTAATTTAGGTTAGGATTTATTTTACAGGTAATTGGGTAATTATTTTAACTAGGTAGCTATTAAATAGTTAATAACTATTTAATAGCTATTATACCTAGTTAAAATAATTAACAATTTACCTGTAAAATAAATATAAACCCTAACATAGCTATAATGTAATTATTAATTATATTGTAGCTATCTTAGGGTTTATTTTATAGGTAAGTATTTAGATTTAAATAGGAATATTTTAGTTTATAATATGAATTAGATTTATTTAATAAGAATTTAGTTAGGAGTGTTAGGGTTAGATAGAGTTAATATAGTTAATATAAATACTATAGTAACTATATTAACTATATTAACCCTAATATAATTAGGGTTAATATAGTTAATATATATATAATGTAATAACTATATTAACTATAATATACTTAGGGTTAATATAGATAATATAGCTGGCGGCGGGGTAGGTAGATTCAATTAGGGGTTAATAATTTTAATATAGATGTCGGCGGTGTAAGGGGTTCACATTAGGGGATAGATCAGTTAGATGGTGGCGGTTTTAGGGGCTCACAGTAGGGGGGTTAGTTTATGTAGATGGCGAAGGTTTAGGGGTTAAATACTTTATTATGGATTGCGGCGGGGGATCGTGGTTGACAGGGAGATAGACATTGCGCATGCGTTAGGTGTTGGGTTTATATTAGCAGATCGCGGTTGACAGGGAGATAGACATTGCGCATGCGTTAGGTGTTAGGTTTATTTTCTAGCTAGTTTAGGGAGTTACGGGGCTCCAATAGTCAGCGTAAGGCTTCTTACGGCTGCTTTTTGTGGCGAGGTCAAAATGGAGTAAGATTTCTCCATTTTTCGCCACGTAAGTCCTTACGCTGCATATTGGATACCAAACTGCGCTGGTTTGGTATACCTGCCTATGGCCCAAAAAACTATGGGCGACGGCAGAAATATACGGGCGTAACTTCTAGGTTACGCCGTATATAGGATACCAAACCAGCGCAAATATTGGCGTCGCCGGCTTTTGCTGGCGACGATTTTTATCGGACCGACCCCTTGTTTTGTAAAGGTAAAGTTAGTCTGTTTTGGAGTAACTTACGGGCCTTAGGTTAGGAGGCTTAGATGTAAGTGGGTTACTTTGCATTGGGGATTGTGGCGGTTTAGGGATTAATAGTGTAGAAGGTTACTTTGCAGTGGAGTGTCGGTTATTTTAAGGGTTAATAGTGTCGAAGGTTACTTTGCAGTGGGGGTTTGGCGGTTTTGGGATTTATAGTGTAGAGGGGTAGTTTGCGATGTGGGGTTGTGGCGGTTTAGTGGTCATTAGTGTAGAGAGTTTGTTTGTGGTGTGGGGTTGTGGCAGTTTAGGGGTTAATAGTGTAGTTTAGTGCAACTTTTAACTCCAAAGTTTAAGCGGAAAATGCGATTGCGTTTGAGCGATCACAATTACTTTCAACTTGTAATACGAGCGCACATTACCGCTCAATGCCGCCCATACAAAACATGGGGATAATAAATTACTGCTAGTTATTGCAAACCAAATTGTGGTAATTTTAACAGCGACTTGTAATATGGATTTGAATATAAAGAGCACCTCAATCTCGCGATTGTGTTTAACCAGAATAACGTAACCAATTTACTTCAATTTTTTAAAGTAAATTGTTCACCCAATTCTATGTATGTTTTTGTGTATTTTAGGGCACATATAACTGTTTTATAAAAAGTATTACCACTAAGCATATTTTGATTACAAAAAAAAAAACTAAAAAATGTGCTATTTCATTACACGCTGTTGCTGGAGAAATGGTAGTGTCATAGTATATAAGAGGTTTATATTTTGCAGCCCAGAGCTTCTGATTTTCTTTACAACACGTTAAGCTCCTTATGCTGTACAAAATAGGCAGCATTCTATTATCTGTAATGCTTTCATTTATGGTGTTATACAGCAATATTCAACTACTTTGTTGTAATGTTCTCATGCATTTTTTAGACATCATTTGTAATTTGTGGGATAAACCATCACCATTTTAATAAGGTTGTACATTCTTCATATAGCGTCTGATTTAATATTTATTTGCAATGATAGACAAATGTAAACCCTATTTTAATAGTAATTGTCTAATATCTTATTCTAAGGCTGATGTTTTTCTGCTTTCATTGCACACTTTAACTAATTTTTTGGCTCACTGACGACACAAAATGACTATGTATTGCAAGTAGAAAAGCCACATTATATACAATGTGAGATGCCGTAAACGTAAAATAATTCTTCTATGGCAGTTAATGGGAGAGCAGATATAATCTAGTAAAAAAAATGCTTTCTAATGTTATAAAATTGGAACCAACGTATTGTGGGAATCTGTGCTTTTATGAAATGCAAATATATGTTAAAGCATTTTTATGAAAGTGTAGAAATCTCATTTAGTTCTGCATTGCTAGACCATCATCAACCACCTTCACTTAAACTTACTACATTTTTTTCACAGTTCTCTAATACATCTTTTTAAAAGCTGTATTGAACTTGTAATTTAAGCATTTTACCCTGGACAGCAAAATTTTCAGAAATGTATTAATTCTTTTTTATAGAAGATATTCTTTGAAAGATGAGGCAGTTACTTTGTCACTGAGCATACAGGAAGCCTTATGGGTACAGTAATTACATTTACTATAAATGACTGTATTGCCATAAATCTAATGGGCCAAATGGACATAGATTTTCTTATTTTCCAGATGGCTCTTGCCGGTTTATTCGGCTAAAAGCATCCATAATTTTTTCCCTTTTATGGTAAACTTTCAGCTTGCCATTTCAATTGTGCTTCAGTTCATGATAAAATAAAATTAAGAAAGTAATGCATTGCACTATGCTTAGATACAATTGATCACAGTCAGTCACTGTTGGGAACTAAAGAATCATTTGTTTTTTGTTTAATGATATTTATGTTAGCAAATGTTAGACATTTAAGTCATCGTTTTGCTTGTTCAATAATATATATGTAGTGTCCCATTGGTATGTGTATGTGAGGACTGATTTAGTGTCACCCTGAGATACTGGATGGGTTGCTGTAAATGTCCCTTGAGTGTTTCACACACAAACTGAATGTTATGGTGACCAAGGTAGCGTTTATTACTCAGTACAGATTGATTAGATCACACAAGATATACATGTATTCCTTTAGACAGACATTGTTTGGGACACCTCTAAAGTAATAAAGGGACACTCAAGTCAAAATTAAAGGGACATTCCGGCAGAAATTGGAATCCCCATGTATGCATTTCAGTTTTGAATAGAAACATTTTTGTAATATACATGTATTAGGAAAAATGCTTCTAATAAAGGTTATGAATGTTTCAAAAGTGTATTTAATTATGCACCGTGCACCATCTTTTAATCACAGAACTTGCTCACAGAGCCTAAGCGGCTTGCATCATCTGGTAATGACTCAATTTGATAATTCCTGACAAGATACAAGCCCCTCTGAAGCATATCATGCTGTCGGCATTTATCGATGTGCGACGGACATGATACGCTACACCGTATCATGTCTGTCCGCACTTTAATAAATCGGCCCTAAGTGCTATTGCATTGTCTTATTATTGTGCATTTGTTGATTATGCAAATCTACTGCATTTACTGGTCCTTTAATGTTTCCAGAAGCAGTTTTAAGGAAAACAGTCAGACTGCTCTCAGCTTCTCACAGATCCTCTCAAGATTGCTGCATTAATCTGCTCCCTACACTCTAGCTGCTTGCCAGACTAGACTGTTTCAGGCAGATAGTATCAAGGGTCCACCTCTAACCTAGGAACGAAGGAGAGTCTTTAGAGTCTGCTTGAACACCACAATATTTATACTACCTCTTATTTTTAAAAATCATTTAAAAAATTTTTTTTAATCCTTTATGCAACATATTTGAAATAGTTTTCTTTTTTATTCAAGATAATATGTTTATGTTTAATGTACCCTTGAATGGGACTATCTAGCATAAAAACAGAATGCATTTCATTAAAGCATTTTAATTCAAAAGCTTACACATTGCTGAAAGCCTTGCGCTCATGAGATCACACTTCATAGGCTTCAATAGGAGCCTCATTTTCATGCCGGCATCCACAGCAAACCACCTAGTGTAGTGTAGGGGGCAAATGGTGCAGCGTTAGCCATCAATTAATATATATATATATATATATATATATATATATATATATATATATATATATATATATATATATATATATATATATATATATATATATACATACACATATTAACACATAAATACTTATGTATATGTATTTATAGAGAAAACACAGTCCCCCATTGACCTCCATGTAAGGGCACTTTAGGGGCTGTTTATTTATTTTTTTAAACACCCCACATTCCCTCACTTTAACCCCTTATAATTACTTTGTGCAGTTGTTTTAATTTTTGAAATAAAAATTGTCATTTATTGTACATGTTAATGCACTGTCCTCTTTATTTTGGGTGCATTTGTGGCAACTTTTTATTTTTAACCAGAAGTCTGACCTCTGGTCAATTGCACTTAGGCCAAAGTGAAACCGCAAACTTGCGGTCACATTAACCAGTCACCTGTATTGGCTGCTTAGCTTATTTAATGTGCTCCCGAAAGCAGGCACATTTGCCCTTTTACGGACGCATGTTAAGATAGCGCTCCACTCGTAATCTGGCCCATAATGTCTCTGGGTACTATATATTGCAACTTCTGATGAAGATATGACCAGTGAGCAAAAAAAAAGCACATTCATACATATCTACTAATTATAAGCAATGTCATGCTCATGAATGGAACCAGGTGCAGTACGTGTTATAACCTACATTTTTTTATATTTTTGCACACTAGAATCTTCCTTAAAGCTTTTGTTTGACTTTAAATTAATATTGCTAGGAAGTGATGATGACATTGTGCTACTATAATAGTAAATTATATCATTACTTTATCAGAAACTTAAAGGAACATAAACTCTTTGATATGGTAATATAAAATGATAAATCATATATATAAACTCTGCATTGTATTTTCATTAGTTATTTTGCCCCCTTTTCCTGTTATTCCATTATGATATTATAAGCTTTTCAGTTCCTGTTAGAAATGGAGGTGCTGATCAGTGTTGTATTCCACACAGCCATTAACTGCACACTCTAGTAACCTATTTATAACTGTCCCTAATTGGACACAGCTGAGAAGATAACCTAAGTTACGACATGGCAGCTCCCATTGTTTTATAGACACAAAAACTTTACACTTATTTTGTCAATATTTAGACAGCTAATGAAACTTTAAAAAATACATCTACATGTTATTTTCATTCTGTCTAATATTCGTTTTGGTGTTTAATGTTCCTTTAAGATATGATTGTGTTTCATCTATAGGATTTTAAATGGACACATGGCAAAAATATGCATGCAAAATATAATTTGTTGCAAAATTGCAATTGTTTTTTTAAATTCAGAGGCACACCCATTGAAAAGGTTCTTTAGTCTCGGTGATACTTTTTATTTTGCTGTAGTTAATTATGGACAGATATTAAAGAGCTCTTGCACATACCAAGCGATTATTGTGCAGCATTTTGGAGGGTCAAAGTTCCTAGTTCCATATAATGTACTCCACTCTCTTGGGATATTAGAAAAAACAACAACATACCATTAAATAAAAATGTTTTACTATGTATAATTAAACATTTCCTGTGGAAATAATTGTTTACACTTTTTTTTGTCTCATTATGCTTTTTCCAGACATGTAACCCCCCCCCCCCAGTTCTTTAGGCTATTAATTTAATAGAGCAATAAATATGTGGCATTCATTTCTACAACATTAACTTATAAATGCTGTTTACATCATCCCCATTTTTTGAACTGTTTTTGTTTGAAGAGACATAAATATTTGCTGTCTGTTTTATATTTTGCTTTATCTGCTTTATTTTAGTTTTGTTTACCCTTTATCTACAGGGTCTAGATTCTGAATAAGTACATAAATTTGAGCTTGGTGACTAGATACTCTTTTGCTTGACCAATGTTAACACTATTACTAACAGAATTTCTTCTTGCTTGATTTATAGCTATCATTATATTATGGTTTTCAGAAAGTCTTCAACTTCAAAGATGCAATTACACAGATTGCTGTTGAGTTTTTGTTTTTTTGTGGGTGGGGGTAAAACTATGGTTTCTATAATTTTATCTTCAATAAAACTGCAGTCAGCCACCAGTTCCCATGCATTTACACTGCTTAACATAAATGCAGGGCTTACATGCAAATCCAGAAATTCATTCCTTTTAGTGCCTTGAGGTTATGTAAGTTTTCTTCTAATAGAATGTCTAATGATGCTCCAAGGGGGATCCCTCCAGCAAATAATGTGCATAGCAATGCCTCTCAGGAATGAACATAATGTGCAATAAGGGGATTCAGCTCACAGGTAGCATGCACTGCAAAGCCTCATGAGGATGACTATAGCTAATAGCATGCAATGTGATACCTTGTGGGAATCATAACTCTGTTTGTTCAGTAATGCTTCAATAGGATGCTTCTCACTAAAAGCATGCACAGTTATGCCTTGAATTAAACCATTTTACATTAGACAATATGACCATGAAAAATATGTTTTTATTTCAATAATACCAAATTAAAACTTATATTGAGCACTACATTATGTTCCAAACTATGTATAACTCATAATATATAGTACACTTTTTTTATTTTAAAAAGACATTGTATCTCATTTTCCAAAAATACAAAATATACAAGTTAAAGGGACACTCAATCAAAATTAAACTTTATTATTCAGATAGAGCATGCCATTTTAAACAACTTTCCAATTTACTTCTATTAACAAAATGTGCAGTCTTTTTATATTTAAACTCTTTGAGTCACCAGCTCCTACTGAGCATGTGCAAGAATAAGTGTGTATGCATTTGTGAATGGCTGATGGCTGTCACATGGTACGTGTATGCATTTGTGATTGGCTGATGGTTGTCACATGGTACAGAGGGAGTGGAAAAATACATAACTTTTAAAATTGTTAGAAAAAAAACCTAGTAGTCATTTGAAGTTCAGACTAAGTGCTATTGCATTGTCTTGTTATCTTGCATTTGTTGATTATGCAAATCTACTGTGTTGACTGGTCCTTTAAAGGGACATGAAACCCATTTTTTTTTCTTACATGACTTGGATAGAGCATGTTACAACTTTCCAATTTACTTCAATTATGTATTTTGTTTTGTTTTCTTTGTATCCTTTGTTGAAATGGATACCTGGGTAGCCTCAGTTGCTGCTGGTCGGTATCTGCACATAAATGCCTTATATTATTGGCTCAAGCAATGCATTCAGCTAGCACAAAGTAGTGCATTGCTGCTTCTTCAATAAAGGATACACAGAGAATAAACAGATAGAACATAGAAGCAAATTGGAAAGTTATTTAATTCTCTATCACCTAGATTTTGAGCGCTATAAGGAAATTAACAAATACAACAAAAGTGGCGTTATTTATTCTCCTATAGCGCTGGCATTACAAGTTGTAAAAAAAAACAGGCTTGTGCAGGCGATATGGAGATTTTGAGCTCCATACCGCACACAATTCAAGCGCTGTTTTGACGTGCTCGTGCACGATTTCCCCATAGACATCAATGGGGAGAGCCGGCTAAAAAAAAGTCTAACACATGCGATAACGGAAACAAAAACTCCTTTTGTAGGGGATTGACTTAAGTTAAATAGCTCTTTTGCTCAAAAACAAACAAACACCCCCTAACACTATACAATCCCCTACCCCACAAACTACCAAGGGTCCTTAAAAGGACCTTTTTTGGGGCCCTTAAAAGGGCCTTTTGTAGGGCATTGCCCTAAGTTAAACAGCTCTTTTGCTAAAAAAAAACAACCCCCCCCCCAAACACTATACATACCCCACCCCCCAAACTACCAAGGGCCCTTTAAAGGGCCTTTTGTAGGGCATTGCCCTAAGTTAAACAGCTCTTTTGCTACAAAAATTCCCCCCTAAAAAATACATTACACAAAATAAAAAATTATCAAAAATAATAAAAATTATTCCTATTCTAATACCCATTAAAAAAAAAACACCCAAAAATAAAAAACCTAATCTAGAATAAACTACCAATTGTCACACCGCACTGCTCTAGCCGTTGCTAGGGGTGTGACATCTCCTTCCCTGCTCGTTGCCAGGGGCTGTGTCAGGTCTGGATGCGTGTGGTGCTGACGTTATCGCGCATGCTCCTCTCTCTCAGATGCCGGTCTGGATTCCTGTGGCGTGAATCCTGTACCTTTGTAAGTCCCTCAATAACGATCTCTCATTGCCCAAGTATAGGTGTAACTTTGTGTGCTCCTGGGTGCAATAGATCATTACTACAGTATTGCCTTAATGTGATTGAACCCTGCCTGTCTGACTACTCTGCCTGTTATACCCCTGAATTGCTGGATTGATATACTGCTGTTGAACAATATAAGATACCTAACTGTTATGAGGCTGTTCAGGGATTGTTTTAGCTTGGAAACTGTGTATCTCATTAAAGGGGGGGGGGGGGGTCACTATTATATTCACTAATATAATGTTCCATAAAATAAGCTGATTATTTCTCTCCATTTTGGCAGGTTTTAAAAATTCAGGTCCTTAAAATGTAAAAAAAATCCAAAACAAATTAGGAATACTCTAAATTCCATTTTCCTGCAATTTTTAAATGAAGATTGGTATTTTTTTGTAAATTGTCTATTCAAAAATCTTTGCCAATTTAAAAATCTTGTTTTTCTTACACAAAAATAAAAAACATGCTGCATTTACTTCACTGTTTTAACATTTGTATTAATTTAAAAAGGAAAAAAAATGGCAGCAGGTAAGGGATATAACTTGTTAAACCTTGCAGAAGGATTAAAAGAATTAACTGGTTTAGACCATTCCCTAGAAACCATATCAAAACAGCATCAGGGATATGAAAAACTTCAGAAAGTTTAGCAACAGTTTTAAAGACTAAATTCAGATGATTACAATGCTTCTCATTAGAAACCTTAGAATCCTTTACCCCTAAAGATATTAAAACCTCCTTTAAAAGAGAACAAATATTTCAATTAAAAAAAAAGAGGAAGTATTGGGTTCAACATCAGAGGCAGACTCAAAATCACCAGAGGAAACCTCACTTTCTGAAGACATAATAGTACTTCTGACTCCAGGGGACATAGTACTAACAGAAGGAAAAATCTGGATTGACCTTTTACGCTTATTTAAAGGTGGGAGAGCAGCCAATGCTTCAGAAACACCAGTTTTAATACATTTTTACACTGGTTAAAATATCAGTAGTGTTCTCTTGTAATGAGCAAACAAAAGGAGCAGTAATACCCCAACATGCATCATTAAGTTGGTCTGAAATAACATTTTTTTTTTTTTACAATAAACACACTTAATTATGGTAGGAAGATGTTCAGGAAACTCAGGTTCTAGGGTAGATTTAGGGACAGAATCAGATAGCTCCATTATAGTATTTGACAAATCAACACAATAAAAAACACTATAACCTCTAAAAAAAGTCCTTGAGGAATGGTAGCATACCCTCTCCTAAGATATCTTTCGAAAACTTACAGGTACAATGCACAATAATCCAAACTGAAAAACAAAGCAAAGGCCATAACTTCACATCTGATTGCCAGGTAACCCAAAGCAGACTGAGATAATGCGCACCTAAAAAACTTGGAATAAATTGTATCAAACATGATGTGCACAAAGACCTACATGCACTTACCTGACGTGCGTAATCTAGCCGAAGCACAAAAAAACAGAACTGTTTAGATGTTTGCAGACTCGACGAGTGTTAAACCTGATGTGTACTTACCTGATATGCGTAAACACAAAGCTGACGTGCAAAATTTAAACCTGACACGTGCAAACAGAAAGAGGAATACTGTAAACATTCTGTCCCAGGGCCATATATATATATACTGTGTATATATATATATATATATATATATAGATATATATATATATATATATATATATATATATATATATATATATAAACAATATAAGAATCCGCCCTTCTGGGTTAACCACCTGAGCTTACACTCCAAATATACACTAAACAATAAACATTGAAGTGTCAGGATTTTTTCCAAAACGTGCCAATTAAATAGAGAAATATATATATATAGCTACACTATAAGTACCCATAATAAGGCTAAAATGTATAGATGTCAACAGCACCTTACAATTTAAATTCTTTATTTAGGACAGAAAAAATACAGTGATGTTTCGGGGATAATGCCCCTTAATAATGCATCAGGATCATGAGTAAGGGGTTTTAACCCCCAAAACATTGCTGTATTTTATATGTCCAAAAAAAAAAATAATTGAAATTGTAAGGTGTTGTGGACATCTATGGCAAAAAGAAGTGTGTATATGTGCGCTAACAGCTAAGGGGTTACATTTTCTTGTTATAGAGTATTAGAGACAAAAATGTTAAAAAATAGTATTTAATCAATGATAAATATGTATAATACACCAAATTAATAGAAATAATTAAAATTGAAATTAATCCTCACATATGACCGGTCATCTAAATGTTATCTATATAAAATAGGAACATAAAACAATTGTTAAAAGTTACAAATGATTTCTAGGGATGAGCGAATGTTT
Source organism: Bombina bombina (assembly GCF_027579735.1). Classification (NCBI taxonomy): domain Eukaryota; kingdom Metazoa; phylum Chordata; class Amphibia; order Anura; family Bombinatoridae; genus Bombina; species Bombina bombina. Next base: position 728,965,868 of record NC_069501.1, on the reverse strand, counting down.
CTAAAAATTCGAAATTTAAAACGAATTTTGATACATTCGTTCGTTCGAATTGAATTTCAAATGTTTATATAACATTCTAACATTCTATTTTCGAATCTTCGTTTTCAATTTTTTTCAATAAAATTCGAAAATATCGGTTTGAATAACAGAATGTTTAGCTATTCATTCAATTTTGAAATGTAATATTCAAATTCAAATGCCACATTCGAATTTGAAATAGTATTTCTAGTCTAATGCTGTGTTTTATAAATGTAATATTCAAATTTGAATGTGATATTTGATTCGAATGTGACATTCAAATTCAAAATAGTGTTTCTAGTCTACAATTGTGTTTTATAAATGTAATATTCAAATTCAAAAACTGTAAATAACATTTGAAAATCGAATTTTTAAGAATATTCGTTCTTATCAACATTCTATTATGTAAGTCGAATTTCTACAATAACATTCGTTCTAGCATTCGAATTCTAATATAAACACATTCGCCCATCCCTCATGATTACCACCTTAAAAATCACCTTATGTTACCAAATTAGTAAAATTAAAAAGCTATTGCACTAATGGTACATAGAAATTTCATTGGTTAGTATAAAGCCACCTAATATCCCTTTTAGGATATGTGTTTCAGTGTGTCTTTACTGCAAGTGGAAGTCTCTTTTTACAAACACACTTAGTCCTTAATTAGGATATATATCGATTTCTCTTTTCTCGTGAAATCTCTTTTTGCAAACAAACTAAGTTGCTTATTATAAAAGTCCTTAATCAGGGTACACACCGTTTTCCCTTTTTTTCCGTATAAGAGGCTTACTTATAGCTTTAATAGGAATCCGACCTTGGGATAGTGTTGATAAAAATGTGTTGTAGCAGCCCGTGAGTGTGGTTCTTTCATGGGACTTATCTTCAAAAAACTTCCTACACTTGTACACTATTTGAAGAGACTCTAAGAGTCAAAATACTAACCTACAAATTCACACGTCTGTTCATACATGTTGGGCTAATAAGTGATACTTCCAGCAAACACATTTGTTATCAACATTATCCCAAGGTCGGATCCATATTAAAGCTATAAGTAAGCCTCTTATATGGAAAAAAAAAAAGGGAAACCGGTGTGTACCCTGATTAAGGACTTTTATAATAAACAACTTAGTTTGTTTGCAAAAAGAGATTTCACGAGAAAAGAGAAAACAATATATATCCTAATTAAGGACTCTAAAATAAGCCAACAAGTGTTTGTAAAAAGAGACTTCCATTTGCAGTAAAGACACACTGAAACACACATCCTAAAAGGGATATTAGGTGGCTTTATACTAACCAATGAAATTTCTATGTACCATTAGTGCAATAGCTTTTTAATTTTACTAATTTGGTAACATAAGGTGATTTTTAAGGTGGTAATCACTTATAACTTTTAACAATTCTTTTATGTTCCTATTTTATATAGATAACATTTAGATGACCGGTCATATGTGAGGATTAATTTTAATTATTTCTATTAATTTGGTGTATTATACATATTTATCATTGATTAAATACTTATTTGTAACATTTTTGTCTCTTAATAATACTCTATAACAAGAAAATTTAACCCCTTAGCTGTTAGCGCACATATACACACTTCTTTTTGCCACATTGGTCCTATTCTTTCTGTTTTATGGGAGCAGACTAGTGTATGTGCAGGGGTACGAGTTGTGGACATCTATACATTATTGGATCTGCTCAGGCTCTCTATGTTTTTATTTGATGTACGCTGGATCTTAACTTTTTTGCAATAAACGCTATGTTTTAAATTTTAAGCCTGCTACTCCGCCGCGCTCTTCTTTTGTATGTGCTTTGGATGTTATCAGTCAGATTACTGGAAAGTCTGTGAGTGGTTTGTGGGGCTCCATATTTTGTTTGCTTGTTTGGAGGAGGAGGTGGAGCCTGATAGGCTTACACGTAGCTAGCTACTATATGCTGGAGATGACAAGGAGAGGGGTTAAGCAGAACAGCTCAACAGCTGTGAACGAGGCTGCAGGTGACTTTACTAGGGACGGAGCACAGGACGCTGTATGTTAGAACTAAGGTATTGAAAGTTTTTTTACCTATGTTGTGATATGCAAGCTTTTCCCCCAGACATGGATTATTTGATATCATTAAGGAGCTTCACGTCACACTAGTTACTTGAGCGCTTGTAGGGGTAACTTTTCTTGTACATTATTGGATCTACTTTTAGGCGAATAGGCAGTTCTCCAGTCTTCACGAGCACCGTGACCAGTTAGTGCTGTTCCAGTCCTACAGTCTTGCATAATAAGGCTATAGAGTGTCTATATGGTGTATAAATGTTAAATAAAATATACTTACCAATAGACACTCATCTAACAGCAAACAACCAGTAGACAGCCAAACTAGTACTGAATCAGCAGAGGTGGGGGAATAGGAGTATATTGTAGATCCATACAAGGAGGCAAAAGCCCCTCTGACCAATTATGGAGGGTCTTTGACAGATTTCCCATGAAGGGAAAAAGGAGCCACAAACCATATACATTCCTCTGACATGCACTGTACTCTGAGGGGAACCCGGGTCTCAACATTAACCATTTGAGTGCTAAGCACTTTCCCACCTGGGTGCTAAGATTTTTTTATTTATTTTTTATTTTTTTTATTTTTTGAACAAATTTTTTTTTAACTTTTTTAGTTTTTTCAGACTTACACTGTTGGAAAGGATAGGCGATTACCTTTCCAATGGTGGGTATTGGGTGTCTGTAGCTGCTTAGATGCCTGAGATACAGGCTTCTAAGCAGAATGCCCCCTGCTCCTATACTTAACATTGTTATGTATAAATAAAGTTGCGCGGTGACGTCATCACGTTATTGCGTGTGATGTCACCACGCAAAACGGGAAGCCCCGGTGATGCCTGACAATCTACAGGCATGATCGCCAGGGTAGGAGTGGGTGGGAGCCCCCAGATCTCCCTCAAGGTGGGAGAGTGCTAGTGATGGCTCTGTGCCGTCATTAGCACCAGAGTGGGAAACTCTGTGACGGCTCAGAGCCGTCATTAGCACTCAAAGGGTTAACTGAGAACCCCTCTCTCTGAAGAATCAAACGCACATCTTCATTCATTGACCAACACCAGCAGAGGCAAAGTAAATACTGATTTAAATGTTAGGTAGGAGAGGTTTTATAGAGCTCTTGGGGTTTTGGAATATTGTCTCCTCCTAGTGGTATGGAAGATTAATTCCCAGGAGTAATGGATCATGGACTATCACCACATGTATGAAAGAAAACACATTCATTATGTCAATATATGATTTTTAATTACAGCTTTCATGCATCTTGGCATGCTCTCTACCAGTCTTTCACATTGCTGACATTGCTGTTGGATTAATGTATGCCACTCCTGGTGCAAAAATTCAAGCAGCTTGACTTTGTTTGATGGCTTGTGACCATCTAACTTCCTTTTGATCACATTAAAAAGGTTGTCAATGGGTTTCAGGTCTGGCTATTGGGCTGGCCATAACAGGGTCCTGATTTGGTGGTCCTCCACCCACACCTTGATGGACTTGGCTGTGTGGCATGGAGCATTGTCCTGCTGGAAAAAACAATACTCAGTGTTGGTAAACATGGTCAGAGCAGAAGTAAGCAAGTTTTCTTCCAGGATAACCTTGTACATGACTTGATTCCTGCATCCTTCACAAAGACCTGAACCCCATTTAAAACCTCTAGAATGTGATCAAGAGGAAGATGAATAATCACAAACCATCAAACAAATCCAAACTGCTTGAATGTTTGCGCCAGTAGTTTCTTAAGTCACCCAACAGCAATGTGAAAGACTGGTGGAGAGCATGCCAAGACGCATGAAAGCTGTGATTTAAAATTAGGGTTATTCCACTCAAAAATTAATTTCTGAACTCTTGCTATGTTAAAACGTTAGTATTGTATTGTTTAAAAATGAATATGAACTTGTTTTCTTTGCATTTTCAATATCTGAAAACACTGCATCATTTTAGTTATTTTGATCTCTAAATGACAATATTTTTATTAAGAATTTGGAAGAAATGTTGTGAGTAGTTTAGAGAATAAAGAAAAAATGTTCATTTTACTGAAACACATACTTATAAATAGTAACACCAGTGAAATTGATAATTTTGTAGTGGTCTCTTAATTTTTTTCCAGAGCTAAATATAAAAATATTTTTAAATATATTTTCTTCTATGTGAAGATTAAGAACATTGGAATATAAAATGTTCATAACTACCTTTGAATTAGCACAATAGTTCTAAGGCATGTCGGGTTAGTGCGCAATGCATAAGTGTTAGGTTTTTTACAGTTTGCGTTCTCTGTTGAAGTCTTTTAAAGTCTAGAAGTAATCGCACGTTGGATTTCGCTTGTGCACAAACATTTTACGGTGAACTTGTAAAACGTGTGCTTACTAGCAATTTAAGCGATGTTTTACTATGTTTTGCAATTCCTTTAAGGAAATATAAATGTTGCACCAATAGGCATCAGGGGTGGCAATTGTGAATACATTTTGTTACAAAAAGAAACAAAATGGATATTTGTATTGAATTAATTTATCCCATCAGAAATGAAGGAATATAATAACTATTGGGTATATTTGTAAAGTTATATTTATGAAACCCACCTTAATGTGTTTAGTTTAACATAAATGTGTTTACTGATGGTGACTGTGTGGCTACAGTTATGACAATATTTGTGCATATGGAGAAAGCTGTTACACTGTATCCCTAATATTGGACTAATCAGATGTAGTTAATTATTACCAAGACAACACAGTGTTCACAAACAGATAAAGCTTCACATTACATTAGGTTGTTATAAGTCCTTTTGATATAGTAATGGAATCATTTTTGGTTAGCATACTACAAAATCAACAACATTTGTTTCAGAATAGCTTATCACATGAGATTATTTCATACAATTTTTCTTTTATAAATTTCAACAAAAGATGGAAAATCCTTCTATTCAAAAAAAAAAAAAAAACTCTAATAGCTCTTTAGGTCAGGAAACTGTATACATTTTGTTATTTTAATACTAAAGACTAAAAAAACATTTCTAAATGACACTTATTGCTATACACTTTTGAATTAATTACAACAGAACTTTATGACCTGTCTCAAAATAGAATATACTTTATAAATATTATCTGACTGGTAAAACAATTTTTTACAATAACATAATAATAAATTAGGTTTGCTAATCATGTGTAAAATAATATTTATATCTGTTAATTAAAATAAATTTTGTAGATATAAAAGGATTGCATTTTAAATTGCCAGCTATAAGTAATTAATTGATTCTACAAAGATGAGTTAGAAAAAGCTATAAAAGTCATGGGATATTGCTGCTGTTGCAAAGCACCTGAACTTAAGTACTTACTGTAGGTATATACAATATAATTATTCACATATAACAGTTATATGTGTGTCAGCCAGATCAATTAACTTAATGAAATTGCTTGTCTACTTAGATATAAATGTCCATATTTTGTAACGCATAGTCAAAGCCATCTCATAAGTGAATAGAAATGACTGAATTTAGGATAACTTCAATGTAAATTCATAATTTCATTAGAACATTACTTTGAATGAAATTCCTATCTTCACATTTTATTAAATGCCCTTTAGGAGGGTTGGATAAAAATAATGTTTTGATTGTTGCTCAGTAATCTTGTAGCATTGAGTCATACTTTATGAACATTTTGTGTATGCATAAAGTTATTTAGATGTAAAGGTAGGTTTCAAATATTGTTACTAGAGATCTGCATTCATTTTCGGATGAATGCACAATCGTCACGAAAATAAGATTTTTGTTTTACTTTAATGAAACGAATATCCGAAGAATGCACCAAAAAAAAAAAAAGAATAAATACTGATGAAAATCGTCAGTATTCATTTGTTCACTTACATTTTTTTTAAGAGTTTAATACTTACCTTAGCACGCTCTCCATGCTGTGGAGAGCACATTATGGTAATTTATTGTAGCTACAGGTAAAAAGTTCACCTGTAGCTACAATACTATATATAAGTGCATTAGAGTCCTTTGCCATTAAGTAGATGAAAACATGATAAAATATATTTATACAATATTCATATTTAATAAAGATTTTAACTATGTATTTACTATAAATATTTTACATTTTGTTGTTTGCACGGTGGGGGGTTTTTCACCAATTTTTTTTTCACCATCGACTTCTATGGGGAATACAAAAATGCAATCGTGCTTGCGTGATATTCGGGTCCATTGATTTCTATGGGGGACTATATGCACACACACACGTTAAATGAAGTTAGATTTTTGCGCTATTCGGATTACCACTAGCACAAAATACTTTTTTTTTTTTAACTTTTTGAACACAAACCGACTAGCACAGAAAGCTTAACTCTAGCAGAGTTTTCACGATCCTGAAAAAAAATACCTCCGCTTGTAAACGAGCCCTATAGAGGCTATATAATCCAGATGGTTAGACGTCCAGGTAAGAAGAACAACATATGTGAAATATAAACCAGAATTATCAAATAAACTCAAAATCTGTTGCCAGATGAAAAAATAATAGGGTTAGATACCCATATAGTGTAAACAACCAGTTTATCTTAGTGTTAATAATAAGGACCATGCATATCTTTAGACAACTGAATTAATTTGCACCAGAAAAAAATATCTCTTATTGGATCAAAGTTGAGTCAATTTAAAAATGCTTGCATGTCTAAATTGACATTCAAGCCTTTGGGCTCTAGACAATCTAACTTCCATATCCAAAGGGTTTCTTGTTATCTCAATTGAAGGAATCAATTGGTGTCCCAGATGTTTGGTGCTTCCCATTCTATACTATTTCTAGTCCTTCAGGGTTCTGGTTGTGAACATGTTTAAAGTGGCGGGACATGTTGTGTAGTTCAAATACTTTCTCTATAGTTATTAGATGTTCCCTAAATCTGTACTTTATTTTCCTTTTTGTCTTTCCTAAATAAATCAAATTGCATGTGCATTTTATCTGATAAACAACGTATGTGGTATTACAAGTGCATCTGCTCTTGCAATTAATTAGATTTTTTGATTGATTGTGATTACCAATATAATCATGGTTCAAGTTAATATGTGGGCACATGACACATTCTTTGACTTTACCCCTTTATAGGCCAGTGGATGCCCCCCACCGATTTAACAGGTTGGACTTGTTTGGTTTTCTTAATTTAGTGGGTCCCAGAAAGTTTTTAAGATCCTTATTTTTCTTAAAACGTACTTCCGGTTTTTCCCTTAGAATATTTTTTAGTGTTGGATTCAGTAGTAGCATCTTCCAATAATTATTTAGTATGTTTTTAATTTGATAGTGTTGATTATTATATTTGGTGATACATTTGAGGGATGTCTTTTTCTTTTTAGTCATATTAATTAGATTTTTTTCTATCCATATGATCCTTTCTTTGGTGTTTATCAAGAGATTCCTATTATAGCCCTTTTCCTCAAATTTAGTAGTTAGAATTTTAGCTTTATTCTCATAGTCTTCTGTAATTGTGCAATTGTGATTAATAAGTTTAAATTGTCACACTGGAATATTATTTTTCTATTGTTTCAGATGTCCACAATGGGCATTGAGTAACCTATTCCTATCTGGGAGTTTTCTATAATTTTTCACTACTATAGTGTGGTTGATAGTATCAATAGTTATATAGCAGTGTTCTTTATGCTCAAACTATATTACTGTTTAAATTACCTCAATTTTGTTTGCACAAAATTGTGGTAATTTAAGTTCCCCCATAATGTGGTAATGTCCGCTTGTATTACAATTTGGAAGTAAATGTGATTGCTGAAACTCAATCACATTTACTTCTCAAACTTTTCGGAGGAAACATTTGTACTAAACTAGTCTATTAACCCTTAAATAGCTACACCCCCATTGCAAAGTAACCCACTACACACCTCCTAAACCTTCACACACCCCATCACAAAATAACCCACTACACTATTAACCACTCAACTGCCACACCCCCGTCTCAAAGTAACCCACTACACTATTAACAGCTAAATCGACACACCTCCCATTGCAAAGTTACCCACTACATTATTAACCCTAAAAGTGCCACAACCCCCATCGCATAGTGGTCAGCTCTTTTGGTGAGAGAGAAAACTACACACCTCTACAATTTAAAAAACATATCTCTATCTAAAAAAATACTCTAAAAAGTGCCCTGAAAAGGCCATTTGGCTGGGCATTGTCCTTAAAAGGGCATTTAGCTCTTTGGCTGCCCAGGAAAAAATAAATAAAAACCCTGTTTTTGAAAACAAAAAAAAAACACCCAACAATAACCCCTAATACTAAACCCCTAAGATGGTACTCACCATAGATGAATCTGGGTGTTGGCGCTCCATCTTCATCCTGGCAACGATCCACCTTCATCCAGGTGTCAGTCAATCTTCTTATCTTCAGCCCGGCGCTCCATCTTCATCCCAGCACATATGAACTAATGCCTTCAAGGGCTAATAAATTAGCATATAATCCTATCTAAATTTAGATTTCAACTAAAAATACCAAAAGAAGAAATAAAAATTGATGATAAAAGTAAAATGGAAAGTTGTTTAAAATTATATACCCTATCTGAATCATGAAAGTTTATTGTTGACTAGACTGCCCCTTTAATAAAGAGAGTGAAAAATAAATATGAATAGTCATTAAAATATATATAAATATATATTTAAAATAAAAATAAAATTTTCCTGTATGTGAAGAACATTGGAATGTGAAATATTATTAAATTCTGTCGGTTCAGTGCAAAAGAGATAAGTGTTAATTTTCTTCTCCTACGCTCTCCATTAAAGTCTATGGGGAGAAGTTAGAGCGGTTGATATCAATTGTCCTGATTTTAGCATGCAAAGGATTTTGCTCTGGTGAAAAACTTTTACTTCTAGCTTGTAATGCACACAAATATATTACTTCTAGCAAATGTTACACCTGACTGGGAGCTCTAAATAGTGTGCAACAAATTTAGCCCAGAATGTACACAAGCAAAGAAAAACCACACAGGCGGCTCCATGTCCGGAGCCTTTGCGGGGCAGGTTCGCATATGCGAGCCTGCTTCCTGCAATGTAAGAAGCAACGGTCATTAGACCACTGCTTGTTACACCCTATGCCACCTCTGAGGTGGCGAGGGAAAATCACTGAGAGCTCGCTTGCTCTCGGTGATTGACAGCCCCTTCAGTCGCTTGATTGGTCGATTTACACAGTCCAATGAGTGTGTAATGATACATAAGGGCAAGCGGATCAACAGATGCCCATGTGTAGCGAAGGCGGGCAGACAGCTTCCTAAGTAAAGAAGCTGTCCGCCCGCCGCTTAGTAAATGGAGCCCAAGGTGTGTTGGCAAGGAGAAGGAAATGTCATGTTTAGATCTTAAGTGACTACAACATTGAAATATTACCAAGTATGTTAATTCAGACATAAGGTTTCTCTTATATGACTGGCAAAGTCTGGAGAAACACAGAGTTGGCTTGGTTTTTGTTAAATAACGCATAATATACTAGTTAACATTTTAATTTTTTTAAACCGGTGCTGGGTTTAAGAGTTAGTACAGACCAAGATTTCCAAACCTCACTCTCATTGTACAGCTGTAATATACTGTATATCATGTATTTGTCTATTAAATACATATACATATGTAATGCCTGTCCCTCTCACTACTGAGGGACTATACAATCGTTCTGAATATAAGTTTAGTGAATCTAGGCCATATATTGATTTCAGACTGTATTGCACAAAATGAAAGATAATAGAATTGTTCAAAATTGTCTTGGAATACTGGCGCGCATGTTTAAAAGTCCTGTTTTGCACTTTATAAATACCCTTTTAGAGCCAGATTATGAGTGAAGCATTATCATTATTGCGAGGAACTTAAATGCGATCGCTAGATTGCAATGCTCTTTACGCTCAAATCCATAAGCGGCGTGCTGTTTAAATTACCGCAATTTTGTTTGTGTAAACTCGTGGCAATTTAAGGTCCCCATATTTTCAAGCATTGAGCAGAAATGTCTGCTCGTATTACAATTTAAAAGTCAATCACCTAGATTACGAGTTTTGCGTTAGAGGCTATGCGGTGCTAACGAGCAGTTTTGTCTCACTGCTCATTTTCCTACAGCGCTGGTATTATGGATTTTTACAAACCCATGGTTAAAAGACTAGAAGTGAGCGTTGAGCAAAATTTTGCTCATTAGCGCACTCCAATACCAGCGCTGCTTAAGTCAGCGGTGAGCTGGTGCAATGTGCTTGTGCACGATTTCCCCATAGGAGTCAACTGGGAAAGCAGGCTGAAAAAAAGTCTAACAACTGCAAAAAAGCAGCGTAAAACTTTTTAACGCAGCCCCATTGATTCCTATGGGGAAATACAATTTATGCCTACACCTAACACCCTAACATGAACGCCGAGTCTAAACACCCCTAATCTTACACTTAATAACCCTAATCTGCCACCCCTGACATCGCCGACACCTACATTATAATTATTAACCCCTAATCTGCTGCTCTGGACAGTGCCGCCACATACATTATACTTATGAACCCCTAATCTGCTGCCCCCAACATCGTCGACACCTACATTATATTTATTAACCCCTAATCTGCCGCCCCCAATGTCGCCGCCACCTACCTACACTTATTAACCCCTAATCTGCAGCCCCCAACATCGCCGCCACTATAATAAACATATTAACCCCTAAACTGCTGCACTCCCACCTCACAAACATTAGTTAAATATTATTAACCCCTAATCTGCCGCCCCCAATGTCGCCACCACTATATTAAAGTTATTAACCCCTAAACCTAACACCCCCTAACTTTAAATATAATTTAAATCTAAATAAATATTCCTATCATTAACTACATTATTCCTATTTAAAACTAAATACTTACCTGTAAAATAAACCCTAAGCTAGCTACAATATAACTAATAGTTACATTGCAGCTAGCTTAGGTTTTATTTTTATTTTACAGGAAAGTTTGTATTTATTTTAACTAGGTAGAATAGTTATTAAATAGTTATTAACTATTTAATAACTACCTAGCTAAAATAAATACAAATTTACCTGTAAAATAAAATCTAACCTAAGTTACACTAACACCTAACACTACACTATAATTCAATAAATTACATTAATTAAAAACAATTAAATAAATTAAATTATCTAAAGTACAAAAAACCCCCACAAAATTACACAAAATAATAAACAAATTACAGAAATTTAAACTAATTACACCTAATCTAATAGCCCTATTAAAATAAAAGAGCCCCCCCCCAAAACAAACAAACAAAAACCTAGCCTAAACTAAACTACCAGTAGCCCTTAAAAGGGCTTTTTGTGGGGCATTGTCCTAAAGTAATCAGCTCTTTTACCTGTAAAAAAAAATAAAAACAACCTCCCCAACAGTAAAACCCACCACCCACGGGGGGGCGGAGCTAACCGTCAAGCTGAAGAGACGTGCTTGAAAAGAGCTCTCTCTTATTTTTATATACTTGATATAAATAAACAGTTTCTACTAATTATCTAGTGGCATTTTTCATAGCCAATACTTTTGGAACACATGCAGGGAGTTTTTGTGTGACTTCCACATACCTACAAAGTGAACTTTGTGAGTTACGGACGCACTTAACAGACACCAACCGGACCGGTGAGAAATACCATACAACACCCTGTACTGGCCCTGACTAGATACCGGACACCAGCGGTTGGACTCTGATCAGATCACCAACTGCCCTCTTGGCTTAATATCACTGCTGCCCGGGGGGTCGGGGCTCCGCTCCGGAGCAGCAGGCTACTACCGCTAACAGGACTGTAAGGAGGATACGGCAGAAACAGAGCTGACCCAGAACTTCAAAATATAATCACCCCTTGGATCCGGTCTCCACTTCACTGAGGCATCGTACCTATGCTGCTAGTTGGATTCCGGACGGAACACTAGTGGGCCTTTGACGGAGTTCAGTGCTGGTTCCTTTTGGCGCGAACTCGCCATCTTGCGGCCTGGCTTCTTGTGAGATCTCGTAATCCTAAGCGAGGTGAACTACAGCTGCCCTACAACTTTAAGCCATCAAACAGGGTAAGAATCTAACCTTCAATTAAACTGCATATGATTTGAAATCCGGATACTATATTGTGGGAACTGCTGTCAGAAAAACACACGCTATTTAAAGTCATTGTCTGCAAGTTAACCCAAGCCTTTATGAACAGCTCAGTTCAATCAAATACCTCCTTATTATACCGGAATATATATTTTGGGGACTCTATACTTAACCCTTTTTTTGGCTGCAGTATATTAATCTAGCTTGCTCTGCACACCTTATGAAAGAGGTTAACTGGACTTGAAAAATCACCAAGTTTCTTACACTAATAAATACTTTGCAACTCCCCTAGCCCTGAGTTGGGGACAAGAGAGGTTTCTCCTTCTATGAAGAAGCAAACAAGCAAATAAAGCAAAAAGAGAAAAACATCAGCACTACATTTTTGCTAACCCATCAAGCTATATTTGAACTGCATTACGTTCTTGAGCAGATCAGATGCCCTTTGAGGCTGTCCCTGGGGCATAGGGTGAAGGAAACTCATACATTACAATATTAAAGGCTGCTGCGCCAATCCAGGTGTCATTGTAATCACTGCATAATACAAAGTGCAGTGCTTTTGCTTAACCTGCAGTTTCCCTCTGGAGACTGTTTGCAACAAGAGGCTAGTTGCAAGCAGAAAGCCCTAACACCATAACTTGCCCCACATACTTGGAGATCCTGGTGTCTCCCAGGCCCCATACATTGTCACACTCTGGGTCTCGTGGAGCTCAGCAACCTCTGCAGGTCATAGTGACACCTTGGCCTGCTACTAACTTTTGCTACCAAACAGCTACATCAGCCCAAAACCTTGTGCTGACTATTCTGGCTATACTCTGTCAGTGGGCCTCACTGTATTATGATTCCAGTGCTGCATGCGTCAGCTTATGTGCCTTTGAGCCCTAACTCAAAGTGGAGTGTTGTGTACCAATTTTGCTTGTTTAACAATCTTTCTTCCTTACAGGTCTGCTGCTAATGTATTAGCTCTTGGTCTATCAGACTAAGATTTCAGTGTTATATCATTATTGTGCCTGTCTAACCACTTATTTTGTCTGCAGGTTGTCTTTTTATAACAATGATTTTTGCAGTTAGTAAGGGTCTATATATGCTTAAACTACAAGCACAACTACGCTACCCATTTTTCTAGAGATTTCATTAAGGCACACACTCCTAGATAAGCTGCCATCCAGCAGATACTACAAAAAGCCACACCGCTCAGGACTGGTGCACTAGATCCAGCTTAAAGCATTTTAGTATCACTAAAGTATCATAAAGGTGAAATCCCCTGGATAAGCAGCTATTCAGCAGATACTATAGCATAGAGCCCAATTCCCTAGATACTCTCTGACACTCTCTCCATCCATTTCCTGCTGTACTAAGGGACAGCAGGTCATACCCTCAATTCCTTTTCCCGTCCTGGCCAAGTGAGGGCAATCTCCCTGGAAGAAGTGTCTACAGAGCTCTTCACTCCACCCACCTTTGAAAAGGGCTGACTTTGTTCTGACTATACCGTGGATTATCCAGCAGAACCTTACTATGGCTAGCAGAGCACTGTTAGCTATGGCTACCTAAACCAAGATTGACGTCAGGGGGACTTAAGCTTCACCCTATTCACCATTGTTTTACTTAAATATATCATATCCTGCAGACCTAGTGCCTTAAGAACTGGCTTTGGCAGAAGACACAATCCTGAAACCATGTCCCAAAACTCCAAAAGGAAAACTAAACCGTCTCACACCTCTGGAAAAACTGTCGCAGATCACTTTAAAAACCATCACGCTGGGAAAACTCAAATGTACAGAGACTCCACTCCCGCTTTGGAAGGCAGTGAATCTGAAGGCAGTATAGACTCTCAACCTCCTATGTCAGATACTTTATCTGCAAACATTGTAGATGTCCTAACCAGACGAATGAATCTCCTTCAAGAGACACTGACAAAGGAAATTAAGGGATCCACAGCTGAGCTCCGAAGAGAGATTGGAGCTTTAGGAGAACGTACCGAAACTCTGGAGCGTAAACAAGAAGATCTTGCTGTGGACCATGCTCACTTACAAGCCTATTCCCAAAATCTTGCAATTCAAATATCGGACCTAGAATTGAAACTAGCTGATATGGAAGACCGCTCCCGCCGGAATAATCTGAGATTCCGCGGAATCCCTGAAGAGGTTGGCCCCCAAGAACTGGAGTCATATGTTTTGGAGTTTTGTAATATCTTCTTCACCACTCCAGAGAAGCCTGACCTCCTACTGGACAGAGTCCACAGAGTAGCACGACCTAGAACTGTCTCTCAAGAAAAACCTAGAGATGTCCTAGCTAGGATCCATTTTTTTACCCACAAGGAGAAGATAATGAGAGAACTGGCCAATAAACCGCAACTCCCTGAGAAGTTCCAACAAATAGCGGTGTTCCCGGACATTTCCAGCTATACTTTACAAAAAAGAAGGTCCTTTAGGACCATCACCCAAATTCTGAGAACAGAGAATATTAGATACAGATGGGGATACCCGACAAGGCTTATAGTTAGTAAAGATGGTGAGACACACACAATTTTCACCCCTAAAGTAGGCTTTGACCTGCTCCAAGACTGGGGCTTAGCATCCACCAAACCCCGAAAGGACATTGGATCTCTGCCTCCTAAAGATAGGTCAGCTATTATGGACATGGTCCAACCTTCATTAAGATCTACTGCAAAGGACACTCCTAATGTCACTGACATCCGGGCAGGTGCCCCAGACTTCACCCCTAGGCTACAAAAGCCCACCAAGTGATACAATAAAGAGCTCTAGTGTTGGGCTAGTGCACATGAATATGTTGTTAGCTATATTTATCGTTAGATAGGAATAACTTGAAGGAAAAAGGATTGTTACATAGCTCACTGAATGGTAAATAACTAGCCCTGACCTTCAGCTGGTAACTATGTATATATTGTTCAATGTTGCTCCCAGGTATAGGTTGCCTAACACTTGAGGGACATGTGGGGACCCGTGACCTCCCGCAGGATAAAGGACGCTTGTCCAACAACACCTGCTCTATTATCTTACCCTATTTGCTCCGGCGGGGCTTCGGGGGTCTCCCCATCTCCTCTCTCTCCTGCACCACAGGTGACTTAATCTCTCTCAGACACCTAAATGTTATTGATCGAGACTATATGGTTAGTTAATGGTGTCTACAACAGGTTTTATGTTACTAACTCTACATGGTGGTATTCCTGCTGATCTGCAGCCAATACGCATATACATAATGATAGGTTATTCTATGTGTTAGTTATATTCTAAAAGGTAGATACTGGTATATGTATCATCAAAGGATAACTGAATAGTTCTGGCCCATCATGGGCATATATGTAAATATTTCTAAATGTAATTTCCGGGTATCAGCTGCCTAATGTGCAAAAAACATGGGGAGACCTGTGACTTCCCATAAGCGAACGGGTGCTTACCCAGCAGTTCCTGCGTTACTCATTTCTTGACCATTTGGTCATGCTGGGACTCATGAGCTCTCCCCATGTAGTTTGTTTTCAGTTCCACAGGTTATTTACTCACTCTCAGACACCTATAAGCTTCGGACCTAAGTTATATGACGATATTATAGTATTTACAATGTTATTGGTATCACTAGTTTAACGTGCTACTATGCTTGCAGTGCTGTGATGTTTTTATTTAGTTTAATGAACAACCTTTGGTGTATTCCTTATATTCACAATCCCCCAATGACAGTCAATCTCTACATACAAGTTTAATACTTGTACTACCCCCCCCCCATATACGCAAATTTTATTTGTGTTATCCCCTTATACGGGGACTGGATAAGTCAGTTTGGTATTCAGCCACACTTCTCCTTTTGGTGATCCAGCGGTTCACCATATTGAATAATATTGTTAAAACCTCATACTACCAATTTAGATTTGACTGATCCAAAGCCCTGGACACTTACTATATTAATTGAATCAACTGGGTGCCCCTCGTTGTCCATTGTTCGTTATATCTCTTTTTTTTATCACTCACTAGGTGAAACTAAGCTCCCTAGGAGAAATAATCCTCGTGATAAAGGAAACGATAAACCAGTTTTGAGCCCGGCAAGGGCCACAATCAGGTGCGCAGGACCAGGCGGGGTAAGTCTATCATCAAAACCCTCCCCTCTACCCTCCCTCTCCCTACCTACCACTCCCTCCCTCCCCCAAGTTCAAGATGGCGTCAACCCCTAATCATATATCTTTTGCAACATTAAATGCCAAAGGATTAAACTCACAAGATAAGAGAAGCATGCTTACCAACACCATGAAATCTCTGAAAGTACAAGTCATGTTTTTACAAGAGACGCACTGGATAAAGTCAAACCAGACTCCATACAGGACCCCAGAGTATCCTGTGGTGGTTCTAGCTTCTCACACTGAGAAATCTAGAGGAGTTGCGATAGCTATACACAAATCTGTACATTTTGACCACATTCACGCAGAGAGAGATAGCCAGGGACGATTTCTACTGCTCAATTGTAAATTGAACGGTGTACTGTTCACTCTGGTCAACATCTACGCCCCGAATCAAATGCAAACTAAGTTCCTGAAAGATGCCTTGTCTAAAATTGAGAAACACAAAGCTGGGACTATTATACTAGGGGGGGACTTTAATATGATATGGGACCCCCTACTAGATAAGAAAGTTCAAAGCGGGAAAACAATAGACACGTACTCTGTGACTACTGCTAACAAATTTCGACAACACATTATCCATCATAATCTATATGATATTTGGAGGGCACTACACCACAATGATAGAGACTACACATACTTTTCTAGACCACATAATTCGTACTCGAGGCTTGACCATTTCTTTACTGACTCATGGACGCTTAATAGAGTCCTAACGTCACACATTAAGGTCTGCTCATGGTCAGATCATGATATTTTGTCATTTACGCTCTCTACTGACTTAGCCACAGTGACTAGACCTAGCTGGAAACTCCCAAAACAAATGCTTCAAGATAAAACGTTTAGAATGTCCCTCCAAGCCTCTATTGTTGAGTTTCTAAGAATAAATGAAACCCCGGATATGTCCTCCCAAACTATTTGGGCTGCTCTGAAAGCTTACATCAGAGGGATCTGCATTCGACGGCAGGCGATGCTACGACGTCAAGCAGGTCTGCCTGTCGGCCTCCTCATGGCTGAACTTCGCGCTGTAGAGCAGGAGAATAAAAACTCCCCAGCTACAAACCTCGCTGATAAAATTAAGGAATTGCGAACGCAATTGGCAGATAGAGACTTGCAAAGAGTTAAAGAATCTTATGCTAGATTCAAGAAGCTGATGTATTGCCAAGGTAATAAGGCCTCAACCCTCCTTGCTCATAAATTAAGATGCAGGACAGCGGCGGGTAGGATCTTATCACTCCAGAGAGGTGACAGCTCGGTCTACTCACCTAAGGACATTGGGGAGACGTTTGCGGAATATTACTCTAACCTGTATCACCTCAAGCCCTCGATGACTGCTAAAGAGTCCTCCTCGTGTGAAATGGTACATTTCTTACGGAAGCTGGGCCTACCATCCCTCGCAGATGAGGATGGAGAGGCACTTAAAGCCCCATTTTCCCTAAATGAGCTTAGTTTAGCCATTAAACACTCCCAAAATAACAAGGCTCCAGGTCCTGATGGGTACCCAACAGCCTTCTATAAACTGTTTAAACCGGAACTCCAGGGGATCCTCCTCAAGGTCTTTTCGGAGGCCCGAGAGGCAGGCTCATTCCATAAAGAATTCCTGCAAGCAGTAATTTTGCCCATATCGAAACCAAATAAAGACCCCTCACAATGTACGAGCTACAGACCAATATCCTTGATTAATGGTGATGTAAAGCTATATGCAAAGCTATGGGCTAACCGCCTCAATAGCCTGCTCCCAAAGGTGATTCATACAGACCAAGTTGGTTTCACGTTCGGCAGAGAAGGCCCAGACAATTCTCGGAAAACGCTGAACATACTCACAGAAGCCTCCCGACTGAGGACACCCATGCTGGCCCTGTCGCTAGACGCAGAAAAAGCGTTTGACAGGGTCAGATGGGAATACCTATGGCATACGCTTGCTCAATTTGGCATGCCAGAGATCGTATTCTTGTCCCTCAGCAGTAGTTAAAGGTATGGGGTTTGCCTCCCCGGAAATATATATCACCAATGGCACCAGACAAGGATGCCCCCTGTCTCCTCTAATTTTTTCCATGGCCATTGAACCTTTAGCTCAGGCTATTAGACAATCACCTGCAGTAAGAGGGGTCCAGCTTGGAGGCACTACTGCGAAGATCGCACTATACGCGGACGATGTCACGCTCTTCTTAACAAACCCAATAGGCTCCCTGCCAGTACTCTTTGATATTATCTCTGAGTTCGGAGCCCACAGCTACTACAAAGTTAACGTCACCAAAACAGAGGCGTTACCGGTAAGCATGCCAGCGTTTGAATTGGAAATTTTACAAACACTGTACTCCTTCCAATGGTCACGAACCTCCATTCGGCACTTAGGGGTACAGCTAGGTCCGGACCCGAAATTGGTTATCTCTATTAACTACACAACCTTCATTAAAGAGGTCACTGAGCTCACATCTTCGTGGAGCCTTAAAGAAATTTCGTGGCTGGGCCACATTGCATCCTTCAAAATGACGATCTTACCAAAAATTCTGTACTATTTCCGCTGTATCCCTCTTAATGTACCCACTGCTTTTATAGACAAGCTCCAATCTCTTGGGCAACACTATATCTGGAATAAGTCCAGGCCCCGGATAGCGGCAAAGATTCTCCAAAAGAGATATGAATATGGAGGAGTTGCAATGCCTAACGTACGTGGATATTACGAGGCAGCCAGGCTCTCTCATATCACGGCATGGGCGGATAAGGGGGAACAGCAGGGCTGGAAAAACATAGAAACTTCGAACCTTCCCCTAGGCCTAAGATTGGCAGACTTACCCTGGATCCCTAAGCATTGTGTTGACAGCTTAGGAATACAAAATATCAATATCAGAGACAATCTGAAAGTCTGGTATAGCCTCAGAAACCTCCGTGACATCGCCCCACACCCATCTCCCATTCAATCTATACCGGCCTTACTGGCGGCTCTTCCTGATACACACATACAGCAGTGGAGGGACTTAAACCTCAAAGTGGTCTCCTGTGTGTACCCCTCGGACACCTTAATCTCCCCTCATAATATCAGTACCATAATCCCAGAGCCCCCCCCCCGTGGGCCTCCTTTGAATATTCGAGGCTCTACGCCTTTATGACATCTTGGGGATTCCCCAAAACCCTAAACAGACCCCTGACTAATTGGGAAAAGCTATGGCAACTCCCTATCAAGACCCCTAGGCTCATATCGTTTCACTACGATCTTCTACAGTCGTCCACTAACAAAGACAGACCATGGCAGATAAGGGCCTGGGAGGGTGATTTATCCAGACCAATTTCAGATAAAGATCTATCCATAGCCATGACGTTGACTAAAAAGACGGTACACTGTGCAAATACACTAGAGGCTTACATGAAATTATTCCTAAAATGGTACTATACTCCCACAAGGCTGTCACAGATGTTCCCCACAGCGCCTCCTCTATGTTGGAGGGAATGCATGCAAAGGGGCTCAGACATGCATACTTGGTGGGATTGCCCAAAGCTGGCACCTCTCTGGACTCAGGTAGAAACCCTCTGTGCTAACCTGGGGCTATCTATCCCACTAACTCCTGCAATCGCTCTTTTACACATTTTCCTGAGGAGCGTCCCAACCCATGTCTCTAAATTGGTCATCTTCGTCTTAGCGGCCACGAAACTGACGATAGCAAGAGCCTGGAAACAAACCCAACCCCCAGACATAACGGCTGTCACATCTGTAATGCAGGTGTACGCCACGATGGAACAAAGCTTCTACTCCCATATGGACAAGGAAGAGCTTTACTGGCAGATTTGGGAGCCCTGGTTTAACCACCAGGGAACTCAAAGATAAATGACTGTGTGGACCCAAGGTCCTAGTCACCCCCACCACCATACCCTTACCTCTCCCTCTCCCCCCCCCCTCCTTTTCCCTCCTCCCTCATGCTCCATCTGGACTCCCCCGCCTGGAAATGCGCACTATAATTCCCAGTTGTAGTACACGGAGAGGCACTTCTAAGCTGACTTCACGAAATTCCTAGAAATTTGAGTTACTGTGTAGGACTGAGGTACTACCCGGTCCCTATAACCTAAGTTTGTTCATTCTGTTTGTAAATGATGTTTTCATAATGGATTTATTTCTGAGTTCACATTAATCGAAAATGAGGTTTATATGACAGATATTCTATTTCATTCTAGACACACTTGACCTATATACGCAGTAATGTCATTAATTGCTACACTTGCTGTGTCATACCAACGGCATAATGTTTATGTATATGTTCACCGATTGGTCACCTGCGTTGTGACATCTGCTGTAATGTTTAATCCTCAATAAAAAACTTTTGGAAAAAAAAAAAAAAAACCCACCACCCACACAACCAACCCCCCCAAATAAAATACTAACTAAAAAAACCTAAGCTCCCCATTGCCCTGAAAAGGGCATTTGGATGGGCATTGCCCTTAAAATGGCAGTTAGCTCTTTTGCCACCAAAACCCTAATCTAAAAAATAAAACCCACCCATTACACCCTTAAAAAAACACTAACCCCCTAAAGATCGACTTACCAGGAGACGTCTTCATCCAAGCCGGGCGAAGTGGTCCTCCAGATGGGCAGAAGTCTTCATCCAAGCCGGGCAGAAGTGGTCTTCCAGACGGGCAAAAGTCTTCATCCAGATGGCATCTTCTATCTTCATCCATCCGGCGTGGAGCGGGTCCATCTTCAAGACATCCGACGCGGAGCATCCTCTTCATCCGACGACTAACACAGAATGAAGGTACCTTTAAGTGACGTCATTTCAGATGGCGTTCCTTAGATTCCGATTGGCTGATAGAATTCTATCAGCCAATCAGAATTAAGGTAGAAAAAATCCTATTGGCTGATGCAATCAGCCAATAGGATTGAGCTTGCATTCTATTGTCTGATTGGATCAGCCAATAGGATTGAACCAATCAGCCAATTGGATTTTTTCTACCTTAATTCCGATTGGCTGATAGAATTCTATCAGCCAATCGGAATCTAAGGGACGCCATCTTGGATGATGTCACTTAAAGGTACCTTTATTCTGTGTTAGTCGTCGGATGAAGAGGATGCTCCACGTCGGATGTCTTGAAGATGGACCCGCACCCCGCCGGATTGATGAAGATAGAAGATGCAGTCTGGATGAAGACTTCTGCCCGTCTGGAGGACCACTTCTGCCCGACTTGGATGAAGACTTCTGCCCATCTGGAGGACCATTTTTCCCGGTAAGTCGATCTTCAGGGGGTTAGTGTTAGGTTATTTTAAGGGTGTATTGGGTGGGTTTTATTTTTAGGTTAGGGACTTTGGGCGGCAAAAGAGCTAACTGCCCTTTAAAGGGCAATGCCCATCCAAATGCCCTTTTCAGGGCAATGGGGAGCTTAGTTTTTTTTAGCTAGTATTTTATTTGGGGGTTGGTTGTGTGGGTGGTGGGTTTTACTGTTGGGGGGGTTGTTTGTATTTTTTTTTACAGGTAAAAGAGCTGATTACTTTAGGGCAATATTGGTAGTTCAGTTTATTCTAGGGTTTTTTTTTATTTTGGGGGGGCTTTTTTAATTTTAATATGGCTATTAGATTAGGTGTAATTAGTTTAAATATTATCTTTGAAGGGACAGTAAACCTCAAAAATAATGTTATATATTTCTGCACATAGTGCAAAATTATATAACATTATATTAGCCTTATCTTTATAAAACATAATATTCCCTTTGAATTAAAAAAAAAAAAAAATGGCTGTTTTACAGACCCGCTCTCTGTACTCTTCTGAGCGGGTCTGTTTTATTCACACAGCGCATCGGGCCAGCTGTATAGTCACAGCCCGGCCCGACCGTGCCATTATACACAGTGCAGCTCGCTCCTGCTGTCAGACAGAGCAGGAGTGAGCTACACTTAGTGTTATGGCACGATCGAGCCGGGCTGTGACTATACAGCTGGCCCGATGTGCTGTGTGAATAAAACAGCAGAGTACAGAGAGCGGGTCTGTAAAACAGCCGTTTTTTTTTTTAATTCAAAGGGAATATTACGTTTTATAACTATAAGGCTAATATAAGGTTATATAATTCTGCACTATGTGCAGAATTATATAACATTATTTTTAAGGTTTACTGACACTTTAAGTATTATCTTTAAGTATTTTTAAGTTTAAGGTTTTTTAATTTTTTAAAAAAAATTATGGGCAGCAAAAGATCTAAATGCCATTTTAAGGGCAATGCCCAGCCAAATGCCCTTTTCAGGGCAATTTTTATAGCCTTTTTTGGGGGGTGGTGGTTACGTGTAGATTGGTGTAGTGTTTTTTATATATGAAAACGAGCTAAATTCCTTAAGGGCAATGCCCTACACAAGGCCATTTTAAGGGCTATTGCTGTAGGAGAAAAGATTTACTTTCAACTTGCAATGCGCACGCTACCCAACATGCAATGAGCAAAAGTCAAGTGGAGTTAGCGTGCAAGCAGGAGCGGTAATTACTGATCCACTCATAATCTAGCCCTTAGGGGTCAATTTATGAATCAGCGGATGCTTAGTCCCAAGACCGCTGCTCCTTAACTCGTGAGGTGGTGGACAGCAATCGGCCAGATCGAATGTGATTGGGTTCATCGATACTGCTTGCTAGTGGCCGATAGGCCGCAAATCTACAGGGGGTGATATTGCACCAGTAGTTCACAAGAACTGCTGGTGCAATGATAAATGCCAAATAGGGCATGTAATTTTTAACAACTTTCCAATTTACTTGTATCATCAATTTTGCTTTGTTCTCTTGGTATTCTTAGTTGAAAGCTAAACCTAGGAGGTTCATATGCTAATTTCTTAGACCTTGAAGGCCGCCTCTAATCTAAATGCATTTTGATAGTTTTTAATGACTAGAGGGCATTAGTTCACGTTTTTCATATAGATAACATTGAGCTCATGAACATGAATTTACCATGGAGACTGCTCTGATTGTCTAAAATTCAAGTCTGTCAAAAGAACTGAAAAATGGGGCAGTCTGCTGAGGCTTAGATACAAGGTAATTACAGAGGTAAAACATGTATAATTATAACTGTGTTGTTTATGCAAAACTGGGGAATTGGTAATTAAGGGATTATCTATCTTTTTAAACAACAAAAATTCTGGTGTTGACTGTCCCTTCAATGCTCAAACTTTCAGGTTGTGTAAATTGTTTGGTTGGAGGAAACTATTCTATATACCCCTGAACTACCACACCCCCACATCACAAATAAACCCACTACACTATTAACCCTAAACTGCCACACTCCTACATCACAAACTTACTCACTACACTATTAACCACTAAACCACCAAAACCCCCAAGCAAAGTAACCCACTACACTAATAACCCCCAAACCACCACAACCCCATCACAAAATACCCAGTAACATTTAAACCCCCCTAACCAGTTAACCTTCCTAACCTAGCACCCCCTAAGTTACCCAAAAAAACTTACCTTTAAAAATTAAAAACCTAACCTTAATTGAAATTAAAAAAAATTAACCTTACCTTAAAAATAAAAACCTAACCTTACTTGAAAAATAAAAATCTTACCTTACTTGAAAAATACAATAACCTAACATTACTGAAAAAAATGGAAATAAAAAAAGAGAAGACAACAAATTACCAAAAATAAAAAAAACTACATAAAAAAACCCTACCCCAAAATAAAAAAAACTATATTACAGCAATAGCCCTTAAAAGGGCCTTTTGTGGAGCATTGCCCTAAAGTGATTTAGCTTTTTTCAAATAAATAAGCACAAACACCAATCTACAAGTACCACCACCCATAAAGCTATAAAAAAGGCATTTGGCTGGGCATTGCCATTAAAGGGTCATTTAGCTCTTTTACTGCATAAAAAATGAAACCCTACTAATCTTTAAAAAAAACACCCCAAAAATCCTAACACTCTACCCCAAAGATAGTACTCACCAAAGTTGAATCCAGGCGTTGGTGCCCCATCTTCATCCAGGCGGTTGTACATGTTTATCCCTGCGGTCTTCTTATCCTTATACCGGTGGTGGTCTTCTTATCTTCATCCCATCGACGGTCTTCTTCTCTACATATCTTCACAATGTCCTCTTCATGCGATCACCAGCTGCACACTGAATTTTGAATGCAGGGGTACCCCTTTATATAAGTGTACCCTTGCTTCCTATTGGCTGATTTTAAATTTCAAATTCAAATCAGCCAATGGAATGAAAGCTTTTTTTCTTCGCTGATTTGAATTTGACAATCAAACAATAGGAATGCAAGGGTACCTCTATATAAAGGGGGTACCTGGCATTCAAAATTCAGTGTGCAGCTGGTGACTGCATGAAGAGAACACCGGGATGCAAGATAAGAAGAGGGATGAAGATAAGAAGACCGCTGCTGGGATGAATATGGACCACTGCCAGGATGAAGAGCGCCGCTGGCTGGATTCAACTTTGGTGAGTACCATCTTTGGGGTTTAGTGTTTTTTTGCTTTTTTGGGGTGTGTTTTTTTGCTTGTATTTTTAAGTTTAAGGTTTTTTAATTTTTTAAAAAAAATTATGGGCAGCAAAAGATCTAAATGCCATTTTAAGGGCAATGCCCAGCCAAATTCCCTTTTCAGGGCAATTTTTATAGCCTTTTTGGGGGTGGGGGATACTTGTAGATTGGTGTAGTGTTTTTTTATATTTGAAAATTAGCTAAATCCCTTAAGGGCAATGCCCTACAAAAGGCCATTTTAAGGGCTATTGCTGTAAGAGAAAAGATTTACTTTCAACTTGCAATGTGCACACTACCCAACATGCAATGAGCAAAAGTTGAGTGGAGTTAGCATGCAAGCAGGAGTGGTAATTACCGATCCACTCATAATCTAGCCCTTAGGGGTCAATTTATGAATCAGCGGATTCTGCTTCCAACCCACTCCTCTTCAGTTCCGCCTGAAGCGGAAGTTGAGAAGCAGCGGTCCCAAGACCGCTGCTCCTTAACTCGTGAGGTGGCGGACAGCAATCAGCCCGATCAAATGCGATTGGGTTGATTGACACTGTTTGCTAGCGGCCAATAGGCCGCAAATCTACAGGGCGTGATATTGCACCAGTAGTTCACAAGAACTACTGGTGCAATGATAAATGCCGACAGCGTATGCTGTTGGCATTTATCGATGTGCGGCGGACATGATTCGCTATAGCGGATCATGTCTGTCCGCACCATGATAAATTTACCCCATAGTGTTGAATTTAATGTGTCCATTTTGTTGCTAAAATAAAATGCAAAACTCATGGTCAGGAGGATTGTGAGCAACAAAGATCCAATCTATACTTTTCTTTAGAAATGTTATCATTTGAATTGTGATCACATATAACTTAAGATGAAAGAAATCCCTAATAAGTAGCATCAGAAGGTTTGGAATTGGCCCTAATGTTCAATATCTTTAAAGTGACAGGAAACTCTATAATTTTTCTTTCATAATAATTTTACTTATATTATAAAATGTGCTTTATTCTCTTGGTTTTATTTGTTGAAGGAACAACAAAGCACTGCTGGGAACCAGTGAAACACATCAGGTGAGCCAATGGCAAGATGCACATATGTGCAGCCAATCAAAAGCTAGCTTCAAGTAGTGCATTGCTGCTCCTGAACCTACCTAGATATGCTTTATAACATAGAATACCAATAAAACTAAGCAAATTAAAAAACTAAAGTAATTTGAAATGTTTAGAGTTGTATGCTCTGTCTGAATCATGAAAAAACAATGTTGTGTTTCATGTCTCTTTAAGCTATCTTTACAACTAATGCAGGTTATCAAGCAAATACATATTTAAATTGCAATGTCAAGGTAATTTCCTTAGTCTGCTTGATTAAAATTACAATCCAAGATTTAAAACATATGTAAAGTGAAAATGATTATAAAAATATGATTTGGTCTTCAGAATGGAGCTTGCAAAGAAATCAGTGAATATTATTATTATTTACCTATATTATAGCTGCTATTGAGGTGTTTTCTATATTTTACAGGATGCTCTGACCCTCCCCCTAAACCTCCCAGATACTGGTTTGAAAAATGAAAGTTAATGGAATATTCTACAGGAAATGTTTTTGTGAAATATTTAAATTATTTAAATAGAGCTAGAGAAAGCTAGTATCTTTATACAAAGGGACATACATAGTTCACTGACACACTTAAACAAGTAGATTCATTAATATTTTAGAGACTCAGAGTGCCACATATTTATGAATATCCATATAACTATCTCTATGTGCTGTGTACATTCATACATGATATTAGTCTAGATATAACAAAAAACTTTCTGTGGTCTGTTCACACAGATACCGATATTATAGATGGCAGTAGTTTTATATATTGTGATTATTTGCCCCGCCACTGGATACTAATGTAAAGCTTCAGAGGTTTAATTTAAACGATGATACACACTAGCCACTATAAGTAACTCCTTGCCTTTGCCACTGAACCAGGTTAGTCATATACAGTATGCAATTGGAAATTTTCCTTTGTGAATTATAGAAATTAGCTACAAGGATACAACTGAAAATACTCTAAATATCACATTGAGCTAAATCATGCAAAAGGAGCCACATATATTCAAGGATATAGAAGACCAAAGATGTAGGCTATTTGAGGAGGTTTTATAATGATTTTCTCAGAAACAAATATTCAGCAAATGCAAAAGTAAATAGCATCAATACATTATTGATGATGATAACGACTTCCTAATGCCTTTAAGTGGAGGTTTATTTGTTTAACTGTTAATACCAATTCATGCTATGTGCAATTAGCAAATTCATATAATTTTGAACAGTTTTATAATAGCATTCTATTAAACGTCCAAACAACTGTAATCATGTATGAACAGTCTAATGATTGCATTTTAGTTGTGTACTAGTTTCTTACTTTAAAAATGTGATTTGAGCTATATATATTTTTATTATTAAACTAGAATAAAGTAATGATTATTAACATAAACACAAGCTTTAATATATATATATATATATATATATATATATATATATATATATATATATATATATATATATATATATATATATATATATATATATATATATATATATATATATATTATTGCAACAGCTATATGCCATTCCCAAGACAAAAAACAATTTCAAGTAAATGGTTTGAATAAAAAAAA
The DNA here is from genome assembly GCF_027579735.1 of Bombina bombina. NCBI lineage: Eukaryota > Metazoa > Chordata > Amphibia > Anura > Bombinatoridae > Bombina > Bombina bombina. The sequence goes on along the minus strand of NC_069501.1, from coordinate 728,938,542 downwards.
TAATAATAATTATAAAAGTTGTTCATAATTGCTGATATATTAATAGCTTGCTATTCCAATTACTGGTTAAATTAATGGGATGCAAATCCACTGGAACACAGCACAATAATCAGGTTTTATATTGGATTGGAATAACTTTGAATGTGGAAACACTATGGAGATCTATGTGAGGCTCATCACCGGGAGCATCTGATGGATTGGAATAGACATGTTTGTCTATCTTTCTCTTCAAATTTTGTTTGGAGTAGAAGAAATAAAAAGTAGTGCAGCAGAGTCTATGGCCATCTCATATAGGGCCTAATGATCAAAAGCTCTCAGTTCAGAGGAGATGATCTAAAATGAAGGGGCTTTCCATGCATTTCCCTATGTGAAGAAGAGACAAGCAGGTACAATATAGCATTTAGTAGAGTGTTGCTACATTTACAGCTTTAGAAAGTGGGAGTGACAGGAGAGCTCCCAGGGTCTGTCTGAATCTTTTACAATTCTCATAATATTCTCTAAGCATTTTATACCTCAAGGTATCACTAATTTATCTTGCCAGCTATATTCAGGTGGTTTGCACATCATTCGCAATACACTAATTTAATTAAAAGAAAAGTATAGAATAGTAAACTAGAAACAAATGCAACTTTATAGTGAAATAATTTCAATTTATTTGCATTTGCTGAGAATTTATATCAGTGTAAGGTTCTCACCTGTTAAAGGGACATGAAACCCAAAATGTTCTTTAATTATTCAGATAGAACATAACATTTTAAAAAAATCTTCAATTTACTTTAGTTATCTAATTTACTTTATTCATTTGGTAGCTTTTCTTGAAGCAATGCACTACTTGGAGATAACTGCTGATTAGTGACTTCACATATATTCCTCTTGCAATTGGCTCACCTGATGTAGCGTATCATGTCCGCTGCACATCGATAAATGCCGACAGCATACGCTGTCGGAATTTATCTTTGCACCAGCAGTTCTTGTGAACTGCTGGTACAATGCCACCCCCTGCAGATTTGCAGCCAATCGGCCGCTAGCAGGGGGTGTCAATCAACCAAATCGTATTAGATCGGGTTGATTTCTGTCCGCAGTCTCAGAGCAGGCGGACAAGTTATGGAGGAGGCTTGTGCGGAAACAGGGGCATTAAGCTCCATTCGGGGCTTGATAATTCGACCCCTTAGTATGTCTGCAGTAACTAAACCCAGACAAGGATATAAATATAATTAAACAATGAAAATATTGATAACAAAATGATAAGAGCATGTTTAATCTCTGATCTGATCTGATTAATTCAATGTCCCTTTAAAGTACATTCACAATTTTCAGCAATCAAATGATTTCTAACACAGCTGACCAGTATGACCCATACAAAATATGAATATATTTGCAGGATTTAATTACTGTTTACAAAATAGTACCTAGGTTACCAGAAGCATGTTTAGTATAAACTGTGGAAAGAAACTGAAAATGTGCTTATTTAACAATAAATAAATATGTAATAGTATATTCAGGGGTGAAGTTGAGCTGGAGGAACTAAGTTCCCCAAGGACAGAGAACAAAAACACTTAAGTAAACACTGCTGCTGCTGCTGGTGAGGGGAGCTGAAACACAGTCTGGTTAGAGGGATAGTGAGCTGATCCTCTAGTAATGGGCCATAACACTTCCTACAATAATCTAAATGCAAACCTGTCAGCAGTCCTGCTATGTGATTACCCTACACTGTGTGAAAATTACGGTGCTTTACATTTCTGTGTGGCTTCCTTTGGGGTTATTTAGTTCCCCTCAGCAAAAATAGGACTATTACACCTTAAGTGGGTGAGACTCTGTGACAGAGGAGTCGTCTCAGGCCGAAAGCAACCATTCAACCCTTCATTGGAAACTATGGTAAACTGGCTTCAAACTGATTTCATCCTTGCTTATAACATTACTGATACAAAAGCTTAGTGCTCTGAATACAATTAAACCTTTTGCTTGACTATGACATGACTAATTTTAATGTTATTAGTCACTAATGATACATTTTGTTTTTACATTCTGCAAAAGGGAGTATGAAACATATTCTAAAATATTTTTTTCCTAAAGACTTTCTAAAGACATATTTAAAAAGTTTCAATATAATGAAAGCCTGGTCATCCTTAGATCTTCTAACATAACATTTTAACTGCATAGACAATTATTTGTCATTTTTATCAAACTCTATTATGGGAAAACAGTTAAAAGAAAAATAACAATTTAATTTGTTTAACCATTCAGATGGACAGCACATACACTGATAAGTGTTCCTTATATCTAAGCATAACAAAATGGGTCACTCTTTTAAAGCATATGGGCCACATTTTAAAAAAAGGATTTGCAGCTCATGTATACAATAAGTAACAATTTCCTGCTACATATGTTACTACTGATGATATTATGTTTGTCAAGTTTTATTTTTAACCCCCACCAAGATAATTTTCTGTAGACACCACCCAATTATATACTGACTAAATGAGTTTTAGCTTTTAATCTATTCCCAAAGAAGCATATATAAATGTATTTCCAGCAAAGTTTATTAAAAACCCTCTCTTATAAATGACAGCATATCCCCTGGGCTCCAGTTCTATATATTTCTTTCAAGCTGTAGGAGACAGACTGGCTGTCATATAATATGTAGATGAGAAATACATGGATCAATCAATTAAATCTTTTTATATTTCTAGACTTAAAGGGACAGTAAACACCAAAGACATTATTGTTTAAAAAGATAGATAATCCCTTTATTTACCATTCCCCAGTTTTGCATAACCAACACTGTTATAGAAATATACTTTTTTTTTTTACCTCTGTGATTAACTTGTTTCTAAGCTTCTGCAGATTGCCTCCTTATCGCAGATCTTTTGATAGACTTGCATTACAGGCAATGAGTGCTGACTCTTAAATAACTCCATGGATGTGAGCACAATGTTTATCTATATGGCACACATGAACTAATGCCCTCTAGCTTTGAAAAAATGTCAAATGCTTTCAGGTAAGAGGCAGCATTTAAGGGCTTAGAAATCAGCATATAAGCCTTCCTAGGTTTAGCTTTCAACTAAGAATACCAAGAGAACAAAGAAAATTTGATGATAACAGTAAATTGGAAAGTTGTTTAAAATTACATGCCCTATCTGAATCATGAAAGTTTAATTTTGACTTTATTGTCCCTTTAAAGGGATATGAAACCATATTTTTTTCTTTCATGATTCGGATAGAGCATGCAGTGTTAAGCAACTTTCTAATTTTCTCCTATTATCAATTTTCCTTTGTTCTCTTGGCATCTTTATTTGAAAAGCAGGAATGTAAGCTTAGGAGCCGGCACATTTTTGGTTCTGGACCTGGGTAGCTCTTGCTGATTGGTGGCTAAATGTCATTTCTTGTGTATTTTTTTTTATAATAATGATGAAACACTTTTAAGGATGACTAATGGACAGTTTGATTTTAATATTACATAGTTGAAAAATATTCATTAATAGGCATTTTTATTTTAAAATGAAAATAGGAAGTGCTCATGTTTATGAATTAAGAGGAATGCATGATATTTAAATAAAAGAAAATATATGCACTGTCCAAAAAAAATAAAAATAAGTTTCAACAATGTAGAATAGAAGTACAAAGAAACATCTACAGAACTAATGCTGCCTGAGGTCATCATAATATTAGTGAAAACCTGTTGATTAAATTGATTGAGATAGCTCACATTTTTAAAATGGCTTATTACATTATATTAACTTGATAAAAAATACTCTCCAACAGAATATTGGAATATAGTCGCATTATAACTGCTATACAGGTATTAATATTTACTTCTGAAATGTAATGAACTAAAACCATGCAAAAAAAGACAGTATCAATCATTTATAAAAAAAATTCTAATTGGTTGAAGAGCTTTATAAAGGATTGAACCTACTGATTAATCAAACAGTATTTAAGACGACTTTGTTGTTTGTAAATACCGCCGGTATTTGGAGTCAGTCAGGAAAGGGTCTAACGCTCACTTTTCAGCCGCGACTTTTCCATAGCGCAGATCCCCTTACGTCAATTGCGTATCCTATCTTTTCAATGGGATCTTTCTAACTCCGGTATTTAGAGTCGTGGCTGAAGTGAGCGTTAGAATTCTAACGACAAAACTCCAGCCGCAGAAAAAAAGTCAGTAGTTAAGAGCTTTCTGGGATAACGCCGGTTCATAAAGCTCTTAACTACTGTGCTCTAAAGTACACTAACACCCATAAACTACCTATGTACCCCTAAACCGAGGCCCCCCACATCGCCGCCACTCTATAAAAAAATTTAACCCCTAATCTTCCGCTCTGTACACTGCCGTCAACTACGTTATCCCTATGTACCCCTAATCTGCTGCCCCTAACACCGCCGACCCCTATATTATATTTATTAATCCCTAATCTGCCCCCCACAACGTCGCCTCCACCTGCCTACACTTATTAACCCCTAATCTGCCGAGCGGACCGCACCGCTACTATAAAAAAGTTATTAACCCCTAATCCGCCTCACTCCCGCCTCAATAACCGTATAATAAATAGTATTAACCCCTAATCTTCCCTCCCTAACATTGCCGACACCTAACTTCAAGTATTAACCCCTAATCTGCCGACAGGAGCTCACCGCTATTCTAATAAATGTATTAACCCCTAAAGCTAAGTCTAAACCTAACACTAACACCCCCCTTAGTTAAATATAATTTAAATCTAACGAAATAAATTAACTCTTATTAAATAAATTATTCCTATTTAAATCTAAATACTTACCTGTAAAATAAACCCTAATATAGCTACAACATAAATTATAATAATATTATAGCTATTTTAGGATTAATATTTATTTTACAGGCAACTTTGTATTTATTTTAACCAGGTACAATAGCTATTAAATAGTTAAGAACGATTTAATAGCTAAAATAGTTAAAATAATTACAAAATTACCTGTAAAATAAATCCTAACCTAAGTTACAATTAAACCTAACACTACACTATCAATAAATTAATTAAATACAATACCTACAATTATCTACAATTAAACCTAACACTAAACTATCAATAAATAAATTAAATACAATTCCTACAAATAAATACAATTAAATAACTAAAGTACAAAAAATAAAAAAGAACTAAGTTACAAAAATAAAAAAATATTTACAAACATTAGAAAAATATTACAACAATTTTAAACTAATTACACCTACTCTAAGCCCCTTAATAAAATAACAAAGACCCCAAAATAAAAAAATGCCCTGCTCTATTCTAAATTACAAAAGTTCAAAGCTATTTTACCTTACCAGCCCTGAACAGGGCCCTTTGCGGGGCATGCCCCAAAGAATTCAGCTCTTTTGCCTGTAAAAAAACACATACAATACCCCCCCAACATTACAACCCACCACCCACATACCCCTAATCTAACCCAAACCCCCCTTAAATAAACCTAACACTAAGCCCCTGAAGATCTTCCTACCTTATCTTCACCTCACCGGGTATCACAGATCCGTCCTGGCTCCAAAATCTTCATCCAACCCAAGCGGGGGTTAGACATCCATCATCCGGCGCTGAAGAGGTCCAGAAGAGGCTCCAAAATCTTCATCCTATCCGGGAAGAAGATTCGATCCAGACCGGCAACCATCTTGATCCAAGCGGCATCTTCTATCTTCATCCGATGAGGACCGGCTCCATCGTGAAGACCTCCAGCGCGGATCAATCTTCTTCTGACGACGTCCAACTGCAGAATGACGGTTCCTTTAAGGGACGTCATCCAAGATGGCGTCCCTCGAATTCCGATTGGCTGATAGGATCAGCCAATCGGAATTAAGGTAGGAAAATTCTGATTGGCTGATGGAATCAGCCAATCAGATTGAGCTCGCATTCTATTGGCTTTTCCGATCAGCCAATAGAATGCAAGCTCAATCTGATTGGCTGATCGGATCAGCCAATCGGATTGAACTTGATTCTGATTGGCTGATTCCATCAGCCAATCAGAATTTTCCTACCTTAATTCCGATTGGCTGATAGAATCCTATCAGCCAATCGGAATTCGAGGGACGCCATCTTGGATGACGTCCCTTAAAGGAACCGTCATTCGGCTAGTAGGCATCGCTTGAAGAGGTTGGATCCGCGTCCGCTGGGAAGAAGATGGCTCTGCTCCGCTCCGGAAGAAAGAAGATTGAAGATGCTGCTTGATAGAAGACTTCATACCAATGATGGACTTCCGACTTCATCCCGATGATGAATTTCTTCAGCCGCCGCTTGGATCCAGACTTCAGCCCGAGGATGGACGTCACTCTTCAGCCCCCCGCTTGGGCTTGGATCAACACTTCCGAGGCTTGGATCAAGACTTCCGAGGACGGATCAGTGAACCTGGCAGGGTGAAGATAAGGTAGGAAGATCTTCAGGGGCTTAGTGTTAGGTTTATTTAAGGGGGGTTTGGGTTAGATTAGGGGTAGGTGGGTGGTAGGTTGTAATGTTGGGGGGGGGTATTGTATGTGTTTTTTTTACAGGCAAAAGAGCTGAATTCTTTGGGGCATGCCCCGCAAAGGGCCCTGTTCAGGGCTGGTAAGGTAAAAGAGCTTTGAACTTTTGTAATTTAGAATAGGGTAGGGCATTTTTTTATTTTGGGGGGCTTTGTTATTTTATTAAGGGGCTTAGAGTAGGTGTAATTAGTTTAAAATTGTTGTAATATTTTTCTAATGTTTGTAAATATTTTTTTATTTTTTGTAACTTAGTTCTTTTTTATTTTTTGTACTTTAGTTAGTTTATTTAAATGTATTTATTTGTAGGTATTGTATTTAATTAATTTATTGATAGTGTAGTGTTAGGTTTAATTGTAGATAATTGTAGGTATTTTATTTAATTAATTTATTGATAGTGTAGTGTTAGGTTTAACTGTAACTTAGGTTAGGATTTATTTTACAGGTAATTTTGTAATTATTTTAACTATTTTAGCTATTAAATAGTTCTTAACTATTAAATAGCTATTGTACCTGATTAAAATAAATACAAAGTTACCTGTAAAATAAATATAAATCCTAAAATAGCTACAATATAATAATAATTTATATTGTAGCTATATTAGGGTTTATTTTACAGGTAAGTGTTTAGCTTTAAATAGGAATAATTTATTTAATAAGAGTTAATTTATTTCATTAGATTTAAATTATATTTAACTTAGGGGGGTGTTAGTGTTAGGGTTAGACTTAGCTTTAGGGGTTAATACATTTATTAGAATAGCGGTGAGCTCCTGTCGGCAGATTAGGGGTTAATACTTGAAGTTAGGTGTCGGTGATGTTAGGGAGGGCAGATTAGGGGTTAATACTATTTATTATAGGGTTATTGAGGCGGGAGTGAGGAGGATTAGGGGTTAATAACTTTATTATAGTAGCGGTGAGATCCGGTCGGCAGATTAGGGGTTAATAAGTGTAGGCAGGTGGAGGCAACTTTGCGGGGGGCAGATTAGGGGGTTAATAAATATAATATAGGGGTCGGCAGTGTTAGGGGCAGCAGATTAGGGGTACATAGGGATAATGTAAGTAGCGGCGGTTTACGGAGCGGCAGATTAGGGGTTAAAAATAATATGCAGGGGTCAGCGATAGCGGGGGCAGCAGATTAGGGGTTAATAAGTGTAAGGCTAGGGGTGTTTAGACTCGGGGTACATGTTAGAGTGTTAGGTGCAGACGTAGGAAGTGTTTCCCCATAGCAAACAATGGGGCTGCGTTAGGCTTTTTTGCAGGTGTTAGGTTTTTTTTCAGCTCAAACAGCCCCATTGTTTCCTATGGGGGAATCGTGCATGAGCACGTTTTTGAAGCTGGCCGCTTGCGTAAGCAACTCTGGTATCGAGAGTTGAAGTTGCGTTAAATATGCTCTACGCTCCTTTTTTGGAGCCTAACGCAGCCATTCTGTGGACTCTCAATACCAGAGTTATTTGAAAGGTGCGGCCAGAAAAAAGCCAGCGTTAGCTTTTCGGGTTGTTACCGACAAAACTCTAAATCTAGCCGATAGAAAACAGAAATATAGAGAGACACACTCAATTGGGCTCAGAAAAGAAGCTGGAAAAAAACGTCATTGTTAGTTCCTCTTTACTTCCACAGTACAATCTATTTTAGCTCACTATGGGTTGGTTATAAGTGGAGTGCTAAATATCGCTTGTGCTCAAGCTATTTTAGTGCTCCACTTTGTAATACTAGCGCACGCTAATGTGCTCTTGTATTACAAGTTAAGCGCAATGCGAACACAACCTCACTTTCGCATTTATAGGAAGCATTGCGTTCACCAGAGCGTGTTTCCATAGTGATAGCAGCATTTTAAAATATATATGTATATGATATATACATATATATTTATGTGTTAATATGTGTAAATACACATATAACACATACATATATATTTCCATATACCTAGGAAAAGACAGAAGGCTGTACCGTTATAAGGTGCAGCCAAAAAGACCAGGATATCAAGCAATCACCTTACATAAATAAATAAAGTACCAATAGATATCAAAAAGTTGCAATTTAATCTGAAATTTATAAATTCACAAAGCAGAAAAATATCCTGAATAAATAAATTTAGATAACACATATAACATTAAGACATACATAAAAGACAAACAAACATATCACATGGGCCCCTCATACAGCTCCTAAACAATGACCTAAGCCGGCAAAACAGTCCAGTATCACAGTAGTATTAAACACCATTCAAAGTCACAGTAATTGTAAATCCCCATCTGCATGCAAATGAATGAGATGGACACATGTAGTGTATCAATTGTGATGAATGTTTTGATGATAAATGAAAACGATGTCTGTATAAAGCGGCACAGCAGTGATAACAGCAAAGCAATCAGCAATGAAAATGATAAATACCCCAAAGGTAATGATCACACAAGTGACCGGTCCCAGTATTACTCACTACTCCTCCACAGTTCAGCTGTCAGATCGACAAATAGATGAAGTTACACAGGTAATGCTGCTCCAAAACAAGGTGGGGGGGTCCCACGGACAAAAACGCTGCTCACCGACGCGTCCTTCTGCGCATTTCACAGCCAGAAAGAAGCTCCATGCTGCGAGTAAGGAGTGAAACGTGCAGAAGGACGCGTCGGTGAGCAGCGTTTTTGTCCGTGGGACCCCTCCCCACCTTGTTTTGGAGCAGCATTACCTGTGTAATTTCATCTATTTGTCGATCTGACAGCTGAAGTGTGGAGGAGTAGTGAGTAATACTGGGACCTGTCACTTGTGTGATCATTACCTTTGGAGGTTTTTGAGTTGGGTACAAACTGCCTTTTATCCTATATGTATGTCTAAATATCTGGTATAACCCGCCTCCTATATAAACTCTCTGATGTGGATACCCCACACTGGGCGTCTAGACCTAGGATTACAGGAGTGCGGAAAAAGTTTAATGCTCTTTACTGGCCTAAGTGATTCATTCATCATTTATTTATCATTTTCATTGCTGATTGCTTTGCTGTTATCACTGCTGTGCCGCTTTACACCGACATCATTTTCATTTATCATCAAAACATTCATCACAATTGATACACTACATGTGCCCATCTCATTCGCTTGCATGCAGATGGGGATTTACAATTACTGTGACTTTGAATGGTGTTTAATACTACTGTGATACTGGACTGTTTTGTCGGCTTAGGTCATTGTTTAGGAGCTGTATGAGGGGCCCATGTGATGTGTTTGTTTGTCTTCTATGTATGTCTTAATGTTATATGTGTTATCTAAATTTATTTATTCAGGATATTTTTCTGCTTTGTGAATGTATAAATTTCAAATTAAATGGCAACTTTTTGATATCTATTGGTACTTTATTTATTTATGTAAGGTGATTGCTTGATATCCTGGTCTTTTTGGCTGCACCTTATACCGGTACAGCCTTCTCTCTTTTCCTAGGTATATGGTAATAGTTTTCACCACGTAGCATATCTTTGTACTAATTATTGTATGATTGGTTGAGCCTCTTCATTTGTTCTTTTTGTGCTTTTTACATATATATTTACAGGGACCACAAAGTAAATGCACTTTTCAGTGCCGTTTTTTTCTAACATCCCACACCTGCCAAATTTAAGTCCCAAAACTGCCTAGTGCAGTTGCAGGAGCAATAACAAGCTACTTGTAATGGCTGGTTATTTATCACGCACCTGTAAACAGGCAAATTTGCCTGTTTGCAGGAATGCAATAATTTAGCTCTCAATTTGTAATCTAGCCATATACCTTTCACAGGAGAATTTTCCTATAGCATATCAACGTAATCCTACCCAATGATATTAAAGCCACAAAATACCAGGCAAATCTCCTCTGAACAAGAGAAAACAACGAACCCCAGATGTACATTTTGGCCTCCATGGGCCTTACCAGTGAGGTGCAGTTGTGTACAAGGAGTCCACATATGGTTTACCCTTTTACTCTTAGGGGGACCTATGAGTATTTGCATACAAAACAGACAAAAGGAGAGACTAAACTGGGCTCAGAACAGAAGTTGAAAAACAACGTCCTTGCTTAGTCCCTCCTTAATCCTAGGGTAAAATCTATTTTAGCACACCATGCCTTTCACAAAGGAGACATTTCCTGTAAAATATCAGTCTGATCCTGCCCAATGACAGTCCAGACCTGGAATACCAGGCAAACCTCCTCTGAACAAGAGAAAACAACAAACCCCAGACATACGTTTCGGCCTCTATGGGACAAAGCCCAGATGTACCTTTCGGCCTCTATGGGACAAACCCCAGAAGTATGTTTCAGCCTCTATGGGACAAACCCCAGAAGTACATTTCAGCATCTATGGGACAAACCCCAGAAGTACGTTTCAGCCTCTATGGGACAAACCCCAGAAGTATGTTTCAGCCTCTATGGGACAAACCCCAGAAGTATGTTTCAGCCTCTATGGGACAAAGCCCAGATGTAAATTTCAGCCTCTATGGGACAAACCCCAGACGTACAATTCAGCCTCTATGGCAGGATCAGACTGATATGCTACAGTAAATGTCTCCTTTGTGAAAGGCATAGTGTGCTTAAAGAGATTATACCATGGCAGTAAGAGAGGACTAAGCAAGGAAGTTTATTCCAGCTTCTGTTCTAAGTTGAGTGCATCTCTCCTTTTGTGTGTTTTGTATGCAAATACTCTTAGGTCTCCCTAAGAATTAAAGGGTAAACCATATTCTCTATTTTTCTATTTCACATTATAAACAATATTATTTTTGTATTATAGATCATTTTAATATCTACCACTAGTGCTACTAGACAAACCTATTGACATGTTTTGCTCCGTTGTGTTGCTTTCACAAAGTCTCAAAGATTAGAGTAAGACCAAAAGTTTTTTTTAAATATGCTGTATTAACAGCAATACATAAACATTAAAACTTCAACTTAGCTGTAAATGCAATAACAGGCTACAATATTAACCACATTAAGTTTAATATTATATTTGAACAGTCTTTTCATTAAGTATTTTGTGATTTAGATACTGCATGCAATTTTAAACAACTTTCTAATTTACTTCTATTATCAAATTTTCTTTGTTTTATTTTGCAAGAACACTAGATAGCAGCAGTACATATTTTTTAGGGATTTTATTAAATGCAGAGGTAAGTAAAAATATGAGTCATTGTGAACCTCATTTTCATCTCTTACCAGAATCCTTTGTTTTATTGTAGACTATGGCCTCTATTTATCAAGCTGTCATCCGCAAATACGCTGGAATTCCGCAGCGTATTTGTGGCGAGCCTGATTCGCCTTAGTTATCAAACCCTACAGACCGGCAAAAGTAGAATTTAGTGACGTAACATACGATCCGCCGGACTCAGTCCGACACAGATCGATGCTTACGTCACTACAGATGTTCCGAATGCAAGTTCAGCACAATCTGACTACTTTTGGAAGTTATCAAATTCCTACCAGGTACGCTCGGCACTTTTCCGGCTCAGCGTACCTGGTTTTCAATCCGCCGCCCTAGGGCCAGCGGATACCATAGGAATCAATGGGAGTCAGAAAGCAGCGGAAGCTCATGTTCGCTGCTGCCCGATATCCTATTGATTCCTATGGTAAATGTCTACACCTAACACCCTAACATGTACCCCGAGTCTAATATGTACCCCGAGTCTAAACACCCCTAATCTGCCCCCCCTACACCGCTGCAACTAAATAAACTGTTTAACCCCTAAACCGCTGCTCCTGGAGCCCGCCGTCACCTACATTATACATATTAACCGCTAATCTGCCCCCCCATACCGCCACAACTCTAATAAATGTATTAACCCCTAAACCGCTGCTCCCGGAGCCCACCGCAACTCTAATAAAGTGTTTAACCCCTAATCTGCCACCCCTACACCGCTGCCACCTACATTATATTTATTAACCCCTAATCTGCCCCCCCTACACCGCCGCCACCTACCTACATTTATTAACCCCTAAATCTAAGTCTAACCCTAACGCCAACTAACTTAAATATAATTTAAATATATATAAATAAAATTACTATCATTAAATAAATGATTCCTATTTAAAACTAAATACTTACCTATAAAATAAATCCTAAGATAGCTACAATATAACTAATAGTTACATTGTAGCTATCTTAGGGTTTATTTTTATTTTACAGTCAACTTTGTATTTATTTTAACTAGGTAGAATAGTTATTAAATAGTTATTAACTATTTAATAACTATTGTACCTAGTTAAAATAAATACAAAGTTGACCTGTAAAATAAAACCTAACCTAAGTTACAATTACACCTAACACTACACTATAATTAAATAAATTCCCTAAACTAAATACAATTAAATAAAATTAAAAAGAATTATCTAAAGTACAAAAAAACACACTAAATTACAGAAAAAAATAAAATAATTATTTTTTTAAACTAATTACACCTAATCTAATCCCCTAATAAAATAAAAATCCCCCCAAAATAATAAAAAGCCCTACCCTATACTAAATTTCGAATAGCCCTTAAAAGGGCCTTTTGCGGGGTATTGCCCCAAAGTAATCAGCTCTATTACCTGTACAAAAATACAATACCCCCCCAACATTAAAACCCACCACCCACACACCCAACCCTACTCTAAAACCCACCCAATCCCCCCTTAAAAAAAAATAACCCCTTGAAGATCACCCTAACTTGAGACGTTTTCACCCAGCCAGGCCGAAGTCCTCCACGAAGCCGGGCAAAGTATTCCAGACAGCAGAAGTCTTCATCAGGCGGCATCTTCTATCTTCAGCCATCCGGCGCGGAGCGGCTCCATCTTCAAGACATCCGACGCGGAGCATTCTCTTCATCCGGAATCTTCTTGAACAATGACGGGCCCTTTAAGTGATGTCATCCAAGATGGCGTTCCTTGAATTCCGATTGGCTGATAGAATTCCATCAGCCAATCGGAATTAAGGTAGAAAAAATCCTATTGGCTGATGCAATCAGCCAATAGGATTGAGCTCGCATTCTATTGGCTGTTCCAATCAGCCAATAGAATACAAGCTCAATCCTATTGGCTGATTGCACATTTAGGCAGGAGGAGCTATTGAAATGTGTCATATTTTGAATGTAGGTTATAGATGAGCCTCACTTATATATTATAGTAACAGATATGGATAATACTATATGGTATGTGTTTATTTACACCGGAAGTGACCTTGTTAGAAACGCTTCCGGTTTTGAAGTTTGTGGAACGCATAGCTTGCAGTCCAACACGGCAGTTTGGCGCCTTCACTGAGTGTACACACAGGTGTTTGGAAGTTGTTATTTCACAGAGTGTATATTTTAGTGCATTTTCATTTTGTAATTATGCTGATGAAGGGGAACTTCTCCCCGAAAACGTTCCAATAAAAAATATATTTTGTTCACAGAAAAAAGACCTGAGAGTGCATTTGTTAAGAGGAATATATATATATATATATATATATATATATATATATATATATATATATATATATATATATATATATATATACAGGGAGTGCAGAATTATTAGGCAAATTAGTATTTTGACCACATCATCCTCTTTATGCATGTTGTCTTACTCCAAGCTGTATAGGCTCAAAAGCCTACTACCAATTAAGCATATTAGGTGATGTGCATCTCTGTAATGAGAAGGGGTGTGGTCTAATGACATCAACACCCTATATCAGGTGTGCATAATTATTAGGCAGCTTCCTTTCCTTTGGCAAAATGGGTCAAAAGAAGGACTTGACAGGCTCAGAAAAGTCAAAAATAGTGAGATATCTTGCAGAGGGATGCAGCACTCTTAAAATTGCAAAGCTTCTGAAGCGTGATCATCGAACAATCAAGCGTTTCATTCAAAATAGTCAACAGGGTCGCAAGAAGCGTGTGGAAAATCCAAGGCGCAAAATAACTGCCCATGAACTGAGAAAAGTCAAGCGTGCAGCTGCCAAGATGCTACTTGCCACCAGTTTGGCCATATTTCAGAGCTGCAACATCACTGGAGTGCCCAAAAGCACAAGGTGTGCAATACTCAGAGACATGGCCAAGGTAAGAAAGGCTGAAAGACGACCACCACTGAACAAGACACACAAGCTGAAACGTCAAGACTGGGCCAAGAAATATCTCAAGACTGATTTTTCTAAGGTTTTATGGACTGATGAAATGAGAGTGAGTCTTGATGGGCCAGATGGATGGGCCCGTGGCTGGATTGGTAAAGGGCAGAGAGCTCCAGTCCGACTCAGACGCCAGCAAGGTGGAGGTGGAGTACTGGTTTGGGCTGGTATCATCAAAGATGAGCTTGTGGGGCCTTTTCGGGTTGAGGATGGAGTCAAGCTCAACTCCCAGTCCTACTACCAGTTTCTGGAAGACACCTTCTTCAAGCAGTGGTACAGGAAGAAGTCTGCATCCTTCAAGAAAAACATGATTTTCATGCAGGACAATGCTCCATCACATGCGTCCAAGTACTCCACAGCGTGGCTGGCAAGAAAGGGTATAAAAGAAGAAAATCTAATGACATGGCCTCCTTGTTCACCTGATCTGAACCCCATTGAGAACCTGTGGTCCATCATCAAATGTGAGATTTACAAGGAGGGAAAACAGTACACCTCTCTGAACAGTGTCTGGGAGGCTGTGGTTGCTGCTGCACGCAATGTTGATGGTGAACAGATCAAAACACTGACAGAATCCATGGATGGCAGGCTTTTGAGTGTCCTTGCAAAGAAAGGTGGCTATATTGGTCACTGATTTGTTTTTGAATGTCAGAACTGTATATTTGTGAATGTTGAGATGTTATATTGGTTTCACTGGTAAAAATAAATAATTGAAATGGGTATATATTTGTTTTTTGTTGAGTTGCCTAATAATTATGCACAGTAATAGTCACCTGCACACACAGATATCCCCCTAAAATAGCTATAACTAAAAACAAACTAAAAACTACTTCCAAAACTATTCAGCTTCGATATTAATGAGTATTTTGGGTTCATTGAGAACATGGTTGTTGTTCAATAATAAAATTAATCCTCAAAAATACAACTTGCATAATAATTCTGCGCTCCCTATATATATATATAGCAGGAAAATGAATATAAAGAATAAATATGGAAAATATTATTTAAAGGGACATGAAACACAAAAATGTTCTTTCTTGATTCAAATAGATCATTCAATTTTCCAATTTATTTCTCTTAGCAAATTTGCTTTGTTCCTTTGGTATCCTTTCTTTAAGGAACAGCAATGCACTACCAAGAGCTATATGAACACATCGGGTAAGGCATATATATGCAGCAACCAATCAGCAGCTAACTCCCATTAACGCTTTGCTGCTCCTAATCCTATCTAAGTATTCTTTTCAATAAAGGACAGCAAGAGAACAAAGCAAATTAGATAACAGATGCAAACAGGAAAGTTGTTTAAAATTGCATGCTCTTTCTGAACTATATAAAACAAATGTTGGTTTCATACCCCTTTAAGTAATACTATCGGCTAGATTACGAGTTTTGAGTTATGAGGGGTGCGGTACTAACTTGCACGTTATTGTCACCGCTCACTTACCTACAGCGCTGGTATTACAGGTTTTTATAAACCCGGCATTAAAAGACAAGAAGTGAGCGTAGAGCAAAATTGAGCTCCATACCGCACTCCAATACCAAGTCAGCGGTGAGCTGGTTTTACGTGCTTGTGCACGATTTCCCATAGACATCAATGGGGAGAGCTGGCTGAGAAAAAGTCTAACACCTGCAATAAAGCAGCGAAAAGCTCCGTAATGCAGCCCCATTGATTCCTATGGGGAAACTAAATTTATGTTTACACCTAACACCCTAACATGAACCCTGAGTCTAAACACCCCTAATCTTACACTTATTAGCCCCTAATTTGCTGCCCTGACATCGCCGACACTTACATTATACTTATTAACCCCTAATCTGCCGCTCTGGACATCGCCGCCATTATAATAAACATATTAACCCCTAAACCGCCACACTCCTGCATCGCAAACACTAGTTAAATATTTTTAACCCCTAATCTGACGCCCCTAACATCGCCGACACCTACCTACATTATTAACCCCTAATCTGCTGCCCCCAACGTCGCCACCACTATACTAAAGTTATTAACTCCTAAACCTAAGTCTAACCCTAACCCCCCCAACTTCAATATAATTAAAATCAATCTAAATAAAACCTACAATTAATAACTAAATAATTCCTATGTAAAACTAAATACCTGTAAAATAAACCCTAAACTAGCTACAATATAACTAATAATTACAATGTAGTTAGCTAAGGTTTTATTTTTATTTTGCAGTAAATTTTGTATTTATTTTAACTAGGTAGAATAGTTAGCTAAATAAATACAAATTGACCTGTAAAATAAAACCTAACCTGTCTTACACTAACACCTAACCTAACCATACAATTAAATAAATTCCTTAAATTAAATACAATTAACTAAATTCAATACAATTAGCTAAATTACAAAAACAAACAAACACTAAATTACGGAAAATAAAAATCAAATGATAAGATCTTTAAACTAATTACAACTAATCTAATAGCCCTATCAAAATAACCCCCCCCCCCAAAAAAAAAAAAAAAAACCCTAGCCTAAACTACCAATAGCCCTTAAAAGGGACTTTTGCGGGGCATTGCCCTTAAAAAGGGCATTTAGCTCTATTGCAGCCCCAACCCCTAATCTAAAAATAAAACCCACCCAATAAACCCTTAAAAAAAACCTAACACTAACCCCTGAAGATCCACTTTCAGTTTTGAAGAGCCGACATCCATCCTCAATGAAGCCGGGAGAAGTCCTCAGCGAAGCGGAATAGTTAGTTACTGCATCTGGTCAAATGGGTCAAGCCCAGGAACCACGTGAAGGTCTCTCCCCATCCTAAGTCCCTATTACAGACAAACAATGCAAGCTGTCAGACAAACTGGACAACTCCCAAGGGTTCACAGGCTTATATAATCTCCCATGATACATACAAAACACGGAAGTGGACTACACTCTCAGACTGGACTGGGTACACATCCTAAGATCCTGCAAAATGCACAGCCCTGGTTGCTCTATAGCACTCTCAAGTAGCTGTACAGTCCCCAGAGCCTCAGGCAGTTAACCCCAGACAAGTCTGGGTGCAAAGTCCATAGGGAAAATTGCAAAACAAATTAACAAAACACACAGAGGACGACTGGCACTCACTTGCAAGTACTCAGCTAAGATTAAAAGCAAAACTGGAAGAGTTAGTTACTGTATCTGGCTAAATGGGTCAAGTCCATGAACTTTGACAAGGTCTCTCCTTAATACAACCAAACAATGCAAACTCTTTTAAACAAATTGGCAACCTCCCAGAGGTTCACAGTCTTATGTAATCTCCCATGATACATACAAAACACTGAAGTGGACTACACTCTCAGACTGGACTGGGTACAAATCCTATGACCCTGCAAAATGCACAGGCCTGGGTGCACAATAGGCAGTTAACCCCAGACATGTCTGGGTGAAAAGCCTATAGGGAAAAGTACAAAACAAATTAACACAACATACAGTGGAAGCCTGGCACTCAATTGCAAGCAATTCAAACTTTCCTCAATCTGAATTAATTTGGCACCCATAAAACTTAGGTCACTGTCACTGCTTCTATGGTACTCAAAGAAATGTCATGCTATCCCACTTGATTTAATTTATTTTTTAGGATATCCCTCTTATGCTCCTCATCCTTTCTTTTAACTCATAATACTGCCCATGGGACCTGTACTCTTGTTTCTGTCATAAATGGAACAGATTTATTTTCCAGGACACTATTTGGATCCTGCTATGACACATCATATCTCCTTAAACATTGGAATTGTTATTTATCCATATGTGGAATGACCACCACTCAATTCTCTGATGTTTCTGCCATATTCAAAAGGCATGATGCAATGTCATAGTCCTTAATATACGTATTAGAACAGACTTACAATGTGTTGTTAATATATTATGTATATATATATATTTTTATTTACTAGCCCCTTTGTATGAATACTATATGAGCTCCCCTGTGCTAAAGTATTTGCTGACTGATGATGTTGGCATTTAAGTATCCTATGGCTACCATGTGCTTGTGACAGCTGTCACTTGTGACACTGCCCCCCCCCCCTCCATCACGTCACTTGCGTCGGCAGTGGTGCATGCGTAGCCAGCATGGAGTTTCTCTTGGGGCTAAATATAATTTTTTTTTGTTAACACTATGTGGGTATATAAGGTGGGGTGATGTGAGGGATGTCATACATGTTTTGTCTCGTGTGTATCATTTGACAAAAGGACCGGACCGGTACCCAAAACGTTATGGCTTTTTAAACTGAGATAAAAGTTGTTTTGCATTTATATACAAAGTCCATCGAGTGCTTTCTACATATATTGGATTTGATTTGCTGTTGGCACCGTGGCCATTACTTTGGATGAGGAGTGCATACCTTTGAAATAAATATATATATATTTTAGATCCAGCACTCACTTCAAAGATATAACAGACAGGTTGCACTTCAAGCAATACATAAAAAGTTCACACATTGAAGGCACTCTCTGTATATATATATTTATATGCTTTGGAAGGGGTGCTGTTTAAATGAGGAGGGCCTGACAACAGACTTTGCCCCTGGGCCCAGTGAGTTATAGATACACCTCTAAATGTAATTGATGTAAAATGCAAATCTCCCAAAGTATTCAAATATATATTCTTGTCCTCTGTTCTTGCCTGATTTTTAGCAATAATAGATTACTACATAAATGCTAGGGTTCTTAACAATATGCTATCTTATTATTACATGTGAAATGTAAATTTCTTGAAAAAAAGGTATTCAACAATTATTTTAATATTTCTTACCCTTAGGTATTTTTTGCAGACTTTAGCATTTTACATAATCTAAACTTTTTTTGTT
Source organism: Bombina bombina (assembly GCF_027579735.1). Lineage (NCBI taxonomy): Eukaryota > Metazoa > Chordata > Amphibia > Anura > Bombinatoridae > Bombina > Bombina bombina. The sequence goes on along the minus strand of NC_069501.1, from coordinate 728,919,175 downwards.
GGCTTTTATATTTTTTTTCTAAATGTATATTCATTTTTTGTGTTTATATTAAAAAATAAAACTATTAGTTATTTTAACTTACAATTGCATTATATTTTAACAGTCCCATTCATTTAAACTTTTATGAAAGTTTGTATTATAACATCTTGTATATGGTCCACATAACATATTTTCAGCCACAGTATGGGTTAGAGCACTTAAATCAGCAGTCAATTAATTTGCTTCTTTCCCTCTCTGTTTACTTATTTATATTGTAAAACTATAACCATTCTTGCTATTTTACAGTTGCTTTGCAATTTTCTGATATGTATATGTGTTCTTTTAGTTTCTGCTCTCTCCTGAGTGGAAATCAATTCTTCCTTGGTGTCAGTAAGGTCTAAATAAAGTGTATCCTACTGTGATTTCAGAATAATAAACGCTGATTGAGATGTCAATGATTCTGCTGTTTGTATAGTCAAGTAGAAAAACTGGTATTTTCCATTTGGACACAATAAATCAAAAAGATGAACATGTCAGGACAGTGGTACTGTTGTTCATCTCAATATTTCCTCTTTTAGACATATTATTATGGATCTTCTGTTATGGCATAAATTTATCAGTGATTTTAAAAGGAAACCCTATAATTTTTTCATTTTCAATTTCCCCTCCTCAGCAAGGATATTTTAGTTTTACTACATAATTTAATTAAACTTGATTAAAGTCAGTGTTAATACTAGCTAAGACACAATTGAATTAAAATGTTTATATATATATATATATATATATATATATATATATATATATATATATATATATATATATATATATATATATATATATATAGTAGAAAAGGACGCACTCGCCCGACGAGTGCGTCCTTTTCTACTATGTATGTTAACCTTTGATGCACCCCGGGCACACTAACTACCCATGGAATAGTGAGTGCAGAGCTCTGGAACATTATATATATATATATATATATATATATATATACATACACAGGGAGTGCAGAATTATTAGGCAAATGAGTATTTTGACCACATCATCCTCTTTATGCATGTTGTCTTACTCCAAGCTGTATAGGCTCGAAAGCCTACTACCAATTAAGCATATTAGGTGCATATAAGGCGCAAAATAACTGCCCATGAACTGAGAAAAGTCAAGCGTGCAGCTGCCAAGATGCCACTTGCCACCAGTTTGGCCATATTTCAGAGCTGCAACATCACTGGAGTGCCCAAAAGCACAAGGTGTGCAATACTCAGAGACATGGCCAAGGTAAGAAAGGCTGAAAGACGACCACCACTGAACAAGACACACAAGCTGAAACGTCAAGACTGGGCCAAGAAATATCTCAAGACTGATTTTTCTAAGGTTTTATGGACTGATGAAATGAGAGTGAGTCTTGATGGGCCAGATGGATGGGCCCGTGGCTGGATTGGTAAAGGGCAGAGAGCTCCAGTCCGACTCAGACGCCAGCAAGGTGGAGGTGGAGTACTGGTTTGGGCTGGTATCATCAAAGATGAGCTTGTGGGGCCTTTTCGGGTTGAGGATGGAGTCAAGCTCAACTCCCAGTCCTACTGCCAGTTTCTGGAAGACACCTTCTTCAAGCAGTGGTACAGGAAGAAGTCTGCATCCTTCAAGAAAAACATGATTTTCATGCAGGACAATGCTCCATCACACGTGTCCAAGTACTCCACAGCGTGGCTGGCAAGAAAGGGTATAAAAGAAGAAAATCTAATGACATGGCCTCCTTGTTCACCTGATCTGAAACCCATTGAGAACCTGTGATCTATCATCAAATGTGAGATTTACAAGGAGGGAAAACAGTACACCTCTCTGAACAGTGTCTGGGAGGCTGTGGTTGCTGCTGCACGCAATGTTGATGGTGAACAGATCAAAACACTGACAGAATCCATGGATGGCAGGCTTTTGAGTGTCCTTGCAAAGAAAGGTGGCTATATTGGTCACTGATTTGTTTTTGTTTTGTTTTTGAATGTCAGAAATGTATATTTGTGAATGTTGAGATGTTATATTGGTTTCACTGGTAAAAATAAATAATTGAAATGGGTATATATTTGTTTTTTGTTAAGTTGCCTAATAATTATGAACAGTAATAGTCACCTGCACACACAGATATCCCCCTAAAATAGCTATAACTAAAAACAAACTAAAAACTACTTCCAAAACTATTCAGCTTTGATATTAATGAGTTTTTTGGGTTCATTGAGAACATGGTTGTTGTTCAATAATAAAATTAATCCTCAAAAATACAACTTGCCTAATAATTCTGCACTCCCTGTGTACAGGGAGTGCAGACTTATTAGGCAAGTTATATTTTTGAGGATTAATTTTATTATTGAACAACAACCATGTTCTCAATGAACCAAAAAACTCATTAATATCAAAGCTGAATATTTTTGGAAGTAGTTTTTAGTTTGTTTTTAGTTTTAGCTATTTTTGGCGGGATATCTGTGTGTGCAGGTGACTATTACTGTGCATAATTATTAGGCAACTTAACAAAAAACAAATATATACCCATTTCAATTATTTATTTTTACCAGTGAAACCAATATATCATCTCAACATTCACAAATATACATTTCTGACATTCAAAAACAAAACAAAAACAAATCAGTGACCAATATAGCCACCTTTCTTTGCAAGGACACTCAAAAGCCTGCCATCCATGGATTCTGTCAGTGTTTTGATCTGTTCACCATCAACATTGCGTGCAGCAGCAACCACAGCCTCCCAGACACTGTTCAGAGAGGTGTACTGTTTTCCCTCCTTGTAAATCTCACATTTGATGATGGACCACAGGTTCTCAATGGGGTTCAGATCAGGTGAACAAAGAGGCCATGTCATTAGATTTTCTTCTTTTATACCCTTTCTTGCCAGCCACGCTGTGGAGTACTTGGACGCGTGTGATGGAGCATTGTCCTGCATGAAAATCATGTTTTTCTTGAAGGATGCAGACTTCTTCCTGTACCACTGCTTGAAGAAGGTGTCTTCCAGAAACTGGCAGTAGGACTGGGAGTTGAGCTTGACTCCATCCTCAACCCGAAAAGGCCCCACAAGCTCATCTTTGATGATACCAGCCCAAACCAGTACTCAACCTCCACCTTGCTGGCGTCTGAGTCAGACTGGAGCTCTCTGCCCTTTACCAATCCAGCCACGGGCCCATCCATCTGGCCCATCAAGACTCATTCTCATTTCATCAGTCCATAAAACCTTAGAAAAATCAGTCTTGAGATATTTCTTGGCCCAGTCTTGACGTTTCAGCTTGTGTGTCTTGTTCAGTGGTGGTCGTCTTTCAGCCTTTCTTACCTTGGCCATGTCTCTGAGTATTGCACACCTTGTGCTTTTGGGCACTCCAGTGATGTTGCAGCTCTGAAATATGGCCAAACTGGTGGCAAGTGGCATCTTGGCAGCTGCACGCTTGACTTTTCTCAGTTCATGGGCAGTTATTTTGCGCCTTGGTTTTTCCACACGCTTCTTGCGACCCTGTTGACTATTTTGAATGAAACGCTTGATTGTTCGATGATCACGCTTCAGAAGATTTGCAATTTTAAGAGTGCTGCATCCCTCTGCAAGATATCTCACTATTTTTTACTTTTCTGAGCCTGTCAAGTCCTTCTTTTGACCCATTTTGCCAAAGGAAAGGAAGTTGCCTAATAATTATGCACACCTGATATAGGGTGTTGATGTCATTAGACCACACCCCTTCTCATTACAGAGATGCACATCACCTAATATGCTTAATTGGTAGTAGGCTTTCGAGCCTATACAGCTTGGAGTAAGACAACATGCATAAAGAGGATGATGTGGTCAAAATACTCATTTGCCTAATAATTCTACACTCCCTGTATATATATATATATATATATATATATATATATATATATATATATATATATATATAAAGTTAGTCTTTCTGTCTATACATCTTATAATAAATTAAATGTATTCACTGTTATTATGATTTAAAGGGCCATAATACCCAAATGTTTAAACACTTGAAAGTGATGCAGCATAGCTGTAAAAAGCTGACAAGAAAGTATCACCTGAACATCGCTATGTAAAAAAGAAAAATATTTTACCTCAAAAGTTCCTCAGTAGCCACATCCCATTGTAAAGGATTTCTAAGCAGCGTATTAGTATGTCTGTCCTGGGACAGCTGAAAGGATGAGCCTTGTGCACTCTCATATTATTTCCCTATTCAGATTAGGGAAGTTTACAATGAAATCTCATTAGAGTTGAGTCAAATCTCATGAGATCACAGTAAAAGAGTTCATGACCTCAGCACTGCTGATGCTGATTGGCTGCTGTTCATTTCTTCATTTTTTATTTTTTTTTTACCTGCAGCTGGGTGCAGCTGAGTATAACTTTTTACACAGAACTCACTCTGCTGAGCTGAGGAGATTGTGAGGTAAATTATCTTCCTTTTTTACATAGAGATGCTCAGGTGATATTTTCCTGTCAGCTTTTTACAGTTACACTGCATCATTTTCAAGTGATTTAGCATATAAGTATTATGTCCCTTTAATATAAATCTTGCTTGTATGTGTACTGTGCAGGTTTTGTAAATCTAGTCTTGGGGGCCCATTTATCAAGTTCCATATGGAGCTTGAAGGCCCGTGTTTCTGGCGAGCTCCATAAAGACTGCTGCTCCATAACCTTTCCGCCTGCTCTGAGGAGGCGGACAGACATCGCGGGAAATCAACCCAACGCGAATCTGCGAGATTGCACCAGCAGTTAACAAGAGCGGCTGGTGCAATGCTGAATGCGGAGAGTGTATTGCTCTCCACATTCAGCGATGTCTGTCGGACATGATCCGCTGATCGGATCATTTCGGACAGACATTTCATAAATAGGCCCCATGGACTTTCTAACATTTTAATATTTACTTATTGCATTTTGTAAGCTTTGCTGTTTTTTGCATGTACAATAATGTAATTTGAAATAGTACTTTAAAACATTAAAGCAAAAAAAAGAAGAAGTTATCAATACATATCAATACATATAAAAATAATGACATTTCAGTTAAATTCTTTTGGCATTTTGTCAGGCTGCATGGTAACCTACATACATGGTGATTTATCACTAGGGAAACTGACCAAAACCCTTTGGTTTAAAGCACTCCACCCAGTTCAGGTGTGTTTCAGACACAGATATTTAACTGTGTATATAAAGCCAGGAAACCTCATTACATTCAGTCTGGATGAGAGGTATAATATTGGAATTTCATTTTGGTATATTAGAATTACATTGGCTCATTTCATAGTGTTAGGAAATATTAACACCTAGATTTGGAGTTTGGCGTTAGCCGTGAAAACCAGCGTTAGAGGCTCCTAACGCTGGTTTTAGGCTACCGCCGGTATTTGGAGTCACTCAAAATAGGGTCTAACGCTCATTTTTCAGCCGCAACTTTTCCATACCGCAGATCCCCTTACGTAAATTGCGTATCCTATCTTTTCAATGGGATCTTTCTAACTCCGGTATTTAGAGTCGTGTCTGAAGTGAGCGTTAGACATCTAACGACAAAACTCCAGCCGCAGGAAAAAGTCAGTAGTTAAGAGCTTTCTGGGCTAACTCCGGTTCATAAAGCTCTTAACTACTGTACTCTAAAGTACACTAACACCCATAAACTACCTATGTACCCCTAAACCGAGGTCCCCCCACATCGCCGACACTCGAATACATTTTTTTAACCCCTAATCTGCCGACCGCCACCTAAGTTATCCTTATGTACCCCTAATCTGCTGCCCCTAACACCGCCGACCCCTGTATTATATTTATTAACCCCTAACCTGCCCCCCACAACGTCGCCTCCACCTACCTACACTTATTAACCCCTAATCTGCCGACCGCAAAGCGCCGCCACCTACGTTATCCTTATGTACCCCTAATCTGCTGCCCCTAACACCACCGACCCCTATATTATATTTATTAACCCCTAATCTGCCCCCCTCAACATTGCCTCCACCTGCCTACACTTATTAACCCCTAATCTGCCGACCGGACCTGAGCGCTACTATAATAAAGTTATTAACCCCTAATCCGCCTCACTAACCCTATAATAAATAGTATTAACCCCTAATCTGCCCTCCCTAACATCGCCGACACCTAACTTCAATTATTAACCCCTAATCTGCCAACCGGAGCTCACCGCTATTCTAATAAATGTATTAACCCCTAAAGCTAAGTCTAACCCTAACACTAACACCCCCCTAAGTTAAATATAATTTAAATCTAACGAAATTAATTAACTCTTATTAAATAAATTATTCCTATTTAAAGCTAAATACTTACCTGTAAAATAAATCCTAATATAGCTACAATATAAATTAAAATTATATTATAGCTATTTTAGGATTAATATTTATTTTACAGGTAACTTTGTATTTATTTTAACCAGGTACAATAGCTATTAAATAGTTAAGAACTATTTAATAGCAAAAATAGTTAAAATAATTACAAATTTACCTGTAAAAGAAATCCTAACCTAAGTTACAATTAAACCTAACACTAGACTATCAATAAATTAATTAAATAAACTACCTACAATTACCTACAATTAACCTAACACTACACTATCAATAAATTAATTAAATACAATTGCTACAAATAAATACAATTAAATAAACTAGCTAAAGTACAAAAAACAAAAAAGAACTAAGTTACAAAAAATAAAAAAATATTTACAAACATAAGAAAAATATGACAACAATTTTAAACTAATTACACCTACTCTAAGCCCCCTAATAAAATAACAAAGCACCCCAAAATAAAAAAATGCCCTACCCTATTCTAAATTACTAAAGTTCAAAGCTCTTTTACCTTACCAGCCCTGAACAGGGCCCTTTGCGGGGCATGCCCCAAGAAATACAGCTCTTTTGCCTGTAAAAAAAAACATACAATACCCAAGCCCCCCAACATTACAACCCACCACCCACATACCCCTAATCTAAGCCAAACCCCCCTTAAATAAACCTAACACTAAGCCCCTGAAGATCATCCTACCTTGTCTTTACCTCACCGGGTATCACACCGATCCGTCCAGAAGAGCTCCTCCGATGTCCTGATCCAAGCCCAAGCGGGGGGCTGAAGAGGTCCATGATCCGGCTGAAGTCTTCATCCAAGTGGGGCAGAAGGGGTCTTCCATCCGATTGAAGTCTTCATCCAAGCGGCATCCATCCGGAGCGAAGCGGCAGCATCCTGAAGACCTCCACCGCGGAACATCCATCCTGGCCGATGACTGAACGACGAATGACGGTTCCTTTAAATGACGTCATCCAAGATGGCGTCCCTCGAATTCCGATTGGCTGATAGGATTCTATCAGCCAATCGGAATTAAGGTAGGAATATTCTGATTGGCTGATGGAATCAGCCAATCAGAATCAAGTTCAATCCGATTGGCTGATCCAATCAGCCAATCAGATTGAGCTTGCATTCTATTGGCTGTTATTTTTATGGTGCGGCCAGAAAAAAGCCAGCGTTAGTTTTTCGGGTCGTTACCGACAAAACTCCAAATCTAGCCGTAAGAAAGCAATTATTTGCAGCATTGAGAAACAAGTTTGAAGTATGTGAAATAATATGTATCCAGGAAGCCTCATCCCATGCAGTTTGGATGAGAGATTGGAAATTCTACTTTGATATATTAGAATTGTATTATTCAGCTTAGTTTGGCTAATTTCATAGTGTTAGGACCAGTCTTTTGTGGGACATCTTGTAAGTGGTGACTGGTTGAGCAGAATATGGCCATTAAAAAAAATAAGACATATTAAGAAGGCAATATTTTGCAGCATTAAGAAAAAAAGGAAAAAAGTTTAAATATGTGAAATAATTTGTGGTCTCATGTGTTTTGAGGTGCGCCAATACCTGTTTCTAAATTATATATATGTATTTTGGGCACTTTGGCAGCACTCCACAATATGTGCATTTTAAAAACATGCTTTTTTTAGATGTGCTTAATCAAAATGTCTTGCTGATTTATCACTAGGGAAACTGACCAAAGCCCTTTGGTTTAAAGTACTCCATCCAGTTCAGGTGTGTTCCAGACACAGATATTTAACTGTGTGTATATAAAGCCAGGAAACCTCATCACATTCAGTCTGGATGAGAGGTATAATATTGTAATATTGAAATTTCATGTTGGTATATTAGAATTACATTGGCTCATTCCATAGTGTTAGGAAATATTAAGAAAGCAATTCTTTGCAGCATTGAGAAACAAGTTTGAAGTATGTGAAATAATATGTAGCCAGGAAGCCTCATCCCATGCAGTCTGGATGAGAGATTGGAAATTCTACTTTGATATATTAGAATTGTATTATTCAGCTTAGTTTGGCTAATTTCATAGTGTTAGGACCAGTCTTTTGTGGGACACCTTGTAAGTGGTGACTGACTGAGCAGAATATTGCCATATTGTGTGACTAAAATCCCATCTTTATTTTTAAAAAAAATAAGATATTAAGAAGGCAATTTTTTGCAGCATTAAGAAAAAAAGTTTAAATATGTGAAAATATTTGTGGTGTCATGTGTTTTGAGGTGCGCCAATACCTGTTTCTAAACCTACATACATGGTGTAATATATTTCTGTATTGGTGTGCCCTGTAAACATGTTCTATGGTGTCTATGTGATCTGGATGTAGGTACAAGAGTCTTTAAAGTTTGGTGTGATATGTGGAGAAACGATTTGCACAGGTGTAGCGAGTATGTAGTTGCCTGTACAGTCATGTGCACCATGTTGGCATGCTGTATGTGTGTGAGTGTTAACCTATGTGGCTTTGTATATTGATACTATTTGTCAGGGTGTTATGTATGTACCATTATGTATGTGTTATGTGTGGATCCTGTGTGTGTGTGTGGGTGACTATGCAGTAGCGTGTATGTTTGCAGATGTATGTGCATGCAGTTTATGTTTGCTTAAGTATATGTCCTATTAAAATGCCTGTTATATGTGTGGGTGCATGGTTGATAATATGGGGCACTATCTAATGTTTGGATGTTTGCTCTGCCCTTCACCCTTTATAATACTTTAATAAAATATGAGGTGTTAATAAATGTTTGCTAATATGATGTGTATTCTGTATTCATTTTTGATTGGTGCTAAACTATTATTTACTAAAAAGTCATAATTTTATTTGACATTTTTCTGCTTATGCCTACATTATTGCCCACTTGTACCTAGATTGCTTATTTTTGTCATGATGTAAGATATGAAGGCCTTTTTTAGCCCCTTGGAGCTGTGATCAGGGTATAGTGATTACTGGGTAATTTAGAGAAGAAAAACAAGAATAGCATCGTAGTATTATTTGTACAATATTTTAGAAATATATTCAATGCAATTGTTTTCCCCTTGATACTGTTCATAATGCTTGAGGTGAACTTGAGCAATTTTTAAGTTTTTTTTCTGACAATCATATATTAATAAAAACATATGCTTCATGAAAAAGCCTATCCGAATGATAGGACCTTAAGCTTTGAAAATAAGATTACTTTATACATCACATTACCTTGCTGATATTGGTTAACAAACAAATTAAATCAATTATTTAGCATGTCTCTCTTTCCAACATAGTTAATGCAGTGCTATATGAATATTTTATTCTATTGAAAATAATCAAGATTTCTGATAAAAAAATAATCTTAGCTTACTCTATGAATTTCAGTTGATGCCATTATTAATATTGCCCACTGTCATGCATTCTGCATTTTTCATGAGTACCACTGATAAATATATATTTATGCTTTACTACCACTAGGGCATTTGTTGGAGTAAGAAGGAACTAAGGGCTCCATGTATGAAGCCGTGCAAGCTGCTTTGGAGCCCTTGCAGGGCAGATCTGCACATGAAAGCCTGCTTCCCACATTGCAAGGAGCAGTGGTCTTACATTACTCGCTCGGGGTGATTGACAGGCCCTTCTCTCACGCGATTTGGTAATGCGAGAGAAGGGGAGGGCTTTACACGTTCACTTGAGCATGTAATGATACATACGGGCAGTGGATCTTGTTCGTCCACTCCCCATATGTTTCATTACACACTTAAGTTGAGAAGTAGTCCACTCACCTTATAATATATGCAGTCCTTAGTTTGCTTGTGGCCTTTTCCTAATCTTCAAATTGCAATAAGGCAGTTCCTTTCTGGCTGCTACTGTTGACTTTAGTAATAGTTGGATCATTCCTCTCTATCTGTGTGGTGACCTCATTTAACATTTGATTTTTCCTGTGATATTTATCTAATCTATGATGGTGCTCACATTTTTCCTGATTATGGGCTCCATGTACTAAGCCGTCAATTCATCCGTCATTTTAGACGCGGATAAATTCGCCGTTACTCGCCGCGGGCGAAATGGTGTCCGCTGTCACTATGTACTAATAATCCCCCAATAAATAGACAAGTCTAGCCCGCCGCGAGCAGTGGCGGATTATTGATAAATTTGACGTCTCGCTCGCCGCGACTAAGCTGATGTACTTTTAACTTTCAGTTGAATTGTCTGGCCAATTATTAACACGTGACATGCAAGGTGTCATGAACATCATAGTAGTCGCGGGAATAGAATTTTGCTCCTATAAAAGTTCAACTTATCTAAACAACTTTATTATTGTTCTAAATTTTTTGAAGAGTGATAACAGCGTTATTTTTGTAATATTTATTTACAATTTGGATATGGCTTCATCTGGATCTGATAATATATAAATATTAATATAAAAATAATTATAAAGATTGACAACTATACAATACAAATTTAAAATATAGATTACTCTTTAATTACAGTCGACAAATTTGGCGCAATTTATGTACATGGAAATGAGAGACAAATTAGACGCCAGTTATGCTGTACAATGCTGATATTACTGCCTTTTATATATGTCTAGACTGGCGTCTAGATTGACTTTCCTATTGTTTTGTACCTTGCCCGCCACCTAAAAGGTGGCGAGGCAAAAATAACGAGGTGGGAGCGGAAATTGTAGCGAGCGGACAAATAGATTTTTTAGTACATTCGTTTTTGGCGAGTTGGTGGTCAAATGTGTCTAATTACAGTGAAAAATGGAGCGGTAGCGAGGTTTGGCGGATAAGTACGCTCGCAATTTTAAAGATGCAAGTTTTAACATAATTGACGGCTTTGTACATATCAGTTTGCGAATTTTGACGCGAGATTTGTTGCGGGTAGCTCGCTGACTGCTTAGTACATGGAGCCCTATGTTTTTTTTTCCTTTGATAGCTGTTTATTTCTCTTGGACGGCTTTTTTTAGTGTTTCCCTTTCCCTTTTTTATGCTGAGTAGTATATACTAGTATAATTATATCTAACGACTGTCCACTGTTTTTTGTTGGTTTTGTTGTCTTAAAACCCCACATTTTTCTTTTATGATTCAAATAGAGTGTGTCATTTTAAACAACTTTCCATTTTACTTATATTATCTAATTTGATTTGTTCCCTTAGCATCCTTTCTTGAAAAGCATACCTAGGAAGGCTCAGGAACAGCAATGGGGTAAGAATCTGAGATCATCTGACAAATCAGCTCATTCATTTGCATGATGTATAGGGAGTCTGACCATAAAACTATCCCTGTCCAATCCTGACAGAGCATTACTAACTGATTGATGTGAGGGACAGCATTAAATACCAAACAGGCGGCTTGTTCAGTCCACTGTTAAATAATTATATAACTGTTGCAAACTGAATATGAATAAAATATATCTTCTCATCTATCATGACCAGAGAAATCAAATTAACCAACGTTTATTTGAAAGCTTCTTTGTACTTTTAAATCATATATATTATTGTCAAATGGACATCATCAATGACAGGCCAAAGGGCTGATAAACATGAAATATATGTTGGTAATCATTTGCATATTCATTTTTTCTCTAACACTTCCGCATGCACAGTGATGGCATTATATTTTTCCATGTTTACAAGCTTCATACCTCTTGCTGTCAAGGTAGTTCTCCTGAAAGAGAGCTATGTAGATATTAAAGAAACATCACTGACGTCAATGTCTCTAACTGCGCATGTGCAGCATTTTAAACTTCCGTCCATACTCTTACTCAGGTAGACCACCTGAATAGGACTCGTATAACAAGTTTGGAAATGCAACTTTTTTTAATATCAAACTAGTTAGTAATTAGAAAAAAATATTTTTAAAACATTCATTTTTATGCAGCAAAGTTTGTTTTACAGTGTTATGTCCCTTTAACCTAGCATAGGGAGGTGGTAGTCTAAGAGAAGATCAGTCATCTTTAAGTCACTTTCACTCTAGCTTTTAGACAATGCAGTTGTGTGTGTCTCTGTCAGCTGTTTCTCACTGTGGCCCTGATATTCATAAACTCTTGGTTTCTCAGGTGAGATATTCTAAAATCCTCTAGCACCGCAAAATCCCTAGTGAAATATTCAAAAGGCAGATGTTGCTTTACCAAAGGGCGTTCCCTACATTTCTGTATGTGAAGGAGAGACAAGCCCAGTGCAAACTAGCGTTGCATAACATGACATATTTCTTTCATGCAATTAGCAAGAGTCCATGAGCTAGTGACGTATGGGATATACATTCCTACCAGGAGGGGCAAAGTTTCCCAAACCTCAAAATGCCTATAAATACACCCCTCACCACACCCACAAATCAGTTTTTACAAACTTTGCCTCCTATGGAGGTGGTGAAGTAAGTTTGTGCTAGATTCTACGTTGATATGCGCTCCGCAGCAGGTTGGAGCCCGGTTTTCCTCTCAGCGTGCAGTGAATGTCAGAGGGATGTGAGGAGAGTATTGCCTATTTGAATTCAATGATCTCCTTCTACGGGGTCTATTTCATAGGTTCTCTGTTATCGGTCGTAGAGATTCATCTCTTACCTCCCTTTTCAGATCGACGATATACTCTTATATATACCATTACCTCTACTGATTCTCGTTTCAGTACTGGTTTGGCTTTCTACTACATGTAGATGTGTGTCCTGGGGTAAGTAAGTCTTATTTTCTGTGACACTCTAAGCTATGGTTGGGCACTTTTATATAAAGTTCTAAATATATGTATTCAAACATTTATTTGCCTTGACTCAGGATGTTCAAACATTCCTTATTTTAGACAGTCAGTTTCATATATGGGATAATGCATATGAATAAATCAATTTTTTTCTTACCTTAAAATTTGACTTTTTTCCCTGTGGGCTGTTAGGCTCGCGGGGGCTGAAAAAGCTTCATTTTATTGCATCATTCTTGGCGTGGACTTTTTTGGCGCAAACATTTTTTCTGTTTCCGGCGTCATACATGTCTCCAGAAGTTGCGTCATTTTTGACGTTTTTTTGCGCCAAAAGTGTCGGCGTTCCGGATATGGGCGTCACTATTGTCTCCACATTATTTAAGTCTCATTATTTATTGCTTCTGGTTGCTAGAAGCTTGTTCACTGGCATTTTTTCCCATTCCTGAAACTGTAATTTAAGGAATTTGATCAATTTTGCTTTATATGTTGTTTTTTCTATTACATATTGCAAGATGTCCCAGATTGACACTGAGTCAGAAGATACTTCTGGAAAAACGCTGCCTGGTGCTGGATCTACCAAAGTTAAGTGTATCTGCTGTAAGCTTATGGTATCTGTTCCTCCAGCTGTTGTTTGTAATGAATGTCATGACAAACTTGTTAATGCAGATAATATTTCCTTTAGTAATGTTACATTACCTGTTGCTGTTCCGTCAACATCTAATACTCAGAGTGTTCCTGTTAACATAAGAGATTTTGTTTCTAAATCCATTAAGAAGGCTATGTCTGTTATTCCTCCTTCTAGTAAACGTAAAAGGTCTTATAAAACTTCTCATTTTTCAGATGAATTTTTAAATGAACATCATCATTCTGATTCTGATAATGGTTCCTCTGGTTCAGAGGATTCTGTCTCAGAGGTTGATGCTGATAAATCTTCATATTTATTCAAAATGGAATTTATTAATTCTTTACTTAAAGAAGTTTTAATTGCATTAGAAATAGAGGATTCTGGTCCTCTTGATACTAAATCTAAGCATTTAAATAAGGTTTTTAAATCTCCTGTAGTTATTCCAGAAGTTTTTCCTGTCCCTGATGCTATTTCTGAAGTAATCTCCAGGGAATGGAATAATTTGGGTAATTCATTTACTCCTTCTAAACGTTTTAAAAAATTATATCCTGTGCCATCTGACAGATTAGAGTTTTGGGACAAAATCCCTAAAGTTGATGGGGCTATCTCTACTCTTGCTAAACGTACTACTATTCCTACGGCAGATAGTACTTCCTTTAAGGATCCTTTAGATAGGAAGATTGAATCCTTTCTAAGAAAAGCTTACTTATGTTCAGGTAATCTTCTTAGACCTGCTATATCTTTAGCAGATGTTGCTGCAGCTTCAACATTTTGGTTAGAAGCTTTAGCGCAACAAGTAACAGATCATAATTCTCATAGCATTGTTAATCTTCTTCAACATGCTAATAACTTTATTTGCGATGCCATCTTTGATATCATTAGAGTTGATGTCAGGTATATGTCTCTAGCTATTTTAGCTAGAAGAGCTTTATGGCTTAAAACTTGGAATGCTGATATGTCTTCTAAGTCAACTTTGCTTTCCCTTTCTTTCCAGGGTAATAAATTATTTGGTTCTCAGTTGGATTCTATTATCTCAACTGTTACTGGAGGGAAAGGAACTTTTTTACCACGGGATAAAAAATCTAAAGGTAAATTTAGGTCTAATAATCGTTTTCGTTCCTTTCGTCGCAATAAGGAACAAAAGCCTGATCCTTCACCCACAGGAGCGGTATCAGTTTGGAAACCATCTCCAGTCTGGAATAAATCCAAGCCTTTTAGAAAACCAAAGCCAGCTCCAAAGTCCACATGAAGGTGCGGCCCTCATTCCAGCCCAGCTGGTAGGGGGCAGATTACGTTTTTTCAAAGAAATTTGGATCAATTCAATTCACAATCTTTGGATTCAGAACATTGTTTCAGAAGGGTACAGAATTGGCTTCAAGATAAGGCCTCCTGCAAAGAGATTTTTTCTTTCCCGTGTCCCAGTAAATCCAGCGAAAGCTCAACCATTTCTGAAATGTGTTTCAGATCTAGAGTTGGCTGGAGTAATTATGCCAGTTCCAGTTCTGGAACAGGGGCTGGGTTTTTATTCAAATCTCTTCATTGTACCAAAGAAGGAGAAATCCTTCAGACCAGTTCTGGATCTAAAAATATTGAATCGTTATGTAAGGATACCAACATTCAAAATGGTAACTATAAGGACTATCCTGCCTTTTGTTCAGCAAGGGCATTATATGTCCACAATAGATTTACAGGATGCATATCTGCATATTCCGATTCATCCAGATCACTATCAGTTTCTGAGATTCTCTTTCCTAGACAAGCATTACCAGTTTGTGGCTCTGCCGTTTGGCCTAGCAACAGCTCCAAGAATTTTTACAAAGGTTCTCGGTGCCCTTCTGTCTGTAATCAGAGAACAGGGTATTGTGGTATTTCCTTATTTGGACGATATCTTGGTACTTGCTCAGTCTTCACATTTAGCAGAATCTCATACGAATCGACTTGTGTTGTTTCTTCAAAATCATGGTTGGAGGATCAATTTACCGAAAAGTTCATTGATTCCTCAGACAAGGGTAACCTTTTTAGGTTTCCAGATAGATTCAGTGTCCATGACTCTGTCTCTGACAGACTAGAGACGTCTAAAATTGATCTCAGCTTGTCGAAACCTTCAATCATAATCATTCCCTTCGGTAGCCTTATGCATGGAAATTCTAGGGCTTATGACTGCTGCATCGGACGCGATCCCCTTTGCTCGTTTTCACATGCGACCTCTTCAGCTCTGTATGCTGAACCAGTGGTGCAGGGATTACACAAAGATATCTCAATTAATATCTTTAAAACTGATTGTACGACACTCTCTGACGTGGTGGACAGATCACCATCGTTTAGTTCAGGGGGCTTCTTTTGTTCTTCCGACCTGGACTGTAATTTCAACAGATGCAAGTCTGACAGGTTGGGGAGCTGTTTGGGGGTCTCTGACAGGACAAGGGGTTTGGGAATCTCAGGAGGTGAGATTACCAATCAATATTTTGGAACTCCGTGCAATTTTCAGAGCTCTTCAGTCATGGCCTCTTCTAAAAAGAGAATCGTTCATTTGTTTTCAGACAGACAATGTCACAACTGTGGGATACATCAATCATCAAGGAGGGACTCACAGTCCTCTGGCTATGAAAGAAGTATCTCGAATACTGGTATGGCCGGAATCCAGCTCCTGTCTAGTTTCTGCGGTTCATATCCCAGGTATAGACAATTGGGAAGCGGATTATCTCAGTCGCCAAACGTTACATCCGGGCGAATGGTCTCTTCACCCAGAGGTATTTCTTCAGATTGTTCAAATGTGGGGACTTCCAGAAATAGATCTGATGGCTTCTCATCTAAACAAGAAACTTCCCAGGTATCTGTCCAGATCCAGGGATCCTCAGGCGGAAGCAGTGGATGCATTGTCACTTCCTTGGAAGTATCATCCTGCCTATCTCTTTCCGCCTCTAGTTCTTCTTCCAAGAGTAATCTCCAAGATTCTGAAGGAATGCTTGTTTGTTCTGCTGGTGGCTCCAGCATGGCCTCACAGGTTTTGGTATGTGGATCTTGTCCGGATGGCCTCTTGAAAACCGTGGACTCTTCCGTTAAGACCAGACCTTCTGTCGCAAGGTCCTTTTTTCCATCAGGATCTCAAATCCTTAAATTTAAAGGTATGGAGATTGAACGCTTGATTCTTAGTCAAAGAGGTTTCTCTGACTCTGTGATTAATACTATGTTACAGGCTCGTATATTTGTATCTAGAAAGATATATTATAGAGTCTGGAAGACTTACATTTCTTGGTGTCTTTCTCATCATTTTTCCTGGCATTCTTTTAGAATTCCCAGAATTTTACAATTTCTTCAGGATGGTTTGGATAAAGGTTTGTCTGCAAGTTCCTTGAAAGGACAAATCTCTGCTCTTTCTGTTCTTTTTCACAGAAGGATTGCTAATCTTCCTGATATTCATTGTTTTGTACAAGCTTTGGTTTGTATAAAACCTGTTATTAAGTCAATTTATCCTCCTTGGAGTTTGAATTTGGTTCTGGGGGCTCTTCAAGCTCCTCCGTGCATTCTTTGGACATTAAATTACTTTCTTGGAAAGTTTTGTTTCTTTTGGCCATCTCTTCTGCTAGAAGAGTTTCTGAATTATCTGCTCTTTCTTGTGAGTCTCCTTTTCTGATTTTTCATCAGGATAAGGCGGTGTTGCGAACTTCGTTTAAATTTTTACCTAAGGTTGTGAATTCTAACAACATTAGTAGAGAAATTGTGGTTCCTTCATTGTGTCCTAATCCTAAGAATTATAAGGAGAGATCATTGCATTCTTTGGATGTAGTTAGAGCTTTGAAATAATATGTTGAAGCTACTAAGAAATTCCGAAAGACTTCTAGTATATTTGTTATCTTTTCCGGTTCTAGGAAAGGTCAGAAGGCCTCTGCCATTTCTTTGGCATCTTGGTTAAAATCTTTAATTCATCATGCTTATGTCGAGTCGGGTAAAACTCCGCCTCAAAGGATTACAGCTCATTCTTCTAGGTCAGTTTCTACTTCCTGGGCGTTTAGGAATGAAGCTTCGGTCAGATTTGCAAAGCAGCAACTTGGTCTTCTTTGCATTACTTTTACTAAATTCTACCATTTTGATGTGTTTTCTTCTTCTGAAGCAGTTTTTGGTAGAAAAGTACTTCAGGCAGCTGTTTCAGTTTGATTCTTCTGCTTATAATTTCAGTTTTTTTCATTATAAGATTTAAACTTTATTTTGGGTGTGGATTATTTTCAGCGGAATTGGCTGTCTTTATTTTATCCCTCCCTCTCTAGTGACTCTTGCGTGGAAGATCCACATCTTGGGTAGTCATTATCCCATACGTCACTAGCTCATGGACTCTTGCTAATTACATGAAAGAAAACATAATTTATGTAAGAACTTACCTGATAAATTCATTTCTTTCATATTAGCAAGAGTCCATGAGGCCCACCCTTTTTGTGGTGGTTTTGATTTTTTGTATAAAGCACAATTATTCCAATTCCTTATTTTTTATGCTTTCGCACTTTTTTCTTATCACCCCACTTCTTGGCTATGCGTTAAACTGATTTGTGGGTGTGGTGAGGGGTGTATTTATAGGCATTTTGAGGTTTGGGAAACTTTGCCCCTCCTGGTAGGAATGTATATCCCATACGTCACTAGCTCATGGACTCTTGCTAATATGAAAGAAATGAATTTATCAGGTAAGTTCTTACATAAATTATGTTATATTTGTGTGTGTATATATATATGTGTATCTTTTATAAATTAAATTCCACCTTGCATGCTTTTTATTTAAATTAAAACTAAAAAACTGTCAGCTTCAGTTTCCCAGAGACCGTCATTACTTTCTATGGGCCAGATAATCAAACATTCTCTAGTTTGGAGAGAGAATATAGTACTGACTTCACAGGAGCAGAGCTCACTACATTTTCTAAGAAAAGGGGAGGAACCTAGAAATCCCAGAGAGATGAGAGATGCCTTCCATAGAATGTAATGAAGCTCTCTGGGATACAAAATTTCATTTGAGATAGAGACGGCAACTGGAGAACCCCTTGGGCTGATATAAAGTCTCTGATTGCATCACTTTTAAATTTCACTGAAATGTTTTCACTACAATTCATCTTGCTTTTGTCTATATTTTAGTATATATTACTTTTATGTTAGTTAAAAAAGTGTATTGTCAATTTTGAGCAAACCTGCATACAGCTGGTTAGATAAGTCAGTGAGACCAGCTTGTTTAAAATGCTTAGAAGATTTCACAAGACTTGTGAGAGAGCCTTTTAGCCTGATGAATCATCCAATAGAATTTTAGCAGCTCTAATTCCTATTGGCTGATTCAAAATTTTCAGCCAATAGGAATGCAAGGGACGCCATCTTGGATCGCGTACCTTGCATTGAAGATTCAGTGTACGGCAGCGACGGTATGAAGAGGATGCTCCATGCCGTATGTCTTCAGGATGGACCCGCTCCATGCCGCCGGGATCAAGATAGAAGATGCCTCCTGGATAAAGATTGAAGAGGCCGTCTGAATGAAGACTTCTCGCTGCTTGGATGAGGACTACTCCACCGGGATGAAGATCGTTCAAGCGGGACTTCAAAAACTGTAAGTGGATCTTCGGGGCTTAGTGATAGGTTTTTAAGGATTTTTGGTTGGGTTTTTTTTTAGTTTAGGGTTTGGGCATGTAAAAGAACTAAATTCCCTTTTAAGGGCAATGCCCATGCAAATTCCCTTTTCAGGGCAATTGGTAGATTAGGTTTTTTAGATATTTTTGTTTTTTGTTTTGTGGGTTTTGGGGGGTGGGGGTTTGTAATGTTACTGAGTATTTGTATTTTTATTTCACAAAAAGAGCTGATATATTTAGGGCAATGCCCTACAAAAGGACCTTTTAAGGGAATTGGTAGTTTATTCTAGATTCATTTTTTTATTTTGGGGTGATTTTTTTTTTAATGCTCATTAGAATAGGAATATTTTTTATTATTTTGGATAATTTGTTTATTTTGTGTAATGCATTTATTTATGGGGTGTTTGTTTTTTTGTAGCAAAAGAGATGTTTATCTTAGGGCAATGCCTTACAAAAGGCCCTTTTAAGGGCCCTTAATTGTTTATTTTAGATTAGGCTTTTTTATTTTGGGGTGTTTTGTTTTTTAAAGGGTATTAGAATAGGAATAATTTTTATTATTTTGGATAATTTTGGTTTTTTTTGTAATGGTAGGTTGTTTTTTTTGTAATGGTAGTTTTTTATTTTTTGAAATGGTAGGCTTTTTATTTTTTGTAATTTTAGGTTTTAGTGTAAGGTAGCTTAGGTTTTATTTCACATGTAATTTTGTATTTATTTTAACTAGGTAGTTATTAAATAGTTAATAACTATTTACTAACTAGTCTACCTAGTTAAAATAATTACAAACTTACCTGTGAAATAAAAATAAAACCTAAGCTAGCTACAATGTAACTATTAGCTTTATTGTAGCTAGCTTAGGTTTTATTTTACAGGTAAGTATGTATTTAGTTTTAAATAGGTATTATTTAGTTAATAATGGTAAATTTAATTTAGATCTATTTTAATTATGTTAGAGTTAGCCCCTTAACTCTAACATAATTAAAATAGATCTAAATTAAATTAGGGTTACGTTAGGGTTAAGGGTAGGTGTAGGGGTTAATAACTTAATTTAGGTTGTTGCAATGTGAGGGTCTGGCGGTTTAGAGGTTAATAAGTTTATTTAGTGGTAGTGACGTGGGAGGCCAGAGGTTTAGGGGTTAATAACTTTATTTATTTGCGGCGATGCCCGGGAGTGGCGAAATAGGGGTTAATAACTTTAATATAGTGTCTGCGATGTTGGGGTGTGGCGGAATAGGGGTTAATAACTTTAGTATAGTGGTGGCGATATCGGGAGTTGCAGATTAGGGGTTAATAACTTTATTTAGGTGGCAGCAATATCAGGAGTGGCAGATTAGGGCTTAATAACTGTAGGCAGGCGTTGGCGATGTCGGTGGGGGGCAGATTAGGTGTGTTTAGATATAGGGTTTATGTTAGGGTGTTAGGTTTACACATTAGTTTTCTTTCCCCATAGACATCAATGGGGCTGTGTTATGGAGATTTTCTTTCTCCGATCTCAGGTGTTAGACTTTTTTCTGACCCGCTCTCCCCATTGATGTCTATGGGGGAAGCGTGCACAAGCACGTCAAAACAGCGCTTCTTTTTGGTCGGGTATGGAGCTTAAAAGCACCATATCGCCCGCACAAGCCGGGTTTTTTAAAACTTGTAATGGCAGCACTATAGGGGATTAAATAACGCCACTTTTTTGCATTCGTTAATTTCCCTATAGCGCTCAAAACTTGTAATCTAGGCGTTTTACTTTTAAACCATTAATGTGCAGAATCAGTTTTTTTTTCTTGCAGTGAGTGAATCATAGTTCAACTGCATATTTAATATTGCAGTGGGGCATTGCTGAACTGGTAGGGATCCTTCCATGAGAACTGCCATTGTTGGAGAAAAAAAAGTTTTATTTAAACCCTTTGATCTAGATTACAAATGGCGTGCTATAAACTGTGCAAAGTTTATGCAAACATTTGCATGTTTGCTGTCATCGTTTTAGCACCCACCCGTATTATGAATTCAGCGGCAGTTAAATGATCGCATCCTATCTTTTCAATAGCCTGCAAAAAATACTATGCTATTCTGCACTTGTATTATAAGTTAGCAACTAAGGTGTTGCCATTTGTCCAGTGCAGTTCACTATAAATTAATCAAACATCATAGCCAATATAAATAAAAACAGAGAACCGCTCAACCTGGGAACGAACAATAGCATAATAGCTTGTTCTATGGCTAGTTACCACCCAAGAAGCAGCCTCTTTTTGCTCAACATGTATCTTTCACAGAGAAGAACTTTCCTGAAGCATATCAGTCTGATCCTGACTAAACAGTACAGTCCAGCCCCGAAATACCAGACAATCCCTCTCTGAACAAGAGAAACAGCAAAACCCCAGATGTATGTTTCGGCCTTGTGTGGGCCTCATCAGTGAGGTGCAGCCATATCCCTCTAGGCATACTGAGCAACGGGTCCATGTCTGGAGTCTCGCATCACACTTAGGGAGACTTCCCTAAATGTCATAATTTGCATAAATAAAAAGAGAGAAGCGCTCAACCTGGGAATGAACAATCGCATAATAGCTTGTTCTATGGCTAGTTACCACCCAAGAAGCAGCCTCTTTTTGCTCAACATGTGCCTTCACAGAGAAGAACTTTCCTGAAGCATATCAGTCTGATCCTGACTAAACAGTACAGTCCAACCCCGAAATACCAGGCAATCCCTCTCTGAACAAGAGAAACAGCAAAACCCCATGTTTCGGCCTTGTGTGGGCCTTGTCAGTGAGTCGCAGCCATATCCCTCTAGGCATACTGTGCAACGGGTCCACGTCTGGATTCCTGCATCACACTATATATATATATATATATAAAACTCTGGGTAAAGTATGCAGAGCCACCTGAATATAGCTGGGACAGTGTATCCCCTGTATTGCTAGAGGCCTTAAAAAGGTAGACGCTCTTTTAGTGCACCTGCATAAAAACTCTCTGATGCATAGTACTCATCTGCACTTTATGCTGTGAGGGCAAGTGGTGGTGGGCAGGGGGGATCCTTGGGCAGGTTGTGGGCTCCAAACAAGGGTGTCAGGACCCAATTTAAGGGACAATTTGTGCCCAAGTTTGTCAGCCCAGGCAAGTCACAGTAATGTGAACTTCAGGAAATGTAATATCCCAGTAGTTACATATAAAAAAAGAGAATAGTACTGGCACTAGGACCTAGTGACCCCTAATTATATAGCTGATACTAGGGAAAGAAAAAGTGTAACAGGCTTAAAAGCACTCCTTCCTATCAAAGTAATAGTGAATCATAGTAATAGTGAGATATAAAGTTAAAACCTATAACTTGTATTAGTATACATTAAAATGAGGGAAAAGTCCTGTTAGGAAAACCAACCAACCATTAGCCCACAGGTGTTTTCACTGTGATTTGTTGCTAATGGTTGGTGGGTTTTTCTAACAGGATTTTTCCCTCATTTTAATGTATACTAATAAAAGTTATAGGTTTTAACTTTATGATTCACTATTACTATAA
The DNA here is from genome assembly GCF_027579735.1 of Bombina bombina. Lineage (NCBI taxonomy): Eukaryota > Metazoa > Chordata > Amphibia > Anura > Bombinatoridae > Bombina > Bombina bombina. Next base: position 728,896,503 of record NC_069501.1, on the reverse strand, counting down.
TAGGAAGGAGTGCTTTTAAGCCCATTACTCTTTTTATTTCCCTAGCATCAGTATCCCAGTAGTTCACATTCTGACTGACTTCTATGCCGCCCGCTGGGTTAAATGTGTAAGTGGTTGCGGTGGGCGGCATAAAAGTCAGTCAGAATGTGAACTACTGGGATTCTACAGTTCCTGAAGTTTACATTACTGTGCCTTGTATTCCATGCAGTGTGAGGCACAAACTACTGGGAAACGGAAACTCCGTAGATTGCAACAATGAGTGCTTCCTGCCCGCCATTACTAACGTTCTCCTTGGAAACCAAAGCACCAGCCCAGTGCCCGCCTCTGTTTTAGTGAGACTGCAGCCCATACCAAGACATTTACGTTTTCAACACATAGTTAACTCTGTCTGTGACTCGCTATTGCAGCTACTCCCACTCTTCTGCCTCCTCATAAATATTCATATTCCCTCTTTAAAGCAGGGTCTCCATACTTGTGCTAGAGAAAGAGCCACTCCCCTGCCTCTGGGCTATCTCTACAGCTTCTTCTGCTTCTCCTATGCAGCTTTTCACACGATTCCTGCTTTACAGAGGGAAAATGAATATTTATAAGTAGGCAGGAGAGTGGGAGTTACTGGGGGTGGAGCTCAGGATGTTGTCGAGGTGCTGGAGAAACGGCTTGCATTGAGTGAACAATTTTTTATACACCGGGTCTGGTGCACTGCTAGCCCGCAGCAGGGCTAAAGGTGGGGAAAATGTCCTGGGCATCGGGCAATATACATTGCGCATCCCTGATATATATTCTCAACAACTTGTGTGCTATATTTTTCTGCAATACATACTACAATAACCTCCTAAAGGATATATCACAGTGTTTTACATAGCTAAGGTGAATTAAACCTACAGCAATGACCCAAAGAAAATCCACTAAAGGGGACAAGCCCCATAAGCAAACACATAGCGGACAGAGTGCTGTTAACAACTCCTTTAATCACTCTGATAAAGGCAAAAATAAAAAAGAATTGAATACTTTATGCCCATCTATAGAGGATACTTTTTGGTGATCAAGAAGAATCTTCCAGAAGTTCTTCCCCATCCTCTTCAGATCGTACAACAGATCATCCTATAACATATAAAGCCATGGATACACTCATAAAACAAGTAAAAACATGTATAAAAGAAGAATGTGCAGAACTTAAAAATAAATCACTGACTTATGTCCCAGGATATTGCTGACCTCTCTATTAAAATTAAAGCACAGAATAAGCATATCACTGACCTGGAGGGCAAGATAGATGACCTAGAAAATGGGTATTGTCGCAGTAACTTAAGATTTAGGGGCATACCCGAGTCAGTGCAACCTTCTGATATCCAGAAGTATAGCCAAGACCTATTTGAAGACCTAGCAAGAACCAATGACACTACTATCGTAGAACTCACTATGGATAGGGCACATCACTCATTATGCCCTAAACAATTAGACAGCCAACCTCAAACAGAAATTATTGTCAGATTTCAACAATTTCAACATAAAGAATTAATTTATAATTGTAATGCTCGTGGGATACTCCTCTGTCAGACCAAACTCGGCCAGTAGTCTTGTTATCCCGGCGTCGAGCTGGAATGATAGGGAATATCCCAGAGAAGAGAAAGTTAGTAAGATGAGGAGAGCGGCACTCACCACAGGCAGGATGGTCCCTAGCAACAACGGCAGAGTAGTCCAAGGACACACCACTAGAATGGTCATACAGGCAGAGTTCGGCAACATTCAAGCCGTCCAAGAGTATACCACTAGAATGGTCCGGCAGGCAGGGTTCAGCAACAGAAAATAAAAAAACAGGACAGAGGCGCCACATGTGTAGATCAATAAACAACCAGATAAACCATCTGTGGAGATACAGGGTACTCACAAGTAAGGCGGCACTCAATTGTGCCAATGGAAGCAGGCTGGTATTATGCAGCAAACCAGCTGGCTGGTACAAGGCCGTCCTCACCACGAGCAGATGCCGTACGATACAGCTATAACACTGGAACAGTAATAGGAAGGAATGTGGAGAGAAGGGTAGTCTTGCCCCTGGGTAGTAGAGGAGGAGTCTTGGACACCAATCACACTGAGTATATGTATAAAAACATGCAGGTATTTTATTAAAAACAGTAAAAAAGTAAAAAATATACCACAAGGTATATAACAGTTAAATCGGCAAGGTGTATAAGATCTCCCCTGTGAGATACAGGAAATAATAGCAACGCATTTCTCGGGGGGCATCCCGTTTCCTCAGGCTTGTGTATCCTAAATCTCACAAATGCCCTTTAAATAGGGCTGAACTAACACATGGTACAATAACCCCTCCCCTTCCTTCATACAGATACACCAATAGAACCCATCCTCTCCATACAAACCCCATTGTTAGTAAGTGAATGTGTGATTGATTTAGGTATCAATGTGCAAAATTATTGAAAGTGTCAGTATAAAAAGTTTGTTATAAGAATTTAATGAAATAAGTGTGACTAAAAAGTGGTCACTGGCAAGTGAGCGTGAATAAAAATATAATCGCGATCTTATTTGCCACAATTAAAAGATATCTTAAATCTTGATGTGTAAGTGAACTGATAACATATAAGGTGATCAAACATTAATATGACTTATCAACTAGAAATACTAATTGTACAGAGAAATACATTTAGAATTGATAGCAAAGAATTCCACAAAAGTAATATTAATTTAAACTCCAACTGATGATTTGGATATTGGATTACTCTATATATTAAAATGTTCCATTTCATTCATACTTTAAATCTTTATTCATAGAACTAGGAACAAACATTCACATGGTAGTAGCCAAAAAAAGTTAAAAACGCTTAAACCCAATCAACTGTGATTAGATAGATTAGATAAGCAACAATATATTTATCGCCGTGGGCCCACAAGAAAAATAATCTAGAGCAAGCTAAGCCCTTACAATCCGAGGGCTGAATTACTTTTAAGTATTAACTCTTAATATAAGTGGTGGGCACCAGGCATCAACACAAATTTGTAAAGACTAGAATTCTTATTTGAACATGGGTAAGCAATTTAAAAGCGACAGACAGGAGAGACAAAGCTGCTCCTGCTGGACCCCTGACGCGCGTTTCACAGAATGCTTCCTCAGAGGGGGTGCGGGCCGCTGCTACTCTGCGTTATTGGTGAGATTTATTTGTCCCACCTCTTGGCCCTGATTGATTGCCTCTCACAGTTTTGAGTTGATCCGATTCGCTCTGACATATGGGGCTCTGCTACGTAATGAGGGAGTGTCAGTTGACTTATGCTTTTGTGTTATGATCGTTCTATAAAATGACATATGCTGAAAGAGTCATTTGTTTGTATAAATATAATGTTAGTGACTATAATGGGAGTGTTTGGTAATAATAACCAATCCCATTGCTTGATGTGAGAGGCCCGGCACCGAAAATATGTCTATAGGCTGATCGCAAGTAGCGTATTGACGTGTGAGATCCATCTAATAGGGTGGTCACAGAACATGATGACGTATAGTGAATGACTAGTGGGAAACTGCCCCAGAGCTGGCCAGTCACTTGGGAAATGATATAGACCAATAATAGGTATACAAAAATAGGATGGGCACACACGGACCATCTGATTGGGTTCAGCAACAGTAAAGCAGTCCAAGGGCACACCACTAGAATGGTCCAACAGGCAGGGTTCGGCAACCGTAAAGCAGTGCAAGGGCACACCACTAGAATGGTCAAGGCAGACAGGGTTTGGCAACAGTAAAGCAGTCCAAGGGCACACCACTAGAATGGTCAAGGCAGACAGATTCAGCAACAAAGATCAGTCCAGCAGTTAAATGGTTAAGGCAGGTAGATTAGTCAGTAAACAGGCAGGTTCAGCAATAATGGTATAGAACAATCTGTCACACCCAGGAGCACACAGAGTAACACCTATATTTGGGCAGTGACAGAACGTTAGTGCAGGGTTTAAATAAGCACAGGATTCGTGCCAGAGAGCTCCCAGCAGCATCAGGAATGTGCGTTGATGATGTCAGCGCCGCACGCATCCTAAACCGACACTGCCCCTGGCAAAGAGCAGGAAGGAGACACCAGATCCGACACTGCCCCTGGCAGCGAGCAGGAAGGAGACGCTGCGCCCCTAGCAACGGCTAGAGTGGCTCGGCGTGACAATAATCTTGCCAGTAATCAACAAGCTTTTTTATTTCATGATGCTTGCATACAAATCTTCTAGGATCTATCCATGAGGACACAAAAAAACAAGAGAATTTGCTGATTTGACTTCTCATTTAAGATCACTGAAAACTCCATACAGATGGGGGTTCCCAACCTCGATTATTGTTATGGAAAATAAGAAAAATTTAACTCCAACTGCTTAATTGTCGAACAGTTTTTAGTTATAATTTTCTTATTGTATCAGTTATTGTTAACTGTTTATGCTCCTCATCCCATTTACATATGCCAATATTGATGCTGACATCAGAATATTATTTTAATATATTTTTCCTTGAGTACACCCCAGACCTGCTTAACAAATAGCTCCTCACAACACAACAACTGAAAAGTGACGACTATAGTTTTCTCATAGCGATTTCATATAACACTTAACCTACTTCCCTTCCCCTCAAATATTTGGAATTTATCCCTTCCCACATTCCACTTCCCCATATCCCCACTTAAGAAAATACTCTTTTATACGAAACTAATACACTAAGACTAACCCTTACCCCTTTTCACCTACTATAGCAATAACATCCTATCCCCAAAATGGACGGATAAATATAGCTACCCAAAACATTAAAGGGTTCCTAACAGCTGAAAAAAGATCAATAGCCTTCATTGATTTTTATAAAAGAGAGATTGATATAGTCATGGTTCAGGAAACTTATTTTAAGAAAACCAATGAACCAAGACTCCCTACAAATACTATGACCAACATATTTTTAGCTCATGACTTCAGAGGAAAAAACATAGTCTCTATATCTTTCAAACGAAATACCCCCTTTGACCGTCTGCAAAAATACAGTGACAAAGACGGGAGGATACTAATACTGGTAGGACTATACTATAGACAACCTATTGCAGTAGCTAATATATGCCCCAAATAAACTGGCCCCCTCCTTCTTTCGCTTAGTCAAAAATACACTCATAGACATATCCAAAGACAGACATATCCAAAGGCCCAATAATTTTGGGAGGAGACTTTAATTTCCTGATGGACCCAGTACTAGACTTTTCCACTGAAAAGTCCTACAGTCGCACCAACCAGATTAACAATAACAAATCATTTTTACAATCCTTGACCTTATCTGACACTTGGAGGATAGTCCATATATCAAGAAGAGATTACACTTTCTTCTCTCATCCACAATGCACATAGTCTAGACTGGACTATATTTTCTTTGACCAGGCATCACTAACAAAATCTCCTACACTTCATGGTCGGACCATAGTATGGTTATAACATCTTTTCAATGGTCAAACAAAACCAGACACAAAATGAACTGGATGCTTAATGACTATATTCTAACAGACCAAGACACACTAGATAAAATTATAAAAAGCACTGAAGAATACTTTCAATTCAACAATCCCACAGATACATTCATTACAAATAACTGGGAAGCATATAAATGTTATACAACATACTGCCAAATTGCGCAAATTAACATCCTCTCAATTCATTTAACCCTTTGAGTGCTAAGTACTTTCCCACCTGGGTTCTAAGCTTTTTTAAGTTTTTTTTTAAAAAACAATTTGGCGGGAAATTTTTTTTTTAGTTTTTTTTTCAGATCCCCAAGACTTACACTGTTGGAAAAGTTAGACGATTAACTTTCCAACTAAGCTAAGCAGCATGCCCCCTGCTTCTATACTTAACATTGTTAAGTATAAATAAAGTTGCGCTGTGACGTCATCACGTCATTGCGTGTGATGTCACCACGCAAAACGTGATGCCCCAGCGATGCCTGTCACTCTACAGGCACAATCACCGGGGTAGGAGCGGGTGGGAGCCCCCAGATCTCCCTCAAGTTGGGAGAGTGCTAGTGACGGCTCTGAGCCGTCATTAGCACCAGAGTGGGAAACTCTGTGATGGCTCAGAGCCATCATTATCACTCAAAGGGTTAATTAACTAACACTGTATCATCCTTAGATAATTTGCACAAACAAGACCCAATCTCCTCCAAAAAATTATAAGATCTAACTCAAGCTAGGGATGATCTAAACAAATTTCTAATACAAAATGCCCATATGCAAGCTATCACTACTAAGATCAAATTATATGTAGAAAGTAACAAGACAGGTCGCCTACTAGCAATGTCCCTCAAACAACAAACATACAATGCATATATTCAATCACTCACACAAAACACAGGAAAGCCCCTCACTAAGACAGAAGATATAGCAAATAGTTTTGTCAATTTTTATTCCTCACTATACAATCTCTATCCTATTAAGGAAGAGAATAAACTCAAACTTAGCATCAATAGAAGTACATACCCTCCAGGAGGAAGACTTGCATATTATGGACTCCCTAATAAGGTTACAAGAAATAACAACCATAAAATATTTTCCAATAGGAAAATCTCCAGACCCAGATGGCCTCACAACCAAACTCTATGAATAACTTAAAACCCAACCCAAATCCACACCTGCCCACCTTATTCCATTCTATAGACCAATGTAAGACATTCTCTAAACCCCTCCTCGAAGCCCTGATTACAGTTATACCGAAACCTGATAAGCCCAAGGACCAAGTTGGAAACTATAAGCCAATATCTCTCATAAATGTGGATATTAAAATATATGCCAAAATACTAGCCACCCATCTTAATACAGTTCTCCCAAAATGAATACACCCTGACCAAGTGGGATTTGTCAAAGGTCAAGAGGCCAAAGACAATGCCACAGAACATAAGAGCCCATTGATTCTTTTGTCCATTGATGCTGAGAAGGCATTTGATAGGGTAGAATGGCAATATATTTGGTCAGCCTTATCGAAATTCAGATTCTCAAACACCTTTATAACTAGAACACAAGCCTTATACTCCAATCCTTGCACCAAAATTAAAATAAACAACATTCTTTCTCAACCCTTCCCTATATTTAATGGCACTCGTCAAGGTTGAAATTTTAGCTACTCAAATAAGGAAAAACACAGCTATAGAGTGGGTTGAATTTGAAAATATAACTAAAACATTTCTTCTTTTCACAGATGACATCATCTTCACCTTGCAATCCCCAACACCCTCTATACCTGCGCTAATAAAAACCCTAGAGCATTATAAACAGGTCTCCAACTTCTCCTTAAACATGGGAAAACCTGGTCTCATTCCTATAAATATTAAGGCAAACAAGATAAAATATATTATACATAATACTATCTGGGATTAAATGTTTTGGAAAATCCACAAGACTTATTTTTTGATAACTATATCAAACTTCAAACTGAATCATATAAACTACTTGAAACATGGGACAAACAGAGTCATTTATTGTTGATGGGCTTTATAAATACCATTAAAATGATGATTATCCCTAAATACCTATATATGTTCCAGGCACTTCCTATACCTCTTCCCCAACATTATCTCCTCAACCAGCAAAAAAACATAGTCATTTATTTTGTCATATAAAAAACCTAGAATTGCTCAACAAACTTTATATTTAAGTAAGGGTTACGGGGGACTTAATGTCCTCAATCTACTAAATTAATATAGCGCAAATCACCTTACCCATATTATAGCTTGGAATCATGCATCTCCCTCTAAACTCTGGATTCAGATTAAAGCTAAAACATCCAACACACATAACATAAGAGACTTATGCTGGCTTCTTAAAGCTGCTAGACAAACAAGTGTCTCTGACAACACATTTATTAAGACTTCTTTGGAAGTTTGGGATAAAATATTATCAAAACCCAATTTACTCTCGACCCCAGTCTTACCGCTCACCCCATTACTAGGCAACCAACTCTTTTTTAAACAAAGTCCCTTCACATGGGAACACAAATTCTGAATATAGAAATCTCCCTATATTCCTGTTGACATACACAACACAAATTAAAGAGAAGATATTACTACACAACATACTGGGCCCTCCTTTCCATAAATGGTACGCATACCTCCAAACCCACCATGCACTCAATACCAGCCCCTATAAAAAAGATATTATTCGCCCTCTAACCCCATTTGAAAATATCTACAACAAACCTAATATAAAGAAATATCACCTCTCCATTATATACAAAATACTTAGAGGAGCATTCCCAAATATAAGACTTAAATATATATCAAAGTGGGAGTCTGAACTCCAATGTCAATGTATTGATGATGCATGGAAACAGAATGCTAGTTTTAAAATGACACATCACTCATCTTAACTGAACTTAATTATAAGATCATCTCACGCTGGTATCTCACACCCCAAAGAATATGAGACATCTTCACAGGGGCTACCTTTAGTTGCTGGAAAAGATGTTGGGGGTACTCATTCCCTCATTTGGTGGTTCTGGCCAAATATTAGAATCTATTGGGACCAAATAGAATGGTGCATTATTTAGACTTTAGGCACTAATATCTCCCTTACCCCTGACATTTTTCTTCTTGACCAAACTCCAAAGATAGGATGTCTATATTGTGTGAAACTAATGCATATGATGAAAACTAGAGCCAAAAAAACTAATTCCAGGGCTCTGGAAACAACAACAACAAACTCCCACATATTCACAGTGGATTTCAGAAATGAACCACATTATTTCCCTAGAAAAATGCATTATTGCTTTATTGGAAAATGAGACTTCATTCTCAATATAATTTTCATATGGGAACAAAGAACACAAACATGACTAACATCATCAACACTAGTCATTGTTTAGCATTTGGGTTACATCATAAAATATGAAGAATGGTATAAAATGTCACGATTAAACGAGATAACGATATAAAGATCTCTGCTATAAAATATTTGAATAGCTTACTTTGGATGAATAGGATACCCTCTACCTTCCTCTCCCACTCTCCATCCCCTCCATTATCCCTACTGTTTTAAAAAAAATGGTTGATAGACATGTATTCCATGTTAAACTGACGTAATATTTTACAAGTTCTGATGTACATTTGTGACCTCTGTATTGCTGTATATCCTTGTTCAACCTTAATAAAAATTACATAAACGAAAAAAAAAAAAAAAATGTCATAATCTTAAGGCACATTATTGAAATATTACATATAAAATATTAATAAAAAAAATATTTAAAATTATTAAACATACTGTAAAATATATATCTATAGTTTTTATTGTATGTTTAATCATTTGTAATAATTTTATTTTCTTTATATATTTTATATGTAATATTTAATAACATGCTTTAAAGGGATATGAAACCCAAAACAATTATTTTGTGATTCAGACAGAGCATATCATTTTAAAAAAGTTGCTAATTCACTTCTATTATCAAATTTGCATTTGTTCCCATGATATTCAATGTTGAATGGATACCTAGGAAGGTATCTAGAGTACTACATGGTAGGAAATAGTACTGCCATCTAGTGCTTTTGCAAATCAATAACATTCTTGCAAAACTGCTACTATATAGTGCTCCAGAAATGGGCCGGCTCCTGAGCTTATTTCCCTACTTTCAACAAAAGATACAAAGACAACTAAGAAAAAAATGATAATAGAAGTAAATTAGAAAGCTAATTAAAATCACATGTTCTATATGAAACATGAAATAACATTTTAGGTTTTAATATCCCTTTAAGATTACTATGTTTTCTAACCCAACTGCGTTAAAATCTAAATCGCAAAACACAATGCGCAAACTGCATATTTTACATTCCTATGTTCTTCACTTAGAAAAGAATGTACTTTTTATTATTAAAAATATATTTCTATATCTAGCTGATGCTGTTCATGTCAAATACATATATCTGTATACCTATATATCTATAGGAATAGTTACACAGGTATAGGTACACAGATATACATTTTTATTAGGTACACCTGTTCAATTGCTTGGTAACACAAATTGCTAATCAGCCAATCAAAAGGCAGCACCTTAATGTATTTATGCATCTAGATGTGGTAAAGAAGACTTGCTGAAGTTCAAACAGAGCATTAGAATGGGGAAGAAAGGGGATTTAGGTGACTTTGAACGTGGCATGGTTGTTGGTGCCAGACCAGCTGGTCTGAGTGTTTCAAAAACTGCTGATCTACTGGGATTTTCATGCACAACTATCTCTAGGTTTTACAGAGAATGGTCTAAAAAAGAGAAAATATCCAGTGAGTGACAGTTGTGTGGTTGAAAATGCCTTGTTGATGTCACAGGAGAATGGATAAATTGGTTCGAGATGATAGAAAGGCAACAGTAACTCCAATAACCACTCGTTACAACCATGTTATGCAGAATACCATCTCTGAATGTATAACACGTCGAAGCTTAAAGCGACACTAAACCCAATTTTTTTTCTTTTGTGATTCAGATAGAGCATGCAATTTTAAGCAACTTTCTATTTTACTCATATTATCAATTTTTCTTCGTTCTCTTGCTATCTTTATTTGAAAAAGAAGGCATCCTAGTTTTTTTTATTAGTTCAGAACTCTGGACAGCACTTTTTTATTGGTGGATGAATTTATCCACCAATCAGCAAAAACAACCCAGGTTGTTCACCAAAAATGGCCCGGCATCTAAACTTACATTCTTGCATTTCAAATTAAGATACCAAGAGAATTTTAAAAATTTGATAATAGGAGTAAAATGTCATACTCTATCTGAATCATGAAAGAAAAAAATGTGGGTTCAGTGTTCCTTTAAAGCAGATGGGCTAAAGCAGCAGAAGACCACACCTTGAAGCAGATGGGCTACAGCAGCAGAAGACCACACTCCTGTCAGCTAAGAACAGGAAACTGAGGCTACAATTCACATAGGCTCACCAAAATAGGACAATAGAAGATTAGTAAAATGTTGCCTGGTCTGATGAGTCTCGATTTCAGCTGTGACATTCAGATGGTAGAGTCAAACACCTAGATTACGAGTTTTGCATTAGAGGTTGTGCGGTGCTAACGAGCAGTTTATGCTCACCGCTCAATTACAGACAGCGTTGGTATTACGAGTTTTTACAAACCAGACAAGAAGTGAGCGTTGAGCTAAATGCTGCTTATTTTCGCACTCCAATACCAGCGCTGCTTACGTTAGCAGTGAGCTGGTGTAACGTGACTGTGCACGATTTCCCCATAGGAATCAACAGGGAGAGCCGGCTGAAAAAAAGTCTAACAAATGCCAAAAAGCAGTGTAAAACTCCTTAACGCAGCCCCATTGATTCCTATTGGGAAATAAAATTTACGTTTACACCTAACACCCTAACATGAACCCCGAGTCTAAACACCCCTAATCTTATACTTATTAACCCCTAATCTGCCGCCCCTGACATCGCCGACACCTACATTATATTATTAACCCCTAATCTGCTGCTCTGGACACCGCTGCCACCTACATTATACTTATGAACCCCTAATCTGCTGCCCCTAACATCGCCGACACCTACATTATATTTATTAACCCCTAATCTGCCTTCCCCAATGTCGCCGCAAACTACCTACACTTCTTAACCCCTAATCTGCCGTACCCAACGTCGCTGCCACTATAATAAACACATTAACCCCTAAACCGCCGCACTCCCGCACCGCAAACGCTAGTTAAATATTATTAACCTCTAATCTGCCATCAGTAACATCGCCGCCACCTACCAACATTTATTAACCCCTAATCTGCCGCCCCCAAAGTAACTGCCACTATTCTAAATTTATTAACCACTAAACCTAAGTCAAACCCTAACCCCTACTAACTTAAATATAATTTAAATAGATCTAAATAGAATTACTATCATTAACTAAATTATTCCTATTTAAAACTAAATACTTGCCTATAAAGTAAACCCTAAGCTAGCTACAATATAACTAATAGTTACACTGTATCTAGCTTAGGGTTTATTTTTATTTTACAGGCAAGTTTGTATTTATTTTAACTAGGTAGAATAGTTATTAAATAGTTATTAACTATTTAATAACTACCTAGTTAAAATAAAGACAAATTTACCTGTAAAATAAAACCTAACCTAAGTTACACTAACACCTAACACTACACTATAATTAAATTAATTCCCTAAATTAAATACAATTAAATACAATTAAATAAAATTATCTAAAGTACAAAAACAAACAAACACTAAATTACAGAAAATAATAAACAAATTGCAAGATTTTTAAACTAATTACACCTAATCTAATCCCCCTAACAAAATAAAAAAGCCCTCCCCAAAATAAAAAAGCCCTACCCTACACTAAATTACAAATAGCTCTTAAAAGGGCCTTTTGCGGGGCATTGCCCCAAAGTAATCAGCTCTTTTACCTGTAAAAAAATTACAAATTCCTCCCCCAACATTAAAACCCACCACCCACACACCAACCCTACTCTAAAACCCACCCAATAGCCCCTTAAAAAAAACTAACACTAACCGCTTGAAGATCACCTTACCGGGAGAAGTCTTCGTCCAACCGGCCTGAAGTCCTCAACAAAGCCAGGAGAAGTCTTCATCCAAGCCGGGCGAAGTGGTCCTCCAGACAGGCAGAAGTCTTCATTCAGATGGCATCTTCTATCTTATTCTTCATCCATCCGGCGCAGAGCGGGTCCATCTTCAAAACATTCAGCGCGGAGCATCCTCTTTCAACAAAGTCTTCTTACTAAATGACGGTTCCTTTAAATGACGTCATCCAATATGGCGTCCCTTCAATTCCGATTGGCTGATAGAATTCTATCAGCCAATCGGAATTAAGGTAGAAAAAATCCTATTGGCTGATGCAATCAGCCAATAGGATTGAGCTGGCATTCTATTGGCTTATTGGAACAGCCAATATAATGCCAGCTCAATACTATTGGCTGATTGGATCTGCCAATAATATTGAACTTCAATCCAATTGGCTAATTGCATCAGCCAATAGGATTTTTTCTACCTTAATTCCGATTGGCTGATAGAATTATATCGATCCTCAGGGGGTTAGTGTTAGGTTTTTTAAGGGTGTATTGGGTGGGTTTTATTTTTAGGTTAGGGACTTTGGGCTGCAATAGAGCTAACTGCCCTTTTAAGGGCAATGCCCATCCAAATGCCCTTTTCAGGGCAATGGGGAGCTTAGGTTGTTTTAGATAGTATTTTATTTGGGGGGTTGGTTGTGTGGGTGGTGGGTTTTACTGTTGGGGGGGGTGTTTGTATTTTTTTTACAGGTAAAAGAGCTGATAACTTTGGGGCAATGCCCCACAAAAGGCCCTTTTAAGGGCTATTTGTAGTTTAGTTTAGGCTACGGTTTTTTTTTATTTTGGGGGGGCTTTTTTATTTTAATAGGGCTATTAGATTAGGTGTAATTAGTTTAAATATCTGTAATTTGTTTATTATTTTCTGTAATTTAGTGTTGTTTTTATTTTTTTGTACTTTAGATAATTTAATTTAGGTAATTGTATTTAATTTAGTTAATTTATTTAATTATAGTGTAGTGTTAGGTGTTATTGTACCTTAGGTTAGGTTTTATTTTACAGGTACTTTTGTATTTATTTTAGCTAGGTAGTTATTAAATAGTTAAAGGGACACTGTACCCAATTTTTTTCTTTCATGATTCAGATAGAGCATGCAATTTTAAGCAACTTTCTAATTTACTCCTATTATCAATTTTTCTTCATTCTCTTGGTATCTTTATTTGAAAATCAAGAATTTAAGTTTAGATGCCGGCCCATTTTTGGTGAACAACCTGGGTTGTCCTTGCTGATTGGACAGCACCAATAAACAATTGCTGTCCATGGTTCTGAACCACAAATTGGCTGGCTCCTTAGCTTAGATGTCTTCTTTTTCAAATAAAGAAAGCAAGAGAACAAAGAAAAATTGATAATAGGAGTAAATTAGAAAGTTGCTTAAAATTGCTTGCTCTATATGAATCACAAAATAAAAAAATTGGGTTCAGTGTCCCTTTAATAACTATTTAATAACTATTCTACCTAGCTAAAATAAATACAAACTTGCATGTAAAATAAAAATAAACCCTAAGCTAGCTACAATGTAACTATTAGTTATATTGTAGCTATTTTAGGGTTTATTTTACAGGTAAGTATTTAGTTTTAAATATGAATAATTTAGTTAATGATAGTAATATTTATTTAGATTTATTTAAATTATATTTGTTAGGGTTAGACTTAGGTTTAGGGGTTAATAACTTTAATATAGTGGCAGCGACGTTGGGGGCGTCAGATTAGGGGTTAATTAATATAATGCAGGTGTCAGCGATGTTGGGGGCAGCAGATTAGGGGTTAATACATATAATGTAGGTGGCGGCGGTGTCCGGAACGGCAGATTAGGGGTTAATAATTATAATGTAGGTGTCGTTGATGTCGGGGGTGGCAGTTAGGGGTTAATAATTTTATTATAGTGTTTGCAATGCGGGAGGGCCTTGGTTTAAGTGTTAATAGGTAGTTTATGGGTGTTAGTGTACTTTTTAGCACTTTAGTTATGAGTTTTATGTTACGGCGTTGTACCATAAAACTCTTAACTACTGACTTTTAAATGCGTTAGGACTCTTGACAGGGTAGGGTGTACCGCTCACTTTTTGGCCTCCCAGGACAGACTCGTAATACCGGCGCTATGGAAGTCCCAAAGAAAAAAGACTTTACGAAGTTTACCTAAGTCGTTTTGCGGTAAGGCCAAAGAAGTGTGCGGTCACCCTAAACCTTCAAGACTCGAAAAAGCAGCGTTAGGACCTCTTAATGCTGCCTTTTTACCCTAATGCACAACTCGTAATCTAGCCGTTAGTGTTTATAAATACTACCATGAAAACACTTTCAATATGTTAAAATGTATGGTACAACTAATAATACATATATCAGTAAGAACATTTATTTTGTCTAATGATTACGCAGAATTCAAACCACTGACCTTTAGTGTATATAAAAATAATGGTGAATGCCCTAACCACTACGCTATTCAGGAACATTAATAATAAAGTGATAGAACTTTATATTTGAAAAGTGTTTCTTAGCTTATACATTCAAACACTCTTTTAGTTAGACCTTATTTTAAATAATTCTAACTTTAGTAAAGTGTCAAATATAGACACTTTGTTATGAAATAGTTCCAAGTGTTATAAAGTGTCAGACATAGACACATTAATACTATTGTTTCAAGTTCTAAAATTGTAATAAAATAGGGCGGAATATCTATTTCCATAGTTGATTTTCCTAGACCTACTTATAGGGACACTGAACCCAATTTTTTTTTTGTGTGTGTGATTCAGATAGAGCATGCAATTTTAAGCAACTTTCTAATTTATTCTTATTATCAAATTGTCTTCATTCTCTTGTTATCTTTATTTTAAAAGCAAGAATGTAAGTTTAGATGCCGGCCCATTTTTGGTGAACAACCTAGGTTGTTCTTGCTGATTGCTGGATAAATTCACACACCAATAAACAAGTCCTGTCAAGTGTCTGAACCAAAAATTGTCTGGTTCCTTAGCTTAGATACCTTCTTTTTCAAATAAAGATAGCAAGAGAACAAAGAAAAATTGATAATAGGAGTAAATTAGAAAGCTGTTTAAAATTGCATGCTCTATCTCAATCACAAAAGAAAAAAAATGGGTTCAGTGTCCCTTTATTCTAAATATACATATAATATCTGTGCTAAAATCATTCTCAATTATTTTAATCTCATAACTTAAATTATCATAAAAAGATAAAACGAAGCAGAATGAGAATTATATTAATAAAGTGGGATTCAATCCTTCAAATTTAATGGAGTGGAAAAAAGCTTCTAAAGTTATTAGTATCACCATTATGCTATCTTTCGAACACAATCACCTTTCTTTATATATTACTGAAAATAAATGATTTCAAAGTCTTTGTTTAATCCATATGGAATACAATTGTTCATATTAAAAATCCATCTCATCTTAGATTTTGCAAGAATATTCACTTTATCCCCCCTCCTCTCTCTAATTTGACTTAAACTTTTAAATTTCAATGAACTTTATGATTTCTTTAGATTGGGAATTCTGAAATTATCCAATATGTTGGCCGTATCCTCTCTTAATATAATATAAACATGTTCTTGAAAGCATTTAGGCAGCTTCCTCGAGCTACTGCCAACATACTGTAAATTACATAAACACTTATTTACAGTATGTTGGTCGTACCTCAAGAAAGCTGTGTAAACGCCTTCAAGAACATGTATATAATATTAAGAGAGATTACGATCAACATACATCGAATCATTTTAGGAGAATTTTGTATTTTAATAAATTGCTTTAATATACCCTTTTTTTGGAATATATTCCATCACTGTTTTTCAAAGCCATTCCCTTTACATTTTCACACAGATAGTCCTAAGGTAGGAAAAAAAGATTGTCACATGAGGACCTCAGCCAATCGGGGAAAGAATCACGTCCACACCTTTCTCCGAGGATGATTGTGCCAATAAGCAGTGGTCCCTTTACATTTTGTCTGCCTGTCTATTCTGTGCATTATGTAGTTACTGCTGCTGTACAATAGATGATAAGCTCAGATACCCCATCAAAGAACCTTCAGTATATGTGTTATAATCTTATCTTTCTTTGCTGGTTTTCCTAGCCAGCTCTCTTAAAATACTGTAGCTGCATTTCCCACAACATGGGAAACACTCATAATAAATTGGTTGCACATTGCCTAACATGAGCAGCATACATTAGAGAAGACTGGTGGCAAAGTCTTATAGGGATAAACTATAATACAATATTGGTTGAACTTTACACATAGACAAAATAAGTGGGAAAGTGGACTTTAAGTGCTCTTCTGGAAATGACTGCATTGGCCAAAACTAGAAAGATTGACACAAAACAAGTGGGTCAGCAATTCTTCTTTTGTCTTATATCTTGCCCACCAGAGTCACTTACATGACCATGTAAATCTTATTTGAAAAGTGGAATCTAATGCCACCTTGGTATAAGGTTATTTCTGATTAATTTATTTTGAAATCTGCTCAAAAGGAGAATCAAAGCATTTCTGTGTACCAAAATGGAGTATTTAAGCTATCATTAAAAAGAGGGGAATATTCTCTAATATATTTCTAAGCCTAGTTGGTTCTTATTTGAAAGGCAGGCATAAATGAATGCCACACATACTACATAAAGGGATATTAGCCCTGATGTTGAAAATGGGAGCCCCCCTTTCAATTAAATATTTATTTATCTCTGCATCTCCTAGGTATTTCACTCAACAATTACATTTCTCTTTGCGCTTCTATGGCCCCTAGTTATCAATGTCTGTCGGACCTGATCCGACAGTGCCGATCAGGTCCGACAGACATCGCTGAATACGGCGAGCAATACGCTCGCCGTATTCAGCATTGCACAGCATTGGGTTGATTTCCGGCGATGTGTGTCCGCCTGCTCAGTTAGAAGGGGAAGTAAAGGTAAGAGGAAGGCCAGTTCTGAGTTGGTACACCCCAACAGATTTGCCAGATTGAGTGGAGATGTTGGGGATATCAGTTCAGGGGTGGCAATGTCAGAGAAGGCTGTTCTGCCTAATATAAAAAGCAATCCTTCAGTCATGGAAGAGAAGCATTCTATAGTGAACAATCCTTCAGTCATGGAAGAGGAGCATTCTATAGTGAACAATCCTTCAGTCATAGAAGAGGAGCATTATATAGTGAACAATCATTCAGTCATGGAAGAAGGGCATACAAGGCTGGGCCTGAGATATATGTTGGTTGTTGGAAACTCTATTATTAGGAAGGTTGATAGGGTAATTTGTCATCCAGATAGAATGGTTTGCTGTCTTCTAGGGGCTTGTGTTAGGCATATTGTGGAGCCTATTGATGGAGGGTACAATTTGCAGTAAGGATGGATTGTACATGAATGACATGGGTGCAGGTGTGTTGGGGGAGAGGATGGTAGCATGCTTAGAAGATCTTTTAAATTAGGCAAAGAGGGGGAGGGTCAGTCCAAACATAATAGAACAGACGGATCATTCTGTGTATATGACACACCTAGAACATCTCAAAGAAGGGATGACAGAAGGGTACACTTAGGGAATGTCACATTAGTGAAAGTTTGGTCCAATGAAGCTAGTAATACAGCTAAGGGAGATTTTTAAATGTTGTCAGGGATAACTTCATGTCCCAATTAAAAGAGGGGCCAACTAGAAATAAAGCTATATTGGATTTAGTGCTTTAAAACAATAAACAGATATAATGTCAAACATAGAAGTCAAAAAGCATTTGGGTAACATAACATAGTCACATTTGAAATCACTCTCCATAAGCAGTGTTATAAGGATTAAACTAGAACTTTGAATTTTAAGAAAGCAAAATTAAATTATTTAAGAAAACCATTAAATAGTATAAATTAGGAGAAAGTATTCTCTAATATAAATAAAGAGGACATTTAAATAACATTTAAATCTTGGTTAAATAAATATACATATCAGCACATACCACATGGTTATAAAAGTAAAAGAAAGAAATCCAAGCCCATGTGGCTAAATAAAAATGTGTTAAGAGACATTAGGAAAGAATGTAGGGCATTTAAATTATTCAAGAAATATAGTACAAATTCAACATTCCAAATATTTAAGGATTCTAAAAAAGCATGCAAAAAAAAAAAAACAATCAAATTTGACAAAATTGAAAACAAAAGGTTAATTACAAAGAATTCTAAGTAAAATCCTAAAAGGTTTTTTATGTACATAAATAGCAAAAAATTTAAGAAGGAAAATATGGGTACATTAAAATGTGTGAAGGTGTCAAGACTGATGTAGAATAGGAGCCCACTAGCGGAGTATAGCTAGCATGACAACTAGGCAACATAGCAGTGCGTAGTTCAGAAGGAAAATCCTAAAGCAAGGTAAAATTTTCTGAGGTCAGGGCAGGCAGTAAAGATTTATAAATGGTAGTAGAAGCAAGAGGTCAGGGCAGGCAGCAAAGGTTCATAAATGGTAATACAAAGCAAGAGGTAAGGGCAGGCAGCAATAGTTAATGAACAGGAAATTAGGCAAAAAGTTCAGGCAACTAATATTCATACACAGGACTTCACTCAAGGATATATTTTTAATAACTCAGTACAGAGTTCACCAAACCACAGTGCTTTATAGGGTTCACTCACTTACATCTCCTGTGCAATATTGTTTGTCCAATACTGCATTGCTGCCACTAGGTGGATTTCTTGTGCAACCTCTGCAGTAGTCTAGGTACTCATCACTGCTGCTGCAGTTTGTAAGGAAGAAAAATTATGTTGCACCAATATGGAGGACTTTGACAGCAGCACATGGAGGGACAGCTGGCTTTGCATTGCTGAGTCCGGACACCAAGAGCACTCATGGCAGCATTAGTACAGGTAAGTGCATTGCAGAAGGGTAGCATGATTAACAGTGACTGGGAGAAATCTGAGGTACTACACCAGTTGTTTTCTTCAGTATACACAAGAGAGGAACCAATAGGAGATACTTGGAAACAAACTAGAACATACAAGCCCATACCATTAACTGGGTTATCTTTAGAGAATATCAGGAAAGAATGATAATATTAAGGTAAATAAAACTCTAAGCCCAGATGGAATACATTCAAGGGTTTTACATGAACTTAGCACTGTTATTGCCAAAGCTCTACTCTTAATTTTTTAACATTCATTATCCTCAGGTATAGTACCCCAGGACTGGAATAAAGCTGATGTGGGGGTCACTTTTTAAAAAGGGAAGCAGGGCTGATCCAGGAAGCTATAGACTAGTTGGTCTGACATCAATAGTAGGGAAGATACTTGAAGGTATCATAAGGGATTCTATTGATGAGTATATTCATATTCATCAATAGTAGGGAAGATACTTGAAGGTATCATAAGGGATTATATTGATGAGTATATTCATATTAACAAGATTATAAGTTCAAATTTGTTATGACAAATAGATCATGTCAAACTAATCTAATTAGATTCAACAAGGAAGCAAGTAAAAAAAAAAATAAACTGCAACAGTTTTTGTGATATACTTGGATTTTGCAAAGACGTTTGATACAGTGCTACATGAGAAATGAGTGTATAAAATTAAGGGACTGGGAATACTTGAAAATGTTAGCTCATAGATAAATACCTGAATAAAATACAGGGATCAATGAGTAGTAGTAAATGGATCATTATCAGTGGAGTCCCCCATGGATCAGTACTTAGCCCTGTTCTTTTTAATACTTTTATTAATGACTTTGCACAAGGATTAAATAGCAACATCTCTATTTTTGCAGATGATACAAAGTTGTGAAAGTTAATTAGGTCAGTGCTGGATGAAATTGCTTTACAAGGGTATCAAAAAAAATATAGAAGAAGGGGCAGGTAAATGGAAAATTAGATTTAATATTGGAAAATGCAAGGTTCTAAATTTTGTAAGTAAAAATAAGTAGGCAACCTTTTTAAATGGGACTAGACTTGGTAAAACAGAGGAGGAAAGGGATTTGGGAGTACTTATAGATAACAAGCTAATGATAGGTTCACAATGCAGGGCAGTGACTTCTAAGGCTAATAAGACACTAGCATCTATTAAAAGAGGCATTGATGCAAGGGAGGAAAAGCATAATTCTGTCACTAAACAATTCCTGGTAAGACTTCACCTTGAGTATGGAGTGCAGTTCTGGGAACCATACATTGCAGACTTAGAAAAAGTTTAGAGAAGGGCCACAAAGCTAATAAAGGGAATGGAGAATTTAAGCTGTGATGACAAGCAAGCCAAATTTGTTCTCTTTCCTCTAGAGAAAAAGGTGCGTGCGAGATCCCATGATTCATTTATATAAATATATTCAAGGCCCATATACAGAGATAGTGGAAGCTCTGTTTATTTAAAGAAAATTGTTTGTGACAAGAGGTCACAATTTAAGGCTGGAGGAAAGGAAATGTAATCTCCAGCAAAGTAAACATTTTTTCACTGTGAGAGCAATGAAATTGTGGAACTTTTTACCTAAGGAGATAGTAAATGCCAATACCTTAGATACATTTAATAATGGTTTAGATACATTCCTGGATAGAAACTGAATTCAGGGATATGATTGCTTGTATTAAATGGGTCACCTTTTTTAATGGGATTCATTTAAAGTAAACTGAAGCTTTTACTTTAAATATATTAAGATTTGTATAGTTTGAACCCAATGCACTTCAGTCTTTTTGCAACCTCATCTTCTATGTCACTTTGTTATATTTCACTTCTAACTGTTCTTCAGTTTAGTGCTTTTTTGTTCATTTGCTTTTCATCTAAATTAACAATTGTTTTATCTGCAGATGATTTCATTTTTAATTGACTGTGATATTTTTTTATATTTTGTTTTTTCATCTCCCTTCAATGTAAAGTACATTGGATAATGAAAGTCACCTTTTTAGGCAACATGCTATAATACTTCTGCCATACAGCTAAGTTGAAAGTAATGAAGCTAATGTTATTTAGATGGGAAAAACATATTCAACTAGTGTTTTGCTGCCTTTCCAAAATAGGTTGTTTAATACAAAACATAAATTTGAAATGACAAAATGTGAAAGACAAGATATAGCTTTATAACCCTAAATGTCATATTAACAATGTGAGTAAAGTTGCCATGGATAAAGTATTTTCTCACTTTTTGTTTCAATTGCCAGAATAGTTATTTATATAGGTTTCCAGGGAATTCAAAGCTTGGAGAGATATTCATAAAAATGGTTTGCATGGTTTATTTTATGAAGATTTCCTGCTTTCAGTTTGCAAAGAATATCATCTTCCATACATGTCACGCTTGTGCAGAAATGTATTCAAATAAGCTTGGAAAGCTTTTGTGCTGGCTGAATGTCTTTTAAGACTAAGAGTTTATGAAACATAACAAAATAAATCAAGGGCCAAAAAAATGTAATGCATTGTAGAAGTTTTGGGAATACATATTTGCATTAATCAAACTATAGAAACTTAAAAAAAATCATGTCTAATATTTTAGAGAAGCATAACCTCTTTATGATGGGTATATTAAATGAAACTCTACATATGTAGATATGGTAAAAAGATGCTACACCTATGGTGTAATCTCACCGTTAATGAAAATGTTAATTATGCAATGTAACTATTTTATGTTAAAATGTACACTTATACTAGAGTTTAAGTTTTCATTTAAATGTTTAAAACCCAGGGAATTCCCTTATTTCTTTAAAATCAACAATGATATCACGAATATCACAAAAAACATGATTAATAACCTCATAAATATTATCAGTTATGTCATAAAGCATTACATCACCTACAGCACCATCAATAACACGTGACATGGCATAATCAATGGCATAATGGATAACAATTTACATAATTTATTTCAACATTGTTAAGCATGTTGTTATATAAAAGCTTATATGCAAAAATAAAATATTTGTAAGGATTTAATTGTTTTATTAAAGGGACACTAAACCCAAAATTTTTCTTTCATGATTCAGATAGAGCATGCAATTTTAAGCAACTTTCTAATTTACTCCTATTATCACATTTTCTTCATTCTCTTGCTATCTTTATTTAAAAAGCAGGAATATGATGCATAGGAGCCGGCCCATTTTTGGTTTAGAACCTGGGTTATGCTTGCTTATTGGAGGGTAAATGAAAGCATCAAATAAGCAAGCGCTATCCATGAAGCTGAACCTAAAATGGGCTTGCTTCTAAGATTTACATTCCTGCTTTTAAAATAAAGATAGCAAGCGAACAAAAAAAAAATTGATAATAGGAGTCAATTAGAAATTTGCTTAAAATTTCATGCTCTATCTGAATCATGAAAGAAAAAAATGTGGGTTCAGTGTCCCTTTAAGGCAATGATATGTTCATTTAATACAAATTCAGATTGTATATTGTATATTATGAGGGAAACATTTTGTATTTAGAGAAATTGCATACATAATTAACAGAAGCTAGCTACCAATATTAATCATACAGGTTCCATAAATAATAACTGTTAATTGGTTTTATAATTCTGGATCTCAACCTGTAAAAGAAATACATGTGTAATATAGCTTAAATATATCTTCTTCTTAGATATTTACCAATTATTTTAAAATGTTTCCATTAAAATATGTGTGTGTGTGTGTATATATATAGTTAAATTGTCATTGACAATAATACCAGTTCAGGTAATAATAATATGTAATGTCATTGATAATGTGTTATATCAGAGCTTATAGTGTTTTCCACATTATTAATAATGCAATGAATAACACCGTTACTGATATGTATTATTTTCGTGGAGTGGGTTGTTTTAAGTTCATAATTACACACCTTTTGAACATTTTAATGAGATTTGAAACTGTTGCATTGGCAAAATATTTTAGCCTATGAATTTCCTTTGTTTTTAACTATACGATAAAAAATTGCATTCCCTATTGTGCACATTTTAACGCAAATCATTGTAACCATAAGGGTATGCACACATTTCAAAACGTATGCTTATGCTTCAAATGTAATGCCATTTCAGTCTAATAGAAAACACTATGGCCTCTATTTATCAAAGTCTGGCAGACCTGATCCGACAGTGCGGATCAGGTCTGCCAGACCTCGCTGAATACGGAGAGCAATACGCTCTCCGTATTCAGCATTGCACCAGCAGCTCACAAGAGCTGCTGGTGCAACGCCGCCCCCTGCAGAATCACGGCCAATCGGCCGCCAGCAGGGGGTGTCAATCAACCTGATCGTACTCGATCGGGTTGAATTGCGGCGTTGTCTGTCTGCCTGCTCAGAGCAGGCAGACAGGTTATGGAGCAACGGTCTTTAGAACGTTGCTTCATAACTGGTGTTTCTGGCGAACCTGCAGGCTCGCCAGAAACACGGGGCCTCAAGCTCTATCTGGAGCTTGATAGATAGGCCCCCATGTTTTTTTTAAACAAGTATTGCGTCAATGCACAAGAAACTGTAAGAAACAGGCCTTTTACCAAGAAATTTTATGCTGGTCAAGAACGTTCAAATATCATGTAAAAATCTGTGTGAAACAGACTCCACAAAACCCTTTGCAATTATTTGACACAGTTATCATAATTAAAATAATTCTTGTTTAAAAATCTGTTGTTTTGTTTTAAATAATAGACTAAGCAATTTTGTTATTGACTGTCAAACCATGTAATTGTATCAAACTAGTTATTCTAGTCTAACGTAATAAGCATTTAAATAAAAAAATGACTTTCAAAGCAGCATTCTGTGCATGCTCAAGAAATGGGTTATTTTTCATATAAATAAATTTTTTGCAAATGCTGGTGTTTTGAAGTATTATATGAAAGAAATTTAATTTTTTAGCTACATTTTTTTTTTTTTTAAATTCTTTATTTATATATCCAGCACTGAACAAGGCAACAAATTATATGTACAACAAAATTTGCAAGATATGATGACAATAAATGCTACCAAAGACAGTACTGTATTTTTCCTATAATCTATTAACATCGCTACTCCAGACATTACTTGTCTTCTCTCTCTCCTCATCTAACCTCTCATATCTAAACACCCTATCTGGTAAGACAACAGATAACAGTATAGCTTGCATAACATGTTAGATCCGATCAAAAGATCTCCAAGAGTCTCACGTGGTTTTGTAGTTCTTTGCAATCAGCAAGTCATTGCAACTCTATTATGAGTGAGTCCTTCATTCGATGTTGGGTTTCATGTGTCAAGATATTAATTTCCCCTCCTCCCCATCCATCTCTGCTTCCTATTTTCTCCTAACTTGACCCAGGGCGCCCCCCCAGGGTTCCATTCTTGTCTCTTATCTTTTAGTCTCTTCATTGGTTCGGTATCTTTGTAATTGGGAAGTCTAGAAAATGTTCCATTTGCCTCGTAATTGGGCTTCCAGGACAACCTCTGAATTTTTGAGTGGGTACAGAATTTGTCTCTGATGTGTTAAGTCTAAGGTGTGAATCAGGGGTTCCCACTTGTTGAGAAAATGTTTGGTTCGTTTTATGATGTCACCCTGTGTGTCTACTTGTTCCCGAATCATTTGCTGTTGTAACTCTAGTTTGAGATGTGTTAGTGTTGGCGGGTCAGGTTCCATCCACTTCTTGAGGATGAGCTTTCTGGCAAGCAGTATAACATTATGAACAAATGCCAAGTGTTTGTTTGTGTCCGACTGTGTGTGGAGGAATATCACCACTTGCATGTTTAGATCTATACTCCCTCCCGTAACTCTCATTGCCCATTTGAGTGCCATGTTCCAGAATCTCGTGAGTTTTGGGCATTGCCAAATCATGTGGAGAATGTTGGGGTTTGCGTGCGCACATTTTGGGCAGAGTCCCGAAGTCTCCGGGCTCCATTTGTGGAACATCTTTGGTGTTATGTATGCATTATGTAATAATTTTGTATGTGATTCCCGGATGTCATTTGATAATGAGGCCTTCCTCACCTTTAAAACACTCTGTTCAATGATTTGGTCTGTAACTAGATTTGGAGTGCAAGTGTTCCATTTATGTTGAATTTGATCTCTTGCAGCCTTATTTGTCAGCGTTTGAAGTGCTTTGTATGTATGTGAGATTGAGGTCAGTCCTCCCTTTGTCAGAGTCAGTAGCTTGTATATTTCACAGTTGGCGTCCGGCATGTCTCCCATCCCCAGCATGCTTTGAACGTAGTGTCTTGTCTGTAGGAATGCGAAGTGGTGTTTGTGAGGTAGATTAAATTCTAATTGTAATTTGGCGAACGTTTTAACTGCTTTTTGGTCTGGCGTCAGGACTTGTCTGATAATAGTCAGTCCCTTTGTTTCCCATTGTCTGAAAGGTAATGTGGTGAAACCCGCCTGGAAATCTGGATTACCCCGTAGGGGTAAGTATACTGTATTTTTGCATGTTATTTTCAAGGTCCTGCAGATTTTCCACCATGCTCTTACGGGTTGGAGGAAAATAGTATTGTGCCCTACTATTCCTTCTAGTTGTGTGCGAGTCATGTGTGGGAGCATTTTAAGTGACCATGGAGCAATCAGTTCTGACTCTAGTGTACCATTGGTGAAGGCATTTCTGTCTAAAAGCCAGTCCATTACATATTTAGCTAAGGCTGCCCAGTTGTAGTACTCTATATTTGGGAGTGCTAGTCCCCCCATCTCTGGTGTGCACGTCATTTTTTTATGTCCTATTCTATGTCTTTTCCCTTTCCATAAAAAATGTAGTATGTCTCTATTCAGTGTCTGTAGGTCTTGTTTGTGTATGAGTTCGGGTAGCATTTGTAGTGCATACAGCAGTTTGGGAAACAGGATCATCTTAATTAGCCCTACTCTTCCCGACAGTGTCAGTGGTAGTGATGTCCAATTTAGGAGTGTGCTTCTTAGTTCCTTGAATAGTGGTCGGAAGTTAAGTCCATACCACTCTCTGGGGTCTCTGGAGAGAATAATACCTAGGTACTTAAACGAATTAGTGACAATCTTAAAGTTGTCTTGTAGTGGTTTTGTTGGCGACTCATTCCGTAACCACAGCAGTTCTGATTTGTCTTTATTTATGCAGTAGCCTGAAATTTGACCGAACTCGGTGATGATGTGCATTAAAATAGGGATATTTCGCCTGGGGTCACTTGCATATAGGATCATATCATCTGCGAAAAGGGATATGTGGAGAATTTCTTTGCCGATAGTTAGTCCTTTCGTGTTTTTCCTAATTTTGGTAGCTAATGGTTCAAGGGCCAGGTCAAATAGGAGCGGAGAAAGTGGGCATCCCTGTCTTGTACCTCTCATTAATGGGAAAGGGTGTGATGGTTCGCCATTAACTAGAATTGCTGCTCAGGGTTCGTTGTACAGTGCGTAAGTGGCTGTCATAAAGTCGCCCTGGATCCCAAATTTCCCAAGGGTTGTGAAGAGATGGTCCCACAGTATTTTGTCAAACGCTTTTTCGGCGTCTACCAGTAGTATACAAGCGTCTCCCTCCCTCTGGTCCCCCTCCTGTTTTCCTTCCCCCCAGTAGTGTGACAGAACTAGCTGTAGTTTTCTCATATTCTTAACTGAGGATCTCCCTCTAACAAACCCTGTCTGGTCTTCGTGTAGCAGGTCCGGTAATATCCCCGTCAGTCTATTGGCTAGAATTTTGGTGAATAGTTTGTAGTCTGAGTTGAGTAGTGAGATTGGTCTATATGAGGAGGTCAGTAGTGGATCTCTGTCTGGTTTGGGGATGACTGTCACATTCGCTTCCGAAAATCTATTTGATAGGTCTACCCTTCCTTTCATTATGCCATTGAACAGTAAGGTGAGTGGCTCCGCCACCTCTTCCCTGATTATTTTATAAAACTCCCCCGGTAGGCCGTCAGGGCCGGGGTTTTTTTCTAGGGGTAAAGCATCAATAGCCCTAGTGATCTCCAGGGAGTCCACTGGGCCATTTAAGGTCTGTAGCTGTACCTCAGTTATTTGAGGGAGGACCAAGTCCTTCCAAAAGTTTTGTTTCAGTTCCTCATCTACCCTCTGGGGGCTATACAGGTTGGAGTAATATTCTACGAATGTTTTATGTATGTCCTCTTTTTTGGTTAGTATTGTTCCCTGTTTCTGTATGGCCGCTATAGTGTTAGGTTTCCTGGTTAGTTTGGTGATCTTTGCTAGTAATTTACCTGTGCGATTACCATAACGATAAAATTTAGCTTGCATTTGGGTTTGGGCTCTGCCTGCTGTCTGAATAAGATGAGTGTCTCTGAGGGTCTTGATATCTTTGTAATGTATTCTGTTTTGGTCTGTCGGATGTCTAAGGTATTGATTCCTTGCATTTAGGAGTTGGCGGAGAAGTAGTTCACCTCTCTTTCTGCAAATTTTGTTTATTCTAATTGCATAAGTTGTGATCTCCCCTCTCAGCACCGCCTTTGCCGTTTCCCAAAACAATGAAATGTCGTTTGTGTGTTGCTTGTTAAGGTCTTTGTAAACTAACCATTCCCCCACCAGGTGTTTTCGAAAGTTAAGGTCGTGGTATAAGTGCGTGGGGAATCTCCACCCACACGTCTTTCTCTGAGGGGCATCAGTATTTAGCACTAGTGTCACTGGTGAATGGTCTGAGATGGTTATGGGGTCTATCGTAATGTCTCCTACCCTAGAGGGTAAATGACCCGAGACTAGGAAATAGTCTATGCGGGAAAGTGTGGTTTTCGATGGATGTGCACATGTGTAGTCCCGAGCCTCAGGGTTTCTTTCTCTCCATACGTCTACAAGACCCAGGCTATTTTTGAAGTTTTTGAGTATCAATGTTTCTCTTCTAGATCCTATCCATGGCTGTTTGGGTTTCGTATTGCTAGTGGGGTTACGGAATCTGTCCGCAGGTGTCTGGGGCGCTATGTTGTAATCCCCACCCGCTATAATGGGTAGGTCTGAAAATTGTAAGAGTTTACTTTGAAGGTGTATTAGGAATTCTCTCTTCTGTGTCTGGGGGCCATATATACCGCAGAGAATCAGGGATAGTGTGTCAATCTTTAGTTTTATAATCAAGTATCTACCCTCAACATCAGCGATCACCTGTGTGATATCGTAGTTCAGTCCCTTTCGGAACAGTATTGCAATCCCTCTCGCTCTTTTATTTTCATAGGGTGTGAAGAGTACTTCTCCCACCCATCCCTGCTTAAGTTTTTGATGTTCTATTTGTGAAAGATGTGTTTCTTCTAGTATGGCTATGTCTACCTTTTTTGTATTCAACTGTCTCAGAATCGCCTTCCTTTTAATGGGCGATGTTATCCCTCCCACATTCCAGGTGGTGATTTTCATTGTCCTACAGTGGATGTCTTGAGTGTATGGGTGTCACGAATTGTCTAGGTTGTGAGGTGTGAAGTGTTGTGTGTGGGTGTTACAGTATAGGTTGATAAGCGTTACTTACTGTTTTCTGCAGTGTTCAAAATCTTTCTATTTTCCCCCTGAGGGAGCGCCCTGAGATCAGATGGATTCTATCTATCACTATGACAAACAATAAACAGTACGGTTAGTGAGTCTGAACTTTTAAGCTTTCAAAACCTCTTCCTGAATTTGTGCAAAGGAGACAAATACATGCAAAAATTTTCAACAATGCAACAGATAATAAACAATAAACAGTAACAAATTTTCCCCCTAGTACCCGCTCCCCCCCCCCCCCACTTATAAAGGATATAAGTTTTCATGTCTCTTAGTTTTTAAGATGTTTTGCTCTATGCTTTCTAAGGCCTTAGGCAGTGTCTCTGTTTTCAAAAGTCAACTGGCTTAACGTAGTGGCCCTGTTGAGTTAGCATTTCTTAATGTTTTAGGTGCTTTATACTTCTTTTTCTATGATCCTGGCAGCAGTTCTCATCTTCCTGAAGCAGAAGGACGGTTTTCCTGATCTTGTGGTTGTCGTTGTTCGCTCTCTCTCTGCAGGTGTAACTTGAGCTGCTTTGGTGACTCAAAGAACAGAGGACCATTGGTTGTATGCAGTCGTAGTCTCGCTGGGTATAGAAGGGCTGCTGTCCTGCCTTGCTCAATGAGCTGCCTGCAGTACGGTGTAAATTCTTTCCTTCTGGCTGCTACTGTTGCAGAATAATCTTGGAACAGATATAGTTTTCTGCCTTCAAATTCCAGTGACGGGGCTTTTCTGTAGGCTTGAAGGATTGCTACTTTTGTTTTAAAGTTGAGGTACTTTACCATAACTTGTCTCGACTGTTGGGTATTTTCCCCCTGCTTTCTCGGGTCTCCAACTCTGTGGGCCCTCTCTACTGTGCATGGAAGGCATGATTGAGGAATGTGTAACATCTTTGGCAGGGTGTTTTCTGCAAATTCTATGAGTTGTGTTCCTGGGAGAGACTCTGGGATTCCTACAATCCGTAAGTTGTTTCTTCTCGACCTGTTCTCCAGGTCGTCGATTTTGGCCCACAGCCTATCATTCTGCTGCCGTAGCGCTTGAATGTTAGTTTCAGCTTCTCTATGGCGAGTCTCTCCCTCTGCAACCCTTTGTTCCACTTGAGTTAGTCTGCCATTGAATGACTTTACTTCTGTTGTAAGTGAGTCCATCCCTGTTTGTAGCTGTTCAATTTTCGGTAAGAACAGTGCAGAAATCTGTGAGACAATTGGGTGGGTGTCCATAGAAATAGAGTTCAGCATATCCTCTGCCTCTACTGGTGCCTGTGTTGTCTCCACTTGATTCTTTTTCTTATCAGCATTCTTAAGTCTGCTAGCCATTGTTCCTGTCTTTTTGTTGTATGAGTTATAGTATTTTTGCATGCAGCTTTAAAAAGTCCCAGCTAGTGCTGCCCTATATGGTGTGTTTTTATACTTGTTTCACAGCAAATTTGCAGCCTCTGTCTGTTTCCTTTCAGATCATAGATTGATGGCAAACTAAAGGTCAATGATATGTTTGCTAAGTGGTGGGTGGGCGGGGGGGGGGGGGACAGGCCCGAGCCCTCTAGCCCTGCATGGTGTGTTAGTTACTGCTGATGTTTGGAAAAGAGATAGTGATTCTAGCGGTTTTAAGTTTTAACCACCAAGCAGTCTTTTTAATATGTGCCCTGGTTCTAGGGCTGTGGCAAAAGCGAGTTTCCAGGGCTAGGTTTGGGGTCTTACAAAGCCCAAGGGGTTTTCCCAGTTTTTTAATGTTGTGGACTGTCCTTCAGCTCCTGAGAGAGCATGCAGCATATGTGTTTATATGCCCTTTTCCCTGTGAGACTGTTCTCGTTTCCCTTCTGTGTCTTGTCTTTGCGCCCTGTGGTTCTGAAGCCTATGTGGGTTTATGTGTGCCTCTCTTCTCTGTTGTGTGCCATGCAATGAGTGTGTATCGGCACTGTTCACAGCCGTCAATCTGGTGCCCACTTCACTCCCGGATAGTCTGTGGCCTTTATTGTGCTGCGTATCTGACAGTGGCGATCAGGCAGCAAATTGGCAAAATGGCGGCTTTCCCGCCATTATCCGGACCTTCCCTCCCGGCCCCTCTGATGCCTTAAAAGTTTTGTTTAGGGCTCTTACCAGGTACTCGGACTCTTGGCGCTTGTACCCTGCTTGATGTTTGGGAGTCGTGAGGCTTCTGTTCCTGTCTGTTAACTTTGCGGCTGTAGCCGCAGCTTCTCTCTACTTCGTCTGTCAGGCGGCTTCTGCGGCGGGGGAATCTGATGACTGATTCCCTGCTGATGTGTCTCCGGGCAGTTGTAGTTTTCCCTGCCAAGGATTTCAGCGTTTTATAAGGGCTCTTATGAGGTTTTTCACCAAATTAGGGGCTGTAAGCAGCGGAGCTCTTTTCCCTGCTTCCACCCTCTGTGCCCTCCCACCGGAAGTAGCTACATTTTACATGCTAAGCACTTAAATCTATCTCTATACTAATTTCAGGTAAATAAAATCAGGTTTTATTTTTCTTTGGTAAGTAAAAAAAAACTAACAGCTAGATTACGAGTTGTGCGTTAAGGTAAAAAAGCAGCGTTAACAGGTCTACTCCTAACGCTGCTTTTTTGCGCCCGCTGGTATTACGAGTCTTGAAGGTATAGGTGTACCACACACTTTTTTGGCCTTACCCCAAACCTACTTACGTGAATTTTGTAAAAGCTTTTTTCTATGGGACTTCCATAGCGCCGGAATTAAGAGTTTGTCCTGGGAGGCAAAAAAGTGGGCGGTACACCCTCTACCGCCAAGATTCCTAAAGCATTTTAAAGTCAGTAGTTATGAGTTTTACACTACAAAGCCGTAGCATAAAACTCATAACTAAAGTGCAAAAAAGTACACTAACATCCATAAACTACCTATTAACCCCTAAACCGAGGCCCTCCCGCATCGCAAACACTAAAAAAAAATGATTTACCCCTAACTGCCACCCCCAACATCACCGACACCTACATTATAATTATTAACCCCTAATCTGCCTAATGTAATAGTTACATTGTAGCTAACTTAGGGTTTATTTTTATTTTACAGGCAAGTTTGTATTTATTTTAGCTAGGAAGAATAGTTACTTAATAGTTATTAACTATTTAATAACTACCTAGCTAAAATAAATACAAATTTACCTGTAAAATAAAACCTAACCTAAGTTATACTAACACCTAAGATTATACTACAATTAAATAACTTACCTAAATTAAATACAATTAAATAAATTAAATACAATTAGCTAAATTACAAAAAAACAACAACACTAAATTACGGAAAATAAAAAAAAATTACAAGATATTTAAACTAATTACACCTAATCTAAGAGCCCTATCAAAATATAAAAAGCCCCCCAAAATGAAAAAAAAAAACAGAACCTAAACTAAATCAGCTCTTTTACCTGTAAAAAAAAAAAAATACAAACAACCCCCCAACAGTAAAACCCACCACCCACACAACCAACCCCCCAAATAAAACCCTAACTAAAAAAACCTAAGCTCCCCATTTCCCTGATAAGGGCATTTGGATGGGCATTGCCCTTAAAAGGGCATTTAGCTCTATTGCTGCCCAAAGCCCTAACCTAAAAAAAACCCCACCCAATACACCATTAAAAAATCCTAACACTAACCCCTGAAGATTCACTTACCGGGAGAAGTCTTCATCCAAGCGGCAAGATGTCCTCAACAAAGCCGGCAGAAGTGGTCCTCCAGACGGGCAGAATTCTTCATCCAGACGGCATCTTCTATCTTCATCCTTCCGACGCGGAGCGGCTTCATCTTCAAGACATCCGGCGCGGAGCATCCTCTTCAATCGACAGCTTCTTCGGAATGAATGTTTCTTTAAGTGACGTCATCCAAGATGGCGTCCCTTAGATTCCGATTGGCTGATAGAATTCTATCAGCCAATCGGAATTAAGGTAGAAAAAGTCCTAATGGCTGATGCAGTGTAGTGTTAGGTGTTAGTGTAACTTAGGTTAGGTTTTATTTTACAGGTAAATTTGTATTTATTTTAGCTAGGTAGTTATTAAATAGTTAATAACTATTTAGTTACAATTCTACTTAGTTAAAATAAATACAAACTTGCCTGTAAAATAAAAATAAACCCTAAGCTAGCTACAATGTAACTATTAGTATTAGGGGTGTTTAGACTCAGGGTTCATGTTAGGGTGTTAGGTGTAAACATAAAATGTGTTTCCCCATAGGAATGAATGGGGTTGCGTTACTGAGTTTTACGCTGCTTTTTGGCAGGTGTTAGACCTCAGCCGACTCTCCCCATTGATGTCACGTACAACCAGCTCATCGCTGACTTAAGCAGCGCTGGTATTGGAGTGCAGTAAGGAGCTCAATTTTGACCTATGCTCAATTCTTGCCTTTTAACGCCAGGCTTAGAAAAACCTGTCATACCAGCGCTGTAGGAAAGTGAGCGGCAAGTTAACACCGCACCCCTCATAACGCAAAACTCGTAATCTAGCCGTAATAGTGCAATGCAGATTAACATCTTCTAGTTAGGAATAAGTATCTAAAAAAGACTGCTTATTCAGCTAAATTGAGAGTTTACAGTTTTGCATATGCAAATATTTCTTATCTCAGCCAATTTAGTTAATCATATATTGTTATTCATTGCAAGTATTTGAAATCTAAGCTTGTAATAGAACAATCAATAAGACCTAAACTGTG
Organism: Bombina bombina; assembly: GCF_027579735.1. Classification (NCBI taxonomy): domain Eukaryota; kingdom Metazoa; phylum Chordata; class Amphibia; order Anura; family Bombinatoridae; genus Bombina; species Bombina bombina. Next base: position 728,863,035 of record NC_069501.1, on the reverse strand, counting down.
GTTGCACTGCAGAGGAGCCAGTGTTAGCTAATTTGTTGATAAAAAGCAAACCAGTAAAACAAATCTATTATGCTTTATGGATTATATGTCTGTAGACCTTTTATTATTAACAATCTAAGCACTGAAAATATTGGGGTTATGTTTGCTACTTTTGCAAACATTAACTAAAGATTCATCAATAATTTCCCAATTGCTAATTTTTCAGCTGTTATTATTTAATAGTAATGCAGTCAATATGTATGCACATTGTTTTATGGTTTGTTTGTTTATTTAATATATTTTTAGTAAAGTAATAACCCTGAAGGAGGAGACTGGAAGAAAGGATTATGAGACCTCACTAGAGAGCAGGGCATGGGGTGAGAGAGAGGACAAGGGGGGGTTTATAAACCCACAACAGGAAGCGACAGCAGGCATTTTATCAGGAGCAGCACAGTGGGAGAATTTCTCCCCTCCCCAAGGTTACTGGTTAAGCAATGTGTTGCAGCAGTGGTGGGGTGCTTGCTCTGGTTGGTAGAGGCTTACGTCTGTAATGATGTGGATGGTACTTCCTGTTTCATCAGCAGGGGGTTGGTTTAATGGTGGTAGCCCCTCCCCTGTGTAGGGCGGGGTTTGTAAAGTGAATAGTGGGGGCAAGCACTGTGATTGGTTGAACAGTTAATGCTATTTATATTTATTTGTTATGTTAATAAAGTAACTGCAGCCTTTCAATCCCATACAGAAAGTGTGATGTTGTTTTGTTGGTGGGGTGGAATGACAACTTGAAGATGTGGGGTCATAGAATATTGCAAAAGATTGACAAAACCCAGATTAAGGTGATGGTATGAACTCAAAGTACCCAGTTCTCTAAATATTTGTGGTCTGCCAAATTATCTAACAAGTCTTGTCAGTTATGTGATGTCCCTTAAAGGGACACAAACCCCAATTTTTTCCTTTCATGATTCAGATATAGAATACAATTTTAAACAACATTCCAATTTACTTCTATTATTTTTTTTTGCTTCATTCTTTAGATATCTTTGCTGAAGAAATAGCAATGCACATGGGTGAGCCAATCACACGAGGCATCTATGTGCAGCCACCAATTAACAGCTACTGAGCCTATCTAGATATGCTTTTCAACAAAGTATATCAAGAGAATGAAGCAAATTAGATAATAGAAGTAAATTGGAAAGTTGTTTAAAATTACATGTTTTTTTATAAATCATGAAAGAAAAAAATTGGGTTTCAAATGTTAGCATGAGTTCAAAATTTCTGGATGTGAACGAGAGTACATTATAGTATAATGGTCAAAAGTTTATGTGTGACGTTAATAGAGCCATAGGTAAGCTAGATATAACACAGTAAATTATCTGAAGTACATTTTACCTAATGAGAAATAAGCTTGTAAAAAGAATTGCTGTAATATATTAGAGCATTTTCTTATTATACTATTACTTATACAGTATATAGTAGTAGTATATACTGCACTATATACTATAGTTTCAGCATGGTAATACAACTGTGCCAACATGCACTTGGTAATGGAATGAGCTTAATATAATGCTATGTAAAATAAAACATTCTATGGTTCAGCTAATGTCTAATATCTAAATTTCAATGGCAGAATGTCCTTATTCTCATGGTAATACATTTTTATATGTTATAAGGTAGAATAACTTGCAAATTCTGTTTTACCATCAAAACATGTACAGAGATTTACTAAATAATCAGCTCCTGAGTCCCTAGTCATTTTTCTGTCCAAGCAAATAGCTTTACTACCAACAGAGATATGAAAAGTATTGAATTTGCTGTTGTGCAGGTCACGTTTTAGAAATTGAAATGAAAATGTTTATCAGAATATAGATCAAATATGACAATAGAAACCAAAACTTTGTCAAATTTTTATTTACTATAATCTAAAATAAGCAGATTCACTTACCTTTATAATTTATGCGCTTTTTTAACTTATGCACTTACTGCTATGCGTGAGCAATATTGGGTTTATTGTGCCTGTTTGCGCGTCTCAGAAGGAGCATGTGTATTACAAGTAAACACGTTCGCTTGAGCGCAATTTACTTATATGCACATCAGGATAGATGCTATAGTTAACTGTTAAGCTTGAATAAAATATTGCACAAAACACATCAAGATTTCATTAAAAAGTACAGTTACATTAAGTTATAACGACTCAAAGGTATGAGGCTTAAACACAGAGATACATACATATACATGTAATACACACACACATATGTATATATATATATATATATATATATATATATATACACACACACAGTGGGGCAAAAAAGTATTTAGTCAGCCCCCAATTGTGCAAGTTCTCCCACTTAAGAAGATGAGAGAGGCCTGTAATTTTCATCATAGGTATACCTCAACTATGAGAGACAAAATGTGGAAACAAATCCAGACAATCACATTGTCTGATTTGGAAAGAATTTATTTGCATATTATGGTGGAAAATAAGTATTTGGTCACCTACAAACAAGCAAAATTTCTGGCTCTCACAGACCTGTATCTTCTTCTTTAAGAGGCTCCTCTGTCCTCCACTCATTACCTGTATTAATGGCACCTGTTTGAATTTGTTATCAGTATAAAAGACACCTGTCCACAACCTCAAACAGTCACACTCCAAACTCCACTATGGTGAAGACCAAAGAGCTGTCAAAGGACACCAGAAACAACATTGTAGACCTTCACCAGGCTGGGAAGACTGAATCTGCAATAGGCAAGCAGCTTGGTGTGAAGAAATCAACTGTGGGAGCAATAATTAGAAATTTGAAGACATACAAGACCACTGATAATCTCCCTCGATCTGGGGCTCCACACAAGATCTCAGCCCATGGGGTCAAAATGATCACAAGAACAGTGAGCAAACATCCCAGAACCACAGAGGGGGACCTTGTGAATGACCTGCAGAGAGCTGGGACCAACGTAACAAAGGCTACCATCAGTAACACACTATGCTGCCAGGGACTCAGATCCTGCAGTGCCAGACGTGTCCCCCTGCTTAAGCCAGTACATGTCCTGGCCTGTCTGAAGTATGCTAGAGAACATTTGGATGATCCAGAAGCGGATTGGGAGAATGTCATATGGTCAGTTGAAACCAAAGTAGAACTGTTTGCTAGAAACACAAATCGTCGTGTTTGGAGGAGAGAGAATGCTGAGTTGCAACCAAAGAACCCCATACCTACTGTGAAGCATGGTGGTGTCAACATCATGCTTTGGGGCTGTTTATCTGCAAAGGGAACAGGACAACTGATCCATGTAGATGAAAGAATGAATGGGGCCATGTATCGTGAGATTTTGAGTGCAAACCTCCTTGCATCAGCAAGGGCATTGAAGATGAAATGTGGCTGGGTCTTTAAGCATGACAATGATCCCAAACACACCACCTGGGCAACAAAGGAGTGGCTTCGTAAGAAGCATTTCAAGGTCCTGGAGTGGCCTAGCCAGTCTCCAGATCTCAACCCCATAGAAAACCTTTGGAGGGAGTTGAAAGTCCATGTTGCCCAGCGACAGCCCCAAAACATCATTGCTCTAGAGGAGATCTGCATGCAGGAATGGGCCAACATACCAGCAACAGTGTGTGACAACCTTGTGAAGACTTACAGAAAACGTTTGACCTCTGTCATTGCCAACAAAGGATATATAACAAAGTATTGAGATAAACTTTTGATATTGACCAAATACTTATTTTCCACCATAATATGCAAATAAATTCTTTCCAAATCAGACAATGTGATTTTCTGGATTTGTTTCCACATTTTGTCTCTCATAGTTGAGGTATACCTATGATGAAAATTACAGGCCTCTCCCATCTCCTTAAGTGGGAGAACTTGCACAATTGGTGGCTGACTAAATACATTTTTGCCCCACTGTATATAAGAACAGTCACTAATAAGATAGCACTCACTGGGTTTGAAAATAAAACTTTGCTTTTATTGTAGAATTTTCAAAGATTAAAATGATCCCATGACATTTCGGTGCCAACCAGCACCTTTATCAAATGGTTCAAACAGTTCCTTCAGGCAGATAACAAAGCCTGACATCCACAGGGAAAAACAGGTTAAAAACTATGAGACAATGCAGCTTTATATACACATTCTATCTTGATTGCAAACTTTGTTCCACTGTGTGTGTGCACGTTCACGTCACTGAGTCCACACCCCTTCCGGATTCGTAGTGTGTTGTCATAGGTGCAACCAGCACCAACAAAGCTGAAAACCCTGGTAACGGAGCTGTATGTAGCACATGGCTAATTTGCATATTCACTGCTGTGTGACGTATCAGGCTAGTGGAAGCATTTCTGTGCAGATCTGCAAAAGTCCCATATCGATGTTAAAAGCAAAGCACTGTTTGCAGAGGACACACTAAATCCTTAAAATAGTACATGTTTCATGAAAAGCTAGAAATGATACATCGTATGCTGCTGGTTTGGCGGGTATGCTTAAACATTTGGTATAAACGTGTGATAAATATTGGAATCTCATACACCACAGATCATACATGCCAATCAAAAATAAGAAATGACATTGATCTGATACAAGGGAATAGGCGTGAGTTGAAGAACAAAAAAGGGACAGACCAGCACTCTTTTGTGACTGGTATTGTGCAGACCAATTTCTGTAAGTGTTATAACTACAATATTTAAATGTTGTGTAGCTGTAATAGCGGAACAACCACAGGAAAGACTTAGCCTGCAGTGTCAGTATTAATACAGCACTTTAATAGTAATGGATGATTCCCAGCAGCGGTGTAAGAGTGAAACTGAGTGTTTGCAAAGTAATACAGCAGGTAGAGGTTAGGATAACTGCTGATATAAGTATAAATGACACTATGCAAAAATATACGGCTGATATGTTCTTAGTACTTTGATTGTTGCAAAGCATAAGATATGGTTAGAATGCAGACTGGAGATTTAAGCAGCAAATGATAGAAAACAGGTTATCCAATAGATAAGCAAAGTATTGCAAGCAAGGAATGGCAGACAAATAACAATTAGCAGTTCAATACAGATTGAGATATACTTGCAAGTACTAGCAGCTGTAGTAGAATGAATCCGGTGGTTGGTGTATGTTAACACGATGAGAAGGGAGCAGTAGCAGTGTCCGTGAAAGCTACTGGAAGGTGTGAGCGTGGAACAGCGTGTAGATCCGGCTGTACAAAGTCAATCCGCTGGAAACAGGAAGTGTTCTGTAGCTGAGAACGGAGAGGAGCTGAACAGCAAAATGTGTAACAAAAGAGTCAGGTACTTTGTTCAGGATAGCGATGAAGGCAACAAGTAGCCTAATAGGTAAAAAGGCTTGAGGCTCAATATCTGTAAGCTGGAGTGGAGGAGTGTATCCTTTCACCTGTGCCAAACAAAATAATCAAGCAAAGAGGATAGCAGGAAGTGCACTTATAAAGCAAAAGAAGGTGGGGCTGAATTAAAGGGGACATTACAGACCCCCCCCTTCAGGGCATCATCACCGAGGATGCATTGGGTTTCTGAGGGTAACGTCTATGAAAAAGAGCAACAAGACGTGGAGCATGGACCAGAGAGTGCAACAACCAAGAGTCCTCCTCCTGCCCATACCCCTTCCATCGAACCAAATACTGCAGTCTCCCACGATGTATACGTGAGTCGAGGACGCTATCAACTTCATATTCCTCATGGTCCTCGACAGTAACAGGTGGTGGAGGAACACTTAAGCGCGGAAATTCTTCACTGGTTCTGTAGGGTTTGAGCAACGATATATGAAAAGAAGGATGAATCTTGTATTTCTCTGGCAGGTCCAAGACAACAGTTGTTGGGTTGAGAATACGTAGAATACGGAATGGTCCGATGAATTGACTACCCAATTTCTTAGAAGGTATAACAAGTTTAAGAAATTTGGTGGAAAGCCACACTTGGTCGCCTACTTTATAATCAGGACCTGGACGATGTCTCGTATTATAGTAGTGTTGTTGATCAGTCTTGGCTTTGTGTAAGTGAACTTTCAGTAGTTGTAGGGCATCCTGTAGGTTGGCTAAGTAAGAAGTGACAGATGGTGATGCAGAATCTATTTTAGGCAGTCGGATGGTTTGAGGGTGATAACCATAAGTGGCATAGAAAGGGGTCATCTTAGTTGAGGTCGATACAGAATTATTATAAGAGAATTCGGCTAAGGCCAAATGATGGAGCCAGTCATCCTGCTGGTGTGTAATGTAGCATCTAAGATATTGTTCAAGGATACCATTCACTCGCTCAGTGAGGCCATTAGTCTGGGGGTGATATGCCGTTGAAAGTCTAGGATGTATGTTTAACAGTTTGCAAATTTCCTTCCAGAAATGGGAGGTAAACTGAGAACCACGATCTGTTATAATGACATTTGGTATCCCATGTAGTTTTACAATTTGTTTTAGGAAGGTATCAGCAGTTTGGGAGGCTGTGGGTAAACTTTTTAAAGGTATAAAGTGAGCAAGTTTCGTCAAATGGTCGACGACTACCATGATTGTGTTGTGATTTTGTGATGGTGGAAGTTCCACTATAAAATCCATGGAAATTACAGTCCAGGGAATATCAGGAATAGGAAGAGGTGTGAGATAACCTATTGGTTTTTTCCTCTCGATTTTGTATCGTGCACATGTCTCACAAGATGTGACATAATCTTGTATAGTTTTACCCATATTTGGCCACCAGAAATTCCTTTGCATTAGTTCGGTTGTTTTGGTTATACCTAAATGACCAGACAGAGGATGATCATGATAATGATCTAGGATTCTGGATCTTAATTGTTTTGGTATGTACAATTTCTGATTCATTGTGAGAAGACCGTTTGGTTCTTTGTGCAATTGAAATTGTGTAGGCAGCCTGTCACTTTCTAAAGCCTCTAAAATATCAACTTCAAGATTGTTTAAAGTTCCGATTATTTTATGAGAAGGTATCATTTGTAAAGTGTCGTCTGTGTGTGGTCTGTTATCTGACAGTCGAGAAAGGGCATCAGCTTTGAGGTTTAGTTTGCCTGGTCTGTATGTTATTAAAAAATTAAATCTATCAAAAAAAAGTGACCAACGCACTTGACGGGAAGATAATGTCTTATTCTGTCTTAAATATTGAAGGTTTTTATGATCAGTGTAGATAATGAAAGCTTTGTCAGTGCCTTCTAAGATATGCCTCCAGACCTCCAGTGCACATTTTATTGCCAGCAACTCCTTGTCACCTACTGAATAATTAACTTCAGCGGGTAACAACGTTCTGGAATAAAAGGCAATGGGGTGAGTAGGATGTTTCTCATCAGATCTTTGGGATAAAACTGCACCCAAGCCCGTGTCTGAGGCATCCACCTCCAGAATGAACTGACAAGTATGATCTGGTAAACTTAAAATTGGAGCGGTAGTAAAACAGTCTTTTAGTAAGTTAAAGGTTTGATCAGCATCTGGGGTCCACCGAAATGGAACTGCCTTTCTGGTTAGATTTGTGAGTGGTTTCACAATAGTAGAAAAGTTGTATATGAATCTACGATAAAAATTAGCGAACCCTAAAAATCTCTGTAGAGATTTCAAGTTAGTGGGTTTGGGCCAGTTCTTAATTGCCATCACTTTTTCGGGATCCATCTGTACTTTGTCAGGGGAGATAATATAACCTAAAAATTTTATTTCATGTACATGAAATAAACATTTTTCTGCCTTTGCAAATAATTTATGTTCACGAAGTCTTGTTAAGACCCACCTGACATGTTTTATGTGTTCCTGTGTATCTCTAGAATAAACCAAAATGTCATCGAGATAGATGATAACACACACATCAATTAGATCTTTGAAAATGTCATTTATAAAGTGTTGAAATGTGCCAGGGGCATTGCACAGCCCAAATGGCATAACCTTATACTCAAAGAGTCCGTACCTCGTTCTAAAAGCTGTCTTCCACTCATCCCCCTCCTTGATTCTTATTAAGTTATAGGCCCCCTTCAAATCCAATTTAGTAAAAATGGTGGCGCCATTTAAGCGTTCTAGGAGTTCGGGGATGAGTGGCAGAGGGTAACGGTTCTTTATGGTAATTGAGTTCAAGGCCCGATAATCGATGATTGGTCTTAGTGACTGATCCTTATTAGTAACAAAAAACATGCCTGCAGCTGCAGGTGAGACAGAGGGTACTATAAAGCCTTTTCTCAAGTTGTCATCTAAGTATTCCCTTAAATGTTGCAACTCCTTCTGTGAAAGTGGATAAATTTTCCCGTATGGGATTTGGGAACCAGGGATTAAATCTATGGGGCAATCGTATACCCTATGAGGAGGCAAGACCTCAGCCTCTTTTAGATCAAAGACATCAGTTAAATCATGGTATTCAGCAGGAATAGCTATGTCTACTGCTCCAAGTAACTGATAGGGGAAACAAGTGGTTTTGCAGTAATGGGAATCAAATAAAATATTAGGTTTCACCCAATTTATACTCGGGTTATGTTTTTTCAACCATGTATATCCCATAATAATAGGATGTAAAGAGTTTGGTATTACATCGAAACTGAGATATTCAGTGTGACCATGATTTGTAGTAATTAACAAAGGTATGGTGTGCTGTGTGATGGGTCCGTTATGTATGAAGGAACCGTCAATAACTTTTATAAACACAGGTGTATGCTTATCAACACAAGGTATTTTATTTACAGAAACAAACTTAGAATCTATGAAACAATCATAAGCCCCGGAGTCAATTATTGCGTCAGTCTTGATTTGTTGGAGATCCCACTGCAAAGACAGAGATAATGTGAATGATTGGTGGTCTACACTTAATTTAGGTGTGGCAGAATTTATACTAGTCAGCTTACCCTTCTTTTGTCGGTTTAAAATTGGACAGGATGAAACTGAATGATCCTTATTCGCACAATAAAGACAGAGATTAGACATGCGTCGTCTCATTTTTTCCTCAGCTGATAGAGGACCTTTAATGGCACCTATCTCCATGGGTGTTTGTTGGTGATTATGTTTTTCAGTAGTGGGGAACAATAACCTTCTAGGGGGTGTGTCTGTTGATAATTTTTCAGAGCGTCTCTCCCTAAACCTACGGTCTAAAGTGGTTGCTAGTTTCATTAATCCTTGCAATGTATCAGGCATCTCCAGCCTTGAAAGTTCATCTTTAAGTGTGTCATTAAGTCCCAATCTAAACTGATTTTTCAGGGAAATGTTATTCCATTGGGAGTCAGTTGCCCACATTTGAAAATCAGTTATAAACTCCTCAACAGGACGTTTACCCTGTTTAAGTGCTCTGAGTTTAGTTTCTGCTTGAATCTGGGTATTACTATCCTCATATAAAGCTGCCATGGAAAGAAAGAATTGATCAATGGACTCCAAAATAGGATTATTTGACTCAAATAGTCTGTTTGCCCATGACCTGGGTTCGGCAGTTAAATAAGATATGGCTGTGCAGACTTTTATTTTATCAGAACAATAGGTCCTGGGTTTCATGGTGAATAGAAGATAACAGGCATTTTTAAAGTCTCTGAATTCATTTCTTTTCCCTGAAAATAAAGCTGGTGGATTTACCTGTGGCTCTGGAGATTCAGGGTTTTTTGGTGCAACTATGTCTTTAACCAAATTCTTTAAGGCTTTGTTCTCGGTTTGCAAATCTGTAAGTGCTCTTGCCAGATATTCAACTTTTTGATTAAGAGTATCAATTTCAGTTTTCACAGTTTGGGGATCCATTACTATTAGCAGCTATATTTTAAATTTATTTATTTTTTTTTTTTTTTTTTTTTTTTTTTTTTTTTTTTTTTTTTTTTTTTTAAGGCTTGATTATTATGTTATAACTACAATATTTAAATGTTGTGTAGCTGTAATAGCGGAACAACCACAGGAAAGACTTAGCCTGCAGTGTCAGTATTAATACAGCACTTTAATAGTAATGGATGATTCCCAGCAGCGGTGTAAGAGTGAAACTGAGTGTTTGCAAAGTAATACAGCAGGTAGAGGTTAGGATAACTGCTGATATAAGTATAAATGACACTATGCAAAAATATACGGCTGATATGTTCTTAGTACTTTGATTGTTGCAAAGCATAAGATATGGTTAGAATGCAGACTGGAGATTTAAGCAGCAAATGATAGAAAACAGGTTATCCAATAGATAAGCAAAGTATTGCAAGCAAGGAATGGCAGACAAATAACAATTAGCAGTTCAATACAGATTGAGATATACTTGCAAGTACTAGCAGCTGTAGTAGAATGAATCCGGTGGTTGGTGTATGTTAACACGATGAGAAGGGAGCAGTAGCAGTGTCCGTGAAAGCTACTGGAAGGTGTGAGCGTGGAACAGCGTGTAGATCCGGCTGTACAAAGTCAATCCGCTGGAAACAGGAAGTGTTCTGTAGCTGAGAACGGAGAGGAGCTGAACAGCAAAATGTGTAACAAAAGAGTCAGGTACTTTGTTCAGGATAGCGATGAAGGCAACAAGTAGCCTAATAGGTAAAAAGGCTTGAGGCTCAATATCTGTAAGCTGGAGTGGAGGAGTGTATCCTTTCACCTGTGCCAAACAAAATAATCAAGCAAAGAGGATAGCAGGAAGTGCACTTATAAAGCAAAAGAAGGTGGGGCTGAATTAAAGGGGACATTACAGTAAGCTGGGTCTTTATCCTATAAAGGGGCCATAGTCAAGTAGTGTGTTAAGTCCCCTAGGCTCTACAGTGTCAAGAGTGTAAATCCATTTGGTTTCTCGTTGAATTAGGATTCTGCCACGATCACTTCCCCTGGTTAGAGGTGGTATATGATCTATGATCATGGTCCTCTGAAGTGCCCTTTTTAACGGCATCCCTAATGGCATGTCTATGATTAGCCATTCTTTCACGGAACATTGTGATGGTTTTCCCTACATAGACAGGGAGCACTGACAAATCAGGATATAGATCACATAGGTGCTGCTGCATGTGACTCTGTGTTGTATCCTATAGCGATTGTTGCAATGTGGGTGTTGAAAGGTGGGACCCATCTGCATCCCATTACAGTTGATACAGTCTCCACATCCGAAGCATCCTTTCTTGGTGGATTTGAGCCATGTATCCTTTTGTTAGGAATCCTCAGTCTTAACCAAGATGTCCCGTATATTCCTGGCACATCTGTATGCCATACGGGGAGGATTAAGTCTCCAATTCAATAGGCTCTTGTCAGTCTGTAGAATGTCCCATCGATTGCAAACTGCTTTAGAAACACAGTGATGATCCAGAGCAAACGTTGTGATGAAGTTCAAGTCTGCAGTAGCAGTCTGTTTCAGTGCCCTGGTCTGTGCCAAAAGTGTGTTTTGAGATTGACCATTCAATCGTTGTCTAGCTGTATCAATGACTTTTTTTGCATAACCTCTAGCTTGTAATTTAGTACACATGTCATCCAACTGAGTATGGAGGATGGTAGAATCAGAATTGTTGCAAACTACTCTCGTTAACTGAGAGGCGATAATATCCAATTTTTGATGGTCGGGATGCAACTAGTAGATAAGACAAGCGAGTTTCTGTCTGTAGGTTTGGTATAAAGCGAGGGGCCAAACCTAAATGACCTTTCTGTGGGGACCTTAAACATATACTCAAATATTTGAGGATTGGAGTGCAGGTCTTTATTTACCAAGGGATATATATATATATATATATATATATATATATATATATATATATATATATATATATATATACATACAGTATATATGTATATATATATATATATATATATGTGTGTGTGTGCATCAGAGCCCTTTGCAGTCAAGTAGATTAAAACATGTATAATCATATTTATAAAATATTCATATTTAATAAAGTATTATACTGTGTTTTTAGTGCAAATATTTCACATGCAATGTTCTTCACAATGGAAATATGTTCTAAGTATTTATAAATAGATATTCCTATATATATATATATGAAAGTGGTGACTGGCTAAGCAGAATATGGCCATATTGTGTGACTAAGTTCCCAATATTATTTAAAAAAGAATAGTTGTCTCTTGATGTATTTGCAGGCAATTTTTTGCAGCAGTAAAAAATATGTTGTGCTTTGGAAAATGGATGTGCGCTGATACCTCTTTGTTTGTGTAATTACTGGGTCATATTGGCAGCACTCCCAGATGTGGATTTAAACTTTTTGTAAGGTGTGCTAAAAAAAAAATGTTGTATTTGTATTTAAAATTACCAGGGAGACGGACCATCTCCCATTGTTTGAAGCACCCCACCCAAGTTCAGGTGTGCTCATAACAGTGTTATAGAGTTGTGAATAAAAAGCCAGGGAGTCTCATTCTATTATGAAGAGTAAAAGCAGGAATGTTTCAGCCCTCTGTGGCAAAAAGTACAGAGTAGTACCAGTCGAATTGGGGCACCTTGAAAGTGGTGACTGGCTAAGCAGAATATGGCCATATTGTGTGACTAAGTTCCCAATATTATTTAAAAAAGAATAGTTGTCTCTTGATGTATTTGCAGGCAATTGTTTGCAGCAGTAAAAAATATGTTGTGCTTTGGAAAATGGATGTGCACTGATACCTCTTTGTTTGTGTAATTACTGGGTCATATTGGCAGCACTCCCAGATGTGGATTTAAACTTTTTGTAAGGTGTGCTAAAAAAATTTTTTTGTATTTGTATATATATATATATATATATATATATATATATATATAGGGGCAAAAAAGTATTTAGTCAGCCACCAATTGTGCAAGTTCTCCCACTTAAGAAGATGAGAGAGGTCTGTAAATTTTATCATAGGTATACCTCAACTATGAGAGACAAAATGTGGAAACAAATCCAGACAATCGCATTGTCTGATTTGGAAAGAATTTATTTGCAAATTAGGGTTGAAAATAAGTATTTGGGCAATATAAAAAGTTCATCTCAATATTTTGTTATATATACTTTGTTGGCAATGACAGAGGTCAAACATTTCTGTAAGTCTTCACAAGGTTGTCACACACTGTTGCTGGTATGTTGGCCCATTCCTGCATGCAGATCTCCTCTAGAGCAATGATGTTTTGGGGATGTCGCTGGGCAACATGGACTTTCAACTCCCTCCAAAGGTTTTCTATGGGGTTAAGATCTGGAGACTGGCTAGGCCACTCCAGGACCTTGAAATGCTTCTTACAAAGCCACTCCTTTGTTGCCCGGGTGGTGTGTTTGGGATCATTGTCATGCTGAAAGACCCAGCCACATTTCATATTCAATGCCCTTGCTGATGGAAGGAGGTTTGCACTCAAAATCTCACGATACATGCCCCATTCATTTTTTCATGTACATGGATCAGTCATCCTGTTCCCTTTGCAGAGAAACAGCCCCAAAGCATGATGTTGCCACCCCCATGCTTCACAGTAGGTATGGTGTTCTTTGGTTGCAACTCAGCATTCTCTCTCCTCCAAACACGACGAGTTGTGTTTCTACCAAACAGTTCTACTTTGGTTTCATCTGACCATATGACATTCTCCCAATCCGCTTCTGGATCATCCAAATGTTCTCTAGCATACTTCAGACGGGCCCGGACATGTACTGGCTTAAGCAGGGGGACACGCCTGGCACTGTTGGATCTGAGTCCCTGGCAGCGTAGTGTGTTACTGATGGTAGCCTTTGTTACATTGGTCCCAGCTCTCTGCAGGTCATTCACTAGGTCCCCCTGTGTGGTTCTGGGATGTTTGCTCACTGTTCTTGTGATCATTTTGACCCCACGGGCTGAGATTTTGTGTGGAGCCCCAGATCGAGGGAGATTATCAGTGATCTTGTATGTCTTCAAATTTCTAATTATTGCTCCCACAGTTGATTTCTTCACACCAAGCTGCTTGCCTATTGCAGATTCAGTCTTCCCAGACTGGTGCAGGTCTACAATTTTGTTTCTGGTGTCCTTTGACAGCTCTTTGGTCTTCACCATAGTGGAGTTTGGAGTGTGACTGTTTGAGGTTGTGGACAGGTGTCTTTTATACTGATAACAAATTCAAACAGGTGCCATTAATACAGGTAATGAGTGGAGAACAGAGGAGCCTCTTAAAGAAGAAGATACAGGTCTGTGAGAGCCAGAAATTTTGCTTGTTTGTAGGTGACCAAATACTTATTTTCCACCATAATATGCAAATAAATTCTTTCCAAACCAGACAATGTGATTGTCTGGATTTGTTTCCACATTTTGTCTCTCATAGTTGAAGTGTACCTATGATGAAAATTACAGGCCTCTCTCATCTTCTTAAGTGGGAGAACTTGCACAATTGGGGGCTGACTAAATACTTTTTTGCCCCACTGTATATATATATATATATATATATATATATATATATATATATATATATATATATATATATATATATATATAAATAAATACACAAGAAAAATGAACCAGTAGACAGAATCCACTGGATCACTCCTAGGTGCTCACTATCAGGAAAAAGGTATGCCACAAAGTATATACTCTATACCCAGCACCTCATATAAAAATTCTAGCAAGATGAATCCAGCTGCCAAACCCCAAATAACAGAGGAGACCTATCACCCCTCAAAAGAAATAAAAGAAGGAAGAAGCAGGGTGGCGCAGAGAACCCAAGCTAGAAAACACAGCAAATAAAATAAAATACAATACACAGTAATACTGAGATAATATATGGTAAAATAAAATAATAAAATAATGATAATAATACTACAATTATAAATTAGTGGTAAAATAAAATAAGATAAAAAGCAAACAGGGAAAGTCCAGGGTACATCAAAAATAGAGAACAAAGTCTTCAAGCGTTAATCCCCTATTGGATGTACACTTCAGGGAACCTCAATCAAATGAGGTAAGAATGTAGCACTTTCATAAATGGGCAAGGCACTTCCTGTAGAATAGATGTAGAACGATCAACTGGGTCTCCCAGAATGTAGCCTTCTGTGTCTTGGAATATAGATAGTAGAATCCTCCAAGTATCCTCGTGCTCTCTTTAGTAAGTAGTAACTTCCAGTTCCAGAATCGGTGTCATATAAGGAGAACCAGAAAAGCAAACATAGTGTAAAACTGCTTTAATAGGACATAAATGACATACAATAAGTTACACTCACATAAAAAACCTCAACTAATGAGGTATGTGGGAAGCACATAGACGTAATAACACTGTAGCCCAGAAGTCCAATGAGCATCCGTAATGGGGATGATAATTCAAAGAACAGATACAGGCTCCACAATCACAGAGGCACCAAACAGTTCATACAAAAGGGCAATGTACCTTCCTTAATGGTCTTACTCGTTTCGAAGGGTAGAGTAAATTAGGTTCCCTTCTTCATCAGAGATATTACGTCTATGTGCTTCCCACATAGCTCATTAGTTGAGGTTTTTTATGTGAGTGTAACTTATTGTATGTCATTTATGTCCTATTAAAGCAGTTTTACACTTTGTTTGCTTTTCTAGTTCTCCTTATATGACACCGATTCTGGAACTGGAAGTTACTACTTACTAAAGAGAGCACAAGGATACTTGGAGGATTCTACTATCTATATTCCAAGACACAGAAGGCTACATTCTGGGAGACCCAGTTGATCGTTCTACATCTATTCTACAGGAAGTGCCTTGCCCATTTATGAAAGTGCTACATTCTTACCTCATTTGATTGAGGTTCCCTGAAGTAAGTGTACATCCAATAGGGGATTAACGCTTGAAGACTTTGTTCTCTATTTTTGATGTACCCTGGACTTTCCCTGTTTGCTTTTTATCTTATTTTATTTTACCACTAATTTATAATTGTAGTATTATTATCATTATTTTATTATTTTATTTTACCATATATTATCTCAGTATTACTGTGTATTGTATTTTATTTTATTTGCTGTGATTTCTAGCTTGGGTTCTCTGCGCCACCCTGCTTCTTCCTTTATATATTATATATATATATATATATATATATATATATATATATATATATATATACAGTATATATTAATACATTAATACATATATATGTCACGCCGCTCCGTCTTCTTGTGGCCGTATGCCCTGTTCCCATGGCCGTTGCCATGGATGCGACGGTTCCTTCTGGCGCACAACAATGACTTCATCGCCAAGCACCAGGTCTCCCTGATGCTGATCCGGATCGCAGCTGTGTGTCCTTGGCGCCAATCTGCACCTATGTAAGTACCTTTGTTACTTACAATCCTTGCCCAAGTATAGGTTGTCTTGTGCTCCCTGGGTGCTATGTTCTAGTGCTCTGTTTGCTAATTCTGATTGCCTTACTATTGCTGAACTCTGCCTGTATGTGACGACTCTACTGATTAACCCCAGAACTGCTAGATTGCCTTACTGTTGCTGAACTCTGCCTGTATGTGACGACTCTACCGATTAACCCCTGAACTGCTAGATTGCCTTACTGTTGCTGAACTCTGCCTGTCTGTGACCACTGTACTGATTAACCCCTGAAATGCTAGATTGCCTTACTGTTGCTGAACTTTGCTTGTCTGTGACCACTCTACTAATTAACCCCTGAACTGCTGGATTGCCTTATTGTTGCCGCACTCTGCTTGTCTGTTACCACTCTACTGAACAACCCCTAAACTTCTAGTAATATTTGTAATCATCATGCAAATGCTCTAGTTTTCACAAGAGGGGACTGCAAAATAGATCAAGCATTGTAAATAACTGTGTCCCTTTTGTTCTCTCAAAGTTACTGAGCATAAAATATCAATCAATAATCAGTCAGTACGTGCACCTTTTTTTTTTAGTACCAGCAACTTTTCTTTTACAAAAAACACTGTATATAATCATCTATATAAATAGCTATAGATATATATTTTACCAGAAAATCATCAGATATTAGATATTTATGAATAAATAGAACACATTATGCTATGTGAAGAACATTGCAATTTGAAATATTAATATTTTATGATGGATTAGTGCACTTGAGAAAATACTATCTGGTATGTTCAACTTCTTTTTTTCCACTCTTCGCACAGTATTGAAGTCAATGGGGAATATGTTAATGCGGTTGCAATATAAAACTTCAGCTTTTTTCACGTGTCGGGTTAGCGCTCGTGCAAAAACTTTTTAATTTCAACTTATAAACTCAAGGTAAAGCGCAATTAGCACGCGTGCAGGAGTGATAAATATCTCTTCACTCGTAATTTAGCCCTTATGTGGCTAATAGTAATCTAATGATCTTTAAAATACACAAAATATAATCCCATATTTTATGTAAATGTGTGTATATTGTATACCTTTATCTATATCTATTGACAAGATTGCAACAGCCAATTCCATTTTATCATCTTAGAATCAACAAATGGCACAGGTAGATCTAGAGTGATATTTTTAGACTCCCTAATGTTTACACCAGTTGAGACTTTTGTATTCCTATGGCATTTGCAACCTCAGAGCATCGGTTTACAAGAATTGAATTATTTTCTTTGAAAGATGGCATTTTGTATAATGCATAGGTAGTGCTCCTTGAGGAACAATTAGCACTTAGAATGATCATTTGGAAATGAAGATCAGGCATCATTCCAGGCTCAAGAATGATATCTTACTTTCTATGGTGATCATTTTTTGCTAAATGAAATGGATTTGGTTGTGTATTTTAATACAAAGACACACACACAACTGAATTGTTTGCAGTTTGAGAAATGACCACACAGTGATCTTATGTAATAAGTTTTGCATATCACCTGGCAATCATGGATAAAGTTTAATTAGTTTTTTAATTAAATCTGAAAAAGGACACATGCATATCAACTATATTTTTAATCTAATTTGTTCTGAATTTTTAAAATAGACACCATTTTATTATTTTTTAAATTATTCTTTGTCATATTATGGTTCTTATGGCTTTTGGTTTTAGCTCTTTAATGGCAGTTAAAGATTCTGTTACAAACTGGGAAAGAAATGCAGTTTAGTTCATATTGAATCAATCTGAAAAGTGAATTTTAAATAATTTTGCTCAGAGAAAAAGACGCCACAATTTCTAATCAAATGGTATGAATACAGTTGACATGATTAGATAAACAATTACATACATCTTCTGTTTTGGCCACATTACAAGTGGAGCAAAAAAATATTAGCTCTATTGTGCTTTACCATTGCTCGAGCAATAGTCTAGGGTAAGCTTACATCTGTATACTAGATAGCTCAGGTGCACTATATCCTTCACATAATAGACTTGTATGTTTGTGCACAGTAAAATTCATGTCAAATATTGCTTGAGTGCTTAGCCATTGGTGCACTAAGCCAAGGGTACACAAGTTGTTGGGTTTGCATACAATTCTCTGCTATAATATTAATAATAATGGTTCACTTAAAAAGTACTACATTTTGCAGTGGTATTTTGGATCTTGCTTGAGTGCAACACTTAACTCACCGCTTGTAACATAAGCACAATAAGGGCTAGATTATGAGTAGAGCGCAAAATTGCACAATGTTTGCGCTCCATTTAGTAATACCAGCGGACACACATGTGCATTGGTATTACAGGTTCAGCACAATGCGAACGCAGCCTCGCATTCACATTGCAGGGATATTTTGCACTCACAAGTGCGCACTTCCATAGGCTCCAGTGGGAGCCACGTTCTCATGCCGTGGGCAGCAAATTTTAAATATATATGAATATATACATATATATTTATGTGTTTATATGTCTATATACACATATTAGCACATAAATATATATGTATATAAGCATATACAAATATATTTATAGGAATAACACAGTCCTCATAGACCATAATGTAAAGGTACTTTTCAGTGCCGTTTTTTTTCTAATACCCCACATCCCCTCACTTTAACCCTTCATAACTGCTTTGTGCACTTATTATTTAAACAAATAAAATGCTACATTTTTTTATTTTAAAAAAAACTACACCACACTTCATTTTTGGGGGCAATTGGGGGATATTTAAAATTAACCAGGGATCTGATCTCTGGTTAATTTTGTGGAGCACTAATTGCACTACTTTTAATGGCTGATTATTTATTGTGCACCCAGAAATGGGTGAATTTGCCCATTTACGGGTGCATGATAAATTAGAGCTCCACTTGTAATCTAGCCCTAAGGTCTTCTTTAGTCTGCCTGGAAGAAGACCTTCACTGCCGGACTTCAGGAATTGTGAGTATCTATGTCGGGGTTAGTGTTAGTATTTTTTTTATTATTATGGGTGGGTTTTTTTTTAGATTAGGGTTTTTTTATTTTTTAATGGGCAAAAAAAGAGCTGATTGCCCTTTTAAGGGCAATGCCTATACAAATGCCCCTTTAGGGGCAATGGGTATTTTAGGATTTTTTTAGTTAGGTCTTCTTTATTTTGCGGGGTTGGGTTGGTGGGGGGTTGTATTGTTATGGGGAACTTTGTTATTTTTTTATCCAAAAAGAGCCGATTTCTTTAGGGCAATGATATACAAAAGGCCCTTTTAAGGGAAATTGGTAGTTTAGTGTTAGATTAGGGATTTATTTTTTATTTTGGGGTGGCTTTTTTATAGGGGTATTAGATTAGGTTTAATTGTTTTATTTTGGATAGTTTTGTTTATTTATTTTTCGTAATTTTAGAGTTTGTGATTGTTTGTAATGTAAGGTGTTTTTCTTTCCGTAGTGTTAGGATTTTTTTAATTTTGTAATTTTTTTTTTTATTTTTTTTAAGTTTTTCAAATGAAAAATAAAAGTAGAGATATTACAATATCATAAGAATTTGAGAAATTTAAAAAAGGAATAATAAAGAAAGTAAAATTAATAAAAATTCTGTGTACTGAGTCATTTCCAGTCAATGTTGTACATTAGTTAAACGTTTAGCGAGATATTCATCATATATACCAATATGTCTTATATAAAAAATACTTTAAGACCTATTCTTGTATTCTTTACCTAAATATGTAACTTTATGATGACGGACGGATCCTAACGATTATGGTCATTTAGAGGTTCTTGGGGTAAGTAGTGTCAGTTTTAGGTGCATAGAGAGTGTGCTTGTTTCTCATCCCAGTAAAATTCAACTTGGGCAAAAAAGTCCCTTTTCCCTTTATATGTGTATGCCATTCACTCTAGCAGCATAGTAAATTAATCCACTCTTTTGGATGGGGAGGGTGTGTTTTTTCCCAATATCTGGGGATAATTTTCTTAGCTGTATTGACTATAATTCTAAATAATGTTCTTTGGAATTGACAAGGTAATTTGATGTGGCCATTGAGTAGGATGATCAAAGGGGTTTTGGGGATGGAACTGTCTAGTAATTTTTCTATTATTCAATGTATACTGTTCCAATAAGGTTGTATAGTTTGGCATTCCCACCATATATGTAGAAGAATGCCCTTGTGACCGCAATTTCTCCAGCATCTGTCTGATACAGTGGAGTATATTTTGTTCAGTCTCTGAGGCATAAGGTGCCAGCAAGAAAGTAGTTTAATGTTAGTTTCTAATGTGCTGACTGATAGTGAGCTTTTTGCGGTGTTAAAAGTATTTGTTGTTTTTCTATTGATGTGAGAGAAATCTGTAGTTCTGTTTCCCATTTAGTCATATACAGTGGGTCTAATTTAGTATCTGCATTTATTATTATCTTATGAAATAATTACAGTAAATGTGTGGATGGTGTTCCTGAATGGCATATATGTTCAAATATAGTCAGTGGTTTTTTAATTAATGTGTATGGATGTCGTCTCGTATTTGGAAATATGATAGCCAGTGTATGAAGGGAAAGCCTGGATCAGTTTTAAGCTCTACCATGGGTTTTACTATTCCTGATTGTAAAACATCGAAGATTGGGATGTTGTTTATAGGGTTGTTGGAGATCATGCGTACTGGGGGATTAGTGAATGGGAGGTTTGGATTTCTTAAGATTGGTGTAAGAGATGATGGTATTGAGGTCAGTGGTTTGTATCTACGTATCATGTTGTCACATATTTTAAAGGTGTCTAGGATCAGATTGCTTTTAGGAATAAGAGGATTTCTATCTTTATCACTGAGACCACACATACTGCCCAGATTACCCACCGTAGCTATATTTTCTTCTAACTCAACCCATTTTTTCAGTTTTCCCCCTCTATGCCAATTCCAAATATTTCACTAGTTTTGATGCTTGTAAATATATAAGAAGGTTGGAAATTCCCAATTCTCCTTTTTCTCTAGTTCTGTATGATAGATTTTTAGTCATTCTAGGTCTTTGGTTTAGCCATATAAAGTTGTTTTAGAAGGATTGTGCAGTGTTAAAGAAAGAATTAGGAAGTGCTAGAGGTATAGTTTGAAATAAGTATAAGATGTTTAGTAAAACATTCATTTTTATTAATGCTACCCTGCCCAGCCAGGAGATGCGCTTTGAGCGCCAAGCTTTTTTTAATCTTGTTTTTTATTGCATAGAGTGCAGAGTAATTATTGTCGTAGAGATTATTGCTGTTTTGAGAAAGTTGTATCCCCAGATAATTAATCGTTTGTGCATTAGCTAGATATTTAAATCATTTAATGGATGTTAAAACATCTAGGGGAACATTAATATTTAGAATTTCAGATTTTTCTATGTTTATAAGAAAATTGTAATATGTGCCATATTTTAATATTTCTTCTTCCAGATGTTCAATGGATTATATGGGGTTTGTTAGCTGTAATTTATTTTAGTTTTTTTTGGTATCTTTTTTTTTTTTTTTAAATAGTAATGTTAGGTTTATTTATAGTTTAAGCTTTATTTCACAGGTAAGTTTTTTATTTATTTGAAGGTATTTATATTGTAACTTTAATTTAAAGTTAGCGGGTGTTAGGTTTAGGGGTCAATAGTTTAATTTAGTTTGTCGAGATGTGGGGGGTTGGCTTTTTGGGGGTTAATAGGTTTAGTTTAGTATTTGTGATGTGGGTGTTTGGCGGTTTAGGGTTAATAGGTTTAGTTTAGTATTTGCAAACTGGCTGTTTGGGGATTTAGGGGTTAATCGGTTTAGTTTAGTATTTGCTATGCGGGGGTGGCAGTTTAGGGGTTAATAGGTTTATTTAGGTGTTAGCAATGAAGGGGCAGCAGATTAGGTGTTAATAGTTTTACTTAGGTGTTAACAATGTCGGTGGGTGGGCGACGGATTAGGGGTTAATAGGTTTATGTAGTGTTGGTGATGCAGGTGGGTGGTGGATTAGGGGTTAATAGGGTTATTTAGTGTTGGTGATGTGGGTGGGCGGCGGATTAGGGGTTAATAGGTTTATTTAGTTTTGGTGATGTTGGTGGGTGGGCTGTAGATTAGGGGTTAATAACTTTATTTAGTGTTGGCGATGCGGGTGAGCGGTAGATTGGGGGTTAATATCTTTATTTAGTGTTGGCGATGTCGGGGGCAGCAGATTAGAGGTATTTAGACTAGGGGTTTATGTTAGGGTGTTAGATTTATACATAACTTTCTTGTATCCATAGACATCAATGGGGAATGCGTTATAGCAATCATCATTCTGCAATCGCATGTTTTTTTCTAACACTTTTTCTCCATTGATGTCTATAGCGGAATACGTGCAGGAGCACGAGCACCTCAGTTCAGGACTTGGCTTTTTGTGTGGTATATGAAAATTGGAATATGTGCCATATTTTAATATTTCTCTTTCCAGATGTTCAATGGATTGTATGGGGTTTGTTAGCTGTAATTTTTTTTTTTTTATCGAGATGATGGGGGTCAGCGTCTTAGGGGTTAATAGGTTTAGTTTAGTATTTGCGATGTGAGTGTTTGGCGGTTTAGGGGTTAATAGGTTTAGTTTAGTATTTGCGATGTGAGTGTTTCGCGATTTAGTGGTTAATAGGTTTAGTTTAGTATTTGCGATGCGGGGACGGCGGTTTAGGGGTTAATAGGTTTATTTAGGTGTTAGCATTGGGGGGCAGTGGATTAGGTGTTAATAGTTTTACTTAGGTTTTAACGATGTGGGTGGGCAGCAGATTAGGGGTTAATCGGTTTATTTAGTGTTGGTGATGCGGGAGGGCAGTGGATTAGGGGTTAATAGGGTTATTTAGTGTTGGTGATGCGGGAGGGCAGTGGATTAGGGGTTAATAGGTTTATTTAGTGTTGTTGATGTGGGTGGGTGGCAGATTAGGGGTTAATATCTTTATTTAGTGTTGGCAATGTTGGGGGGCAATGGATTAGGGGTATTTAGGCTAGGGGTTTATGTTAGGGTGTTAGATTTATACATAACGGTCTTGTATCCATAGACATCAATGGGGAATGCATTATAGCGATCGCCATTCCACAATTGCAGGGTTTTTTCTAACACTTTTTCTCCATTGATGTCTATGGGGGAATACGTGCATGAGCACGAGCACGTCAAGTCAGGGCTTGGCTTTTCTGCGGTATGGAGCTTATCGTACCATACCGCACAACAAAATACGTTTTTTTAAAACTTTTAATGGCAGCGCTATGTGAAGTGCGGTACCGCAAAATTTTTAGTGTTATTTACGCACCGGGTTTAGCGTTTTTCTTTTTTATTGGTATAGGAAAATAATTACCTCTTAAAGGGATCGGAAAGTCCAAATTAAAATTGATTCAGATAGTGCATGTACATTTAACATACTTTTAAAGTAACTTCTATTATATTACCAAATTTACTCTTCTTGAAACAGTTCTATTTTGGTTTGTAATTCATCTGCTTTCACCATTATCCAGGCTGCATTTCTATGTCCTTTTAATCAGTTTTAGTTTTATAATTGTTTAGATTTATGACTATTTTGCTATCTGTTATCTTCTTAGCTGTGTAAACTTAGCCTACACTTCTCTTCTCCTACAATCTAATTTGCAAGTATGTAACTCCTTTGTAGCTAAACTACATGTAATCAGGTTTATGTAATTAATTCATTAGTAGTTAGATTTCACTGCTATAAACAGAAAAAAACTTGCTCTCTAAGGCCCTGATGTTCAAAACATTGACGGCCATCAGGAAATTGCATCTATTGCCTCTTCGGCATCACAGCCTGTCCATCGGAATGTTCCAAATAAAGGGGACATGTCCGAGCAACGCTGGCGAGGGGCGATGTCGCTCCCATAGAAATCAATTGGAGCTTGACGTCATGACTCACATCAACAACATTGCCACTTGTCGCCATTTTACTGTGGAGGGGGTGCTTATTTGAAGTGTGCTTACACCGCACAGACAGTGTGCTCACTGAAACTAAAATTAGCTTCAGTGTAGGCACACTTCAAATATTGCTGTGGGGACTTAGGTTTTACTACACTTAAGCTAATAAGCTCAGGTGATGTTGTCTTGGCAGCTGATAGCTGGCGAGACAAACATGGCTGCTACTCTCCTCGCAACCTGCATTTTGCTGCTTTGAACATATCAATCTTTTGTGAATATGTCCAAAGCAAAGTGCAAGCTACTCCCATTAGCACTCCTCCCGAATGCCTATATCAAAGTCACATCTACTGTATATCAAAGTCACGCCTGAGCTACACTCCCACCCTACTCCACCTTGCAACCTCCCATCGACCGCCTACTGTAACCTCATGGCTAACCTACACTCCCCCGTCACTTTTCAGCTAACTTCCCCTGAATGCCTACACCTACATCATGCCTAACCTACACTCACCCGGAACGCCCAGCTAAGTCCCTAATACTGCCTACACTGACGTCATGTATAAACAACACTCCCCTGTAACACCCATCTAACTGCCTAAAGTAAAAAAATAATTAACTATAATAAACTATTTCATAAGTAATACACCTCTTTATTATAACTACATATCTATGTTGCTAAAGTTATCATCAATGTTTAAACAATGTGTCACAGAGATGCGCTAAAATTCCAGCGGTTGACTGCCGGAGGACTGGCAAAACCTCCTTAGCCTATTTGGGCTGTTGAAACTCAATTTTGAACCGGAATTGAGCCCCGGACCACTGGCAGCAGCCGACTGTGAGAGGGCCAGCAAAGTAATGATACTGACTATAATATCATAAATCTGCATAATGATTTAATTACTATATTTTAATCCAAGGACTGACTGTTATATCTACAATCTTTTAAATAAAATGCATGATCATGTATAATTCATATTCGTTTAAGTATTGGATATATAAATTAAAATCTACATATTCTTGCATGATGAATTTTTTGTTGTAAATAAAAATATATTTTTAAAATAAATATTTAAGTTATAAAAGACAGTTGTATTATAATTATAGTATCACATAACTGCATACTTGTTATGCAATAAAACAATTGTAACACTAATGCCTTTTGTAACTTGAATATAAAATTTAAAATACATATTTATATTTCAAATAAAAAACACAAGACAAAACAATAGTTAAAACTTTATACATCATACATAAGAAAGCCTAATATTTTAAAAATTGTAGATAAATGCACCCCTAAACTGCCCTAACCTAATCACCCTATCAACCCCATACAAGTATGGGGTGTGGTTAGGAGATTAAAGCCTAAATCACCCCCTCCCAAAGCAAACTAGAACTACACTAACAACTAAATCGCACACTAAACTAACTACCCTCTAAACTAAACCCCCCTCTAAACTTACTTCACTAAGTTACAAAAAAATGTAAAAATAAAATAGGTTACAAAAAATAAAAAATAAATTATCCAAAATAAAAAAAAATATACCTAACACTACTTTGCATGGCCCTTAAAATACCCTCCCCCAATTGAAAAAAATCCTTAACTCTAAAATAAATTACAATAGCCCTTAAAAGGGTCTTTTGTAGGACATTGCCCTAAAGCAATGAAAACACTTTTGCTTTAAAAAGTAAAATGTTACAAAACCCCCACCTACTTTAAAGTAACCCCCGACTCCCAAAATAAAAATACCTAGGCTACAAAATAAATTTAAAAATAACAAAGCCTATTCTTAAAAATAAAAACCCTAACTAACCCCAAAATTGTTACTCACAGTTGATGGGGACTCCGGCTCCTCTTGATCCATCCCGGGCTCATTTTCATCCATGGCTCCTCTTCCACCACCTCTGCTCTGCAATCTTCAATCATCACTGTCAGGGCCCATCTTCATCCATGACTCAGAGGGCCCATCTTTACGGCGGTGTTGTTGGACTTTGGTGGGTTCATGGAAGCATAAGGTGTTAATATATATAGTTTGTGGTGGGTTCATGGCAGCATAGGAGATTAAAAGTTAGCACTTGCAGTGGGTATGTGGTGGCATAGGGGGTTAATAGTTAAAACTTGTGATGGGTTCATGACAGCATAGGGGGTTAAAAGTTAGAACCTGCAGTGGGTTCATTGCGGCATAGGGGGTTAACAGTTAGCACTTATGGTGGGTATGTGGCAGAATAGGGGGTTAATAGATATAATTTGTGGTGGGTATGTGGTGATTTAAAGGTTAATAGTTAGTGATTTGCGGTGGTTATGTGGCAGCATAGGCGTTAATAGTTAGAACTTGCGGTGGGTTCATGGCGGCATAGGGGTTAACAGTTAGCACTTATGGTGGGTATGTGGCAGAATAGAGGGTTAATAGATATAACTTGCGGTGGGTATGTGGCGATTTAGAGGTTAATAGCGACTTGCGGTGGGTATGTAGCAGTTTAGATGTTTACTAATTTAGTGTTAGTGTGCGATCGTGGGGTACTTCGGTTTAGAGGTATTATGATTTGCCTTTATTAAGACAGCAGTAATATTCCAGGGATCGTTTACTATACATCACCAATATGGTCAGCGATGCTGGGTGTTGCTTAAGCATAGCGGTGGATCATTTGGAATATTTTGCCACCTCATAGCACTTTCCATCATCAGGGCCTAAGCCTTCGCTCTCTGGGCCCTGTTTCTATGTGGCCCTAGCTACAAGTGGCAACAGAGTTGGAGTTAGAAACTGCAATATTCATTTCATAGCATCCCACTAACAGGCAATCCTTACTAAATATACACCTGCACTATGCAATTTATGGGCTCCATTTATCAAACAGTGGATGCTGCTTCGGAGGCACATCGTTTCTTTTACTCCTGAAACGAAATTTAAGAAACAGAAGTCATAAAAAGGTGGCGGATTGAATTAATCCAGATTCGATACGATAAGGATGATTGACAGCCCCTGCTAGCGGGCAATTGGCTGCCAGTGAGCATGGGGCAACATTGCACAAACATTTCTGGTGAAATGCTTGTGCAATTAATAAATGTGGACAGTGAATCGTCCTCTCGACACGTGATAAATCAAGCTCTATGTATTTTCTGTTTGTTCTATCTTCCCTTCTCCTAAAACTCACTGCATGTCACTATATCAATAATAATACTATTCATATCTCACTCTACCTTCTCTCATCCTCTATGGTGTCCTATCATGAACTACTATGCCTCCTTAGACATACTTCCACATCTAACTCTCCTGTCTCCAATTATACCTGCTCTTACAAGTCTCACTCTCACCTTCTCTCACTCACACTCCTATTAGTTTGTGATGCTGGTGACATCTCTCCTAGCCCTGTCCCTGTAGCAATCACCAAACTGCCACACTCTCACTCAAACTCCCACAGTAAAAACTCATGCAATCCTAACAATCTAATTTCCATTAACCCACAGCACTTATCACCTTTCTTTTCTTGTGCTCTGTAGAATGCTCCTTCTGTCTGCAACAAACTTACATCCGTTCATGACCTACTTGTCTCTAACGCTTTCAACCTTTTATCAATTACCGAACCCTGGCTATCTTCTTCTGATACTGCATCCATTGCTGTACTCACATGGCAGTCTCCATTTTAGCTCTCTTCCTCCTGCTCCCATCAGTAGCTACCTCCGCTTTCCTCTCTCTTCTTCTCTTCCGAAGTTCACTGCATTCACCTGTTCTTTGGCAGTCATCTATCACCCTCCTTGATTCACCTCATAATTCCTAAACAATTTTGCACTTGTAGAAATCGGCACGCTGCAGATCCTCTCCAATTTTCCAAACTTATTCAACATCTCCTCCCTCAAATATCAACAATAACCTGCCCTGACCTTGCTACAGCCCACTACAACAATACTCTATCCTCTACATTAGAAACTCTTGCTCCCCCCCAACTATGCAAAACATTATGTTGTCCATTACAGCCCTGGCACTCTCAGCAAACGCACTACTTGTAAAAATGCTTGAGCACTGCTGAGCATGCCTGGAGGAAATCTCATTCTGAACCTTATTTCCGCCACTGCAGGGAGTGCAGAATTATTAGGCAAATGAGTATTTTAACCACATCATCCTCTTTATGCATGTTGTCTTACTCCAAGCCGTATAGGCTTGAAAGCCTACTACCAATTAAGCATATTAGGTGATGTGCATCTCTTTAATGAGAAGGGGTGTGGTCTAATGACATCAACACCCTATATAAGGTGTGCATAATTATTAGGCAACTTCCTTTCCTTTGGCAAAATGGGTCAAAAGAAGGACTTGACAGGCTCAGAAAAGTCAAAAATAGTGAGATATCTTGCAGAGGGATGCAGCACTCTTAAAATTGCAAAGCTTCTGAAGCGTGATCATCGAACAATCAAGCATTTCATTCAAAATAGTCAACAGGGTCGCAAGAAGCGTGTGGAAAAACCAAGGCGCAAAATAACTGCCCATGAACTGAGAAAAGTCAAGCGTGCAGCTGCCAAGATGCCACTTGCCACCAGTTTGGCCATATTTCAGAGCTGCAACATCACTGGAGTGCCCAAAAGCACAAGGTGTGCAATACTCAGAGACATGGCCAAGGTAAGAAAGGCTGAAAGACGACCACCACTGAACAAGACACACAAGCTGAAACGTCAAGACTGGGCCAAGAAATATCTCAAGACTGATTTTTCTAAGGTTTTATGGACTGATGAAATGAGAGTGAGTCTTGATGGGCCAGATGGATGGGCCAGTGGCTGGATTGGTAAAGGGCAAAGAGCTCCAGTCCGACTCAGACGCCAGCAAGGTGGAGTTGGAGTACTGGTTTGGGCTGGTATCATCAAAGATGAGCTTGTGGGGCCTTTTTGGGTTGAGGATGGAGTCAAGCTCAACTCCCAGTCCTACTGCCAGTTTCTGGAAGACACCTTCTTCAAGCAGTGGTACAGGAAGAAGTCTGCATCCTTCAAGAAAAACATGATTTTCATGCAGGACAATGCTCCATCACACACGTCCAAGTACTCCACAGCGTGGCTGGCAAGAAAGGGTATAAAAGAAGAAAATCTAATGACATGGCCTCCTTGTTCACACTTATAGCACTCATGGTAGGCATAGAGTTCAAATAATACTTGAAATTTGAAATGATCAACAAATAGAATCGCAAGATCTCTAGCGTGAATAAAGCATAACTTTTAATTTGTTAACACATAAAAAATGGAGTTAAAATTAAGGGATGTGCAATTTAAAAACAATTGCTCGCAATAGGATAATATGTTACAAATATTATGTCTCAAATTGTGATTCAATAGGTTCAGATGTATATAAAATGAGTTATTTATATATGTGAGAAATCTTGGATCTAATACAATGTTAAATCCAAATCACATAATAAACTTCACTTGTATTGGAAGATAATAATACTTATGAACCTAATAGATTGTGAGAGTATAATAACTATTTGTACAAATAACTAATATCAATAAGATTAGTTCATTACAAGGAGTTATAGATCAGTATATGTATTGCATACTTGAGTATCCAAAAAATTGGCAGTGGACAATATGTTAATATATACTTGGATGTCACATATCAGTACGTTTATGCATACTTGGGTATTCCAGGATTGCCTAACAATAAGGGCACTTTTGATGCTGGTAGCTAAGTTTATGGGTTCATTCCACTACACTCTTCACAAAGTGAGAATACAATTATACTTGGGTATCAGATATCAGTGTGATTAGTGCATACTGTGATATTTCAGCATTTTCCCAAGAAATCAAGTTATTAGTGAGGCTGACAGCTAAATTGTGTCAAATATCAATGGATTTTATGCATACTGTGGTATTTATAGCTTGCCTCACAATAAGGTCACCTGTGGTGCTAGTAGCTGAATTCGTGGATTGATTCCACTCCACCGTTCCAGTACAAAAACCAATATTACAC
This sequence comes from Bombina bombina, assembly GCF_027579735.1. Classification (NCBI taxonomy): domain Eukaryota; kingdom Metazoa; phylum Chordata; class Amphibia; order Anura; family Bombinatoridae; genus Bombina; species Bombina bombina. Next base: position 728,833,179 of record NC_069501.1, on the reverse strand, counting down.
TTGGGTATCAATGTCGATGTGATTAATACAGTTTGTAATGTTTCAGTATTCTCCAGTCATTCTGGTTATTTGTAAGACTCGTAGCTGAATTTGCTAATATTTTCTACAATCGGTAGAGTTAGCTGGATAATACCCCAATTGGCTGGTATTATATGTGGATACTCCAACACAGATTTAATCATATTTATCTTAGCCCATATATACCATTCTTATATAAATAGTTTTAACACATACTCTGTCAATACTAGGAAGGGTTAATAATTCCCTAGATTGTTGGGTGAGTTTGTCAATAATGGATTGCTAAATCCTGCATGAGAGTAAGTGTAATTTATAAGAATATAATATTAGTGCGCAAAGGATAAGGATACAAGTGAACTTCTAACCACACACTGTGGCAGTGTCTAATACAGGTCTTAACTGCTGCCGGATAAGATATATTAAGTCAAATGAATCGACTAGACATACATATAATGACAGCTCTGTTGAGACCTTTAATTGTCTTTATTTAATTAGAACTGCACTAAACATCCTTGCGCAAATGTGTAAGGGCTGCACAATTTATTTTGCGCACTAATATTATATTCTTATAAATTACACTTACTCTCATGCAGGATTTAGCAATCCATTATTGACAAACTCACCCAACAATCTAGGGAATTATTAACCCTTCCTAGTATTGACAGAGTATGTGTTAAAACTATTTATATAAGAATGTTATATATGGGCTAAGATAAATATGATTAAATCTGTGTTGGAGTAACCACATATAATACCAGCCAATTGGGGTATTATCCAGCTAACTCTACCGATTGTAGAAAATATTAGCAAATTCAGCTATGAGTCATACAAATAACCAGAATGACTGGAGAATACTGAAACATTACAAACTGTATTAATCACATCGACATTGATACCCAAGTGTAATATTGGTTTTAGTACTGGAACGGTGGAGTGGAATCAATCCACGAATTCAGCTACTAGCACCACAGGTGACCTTATTGTGAGGCAAGCTATAAATACCACAGTATGCATAAAATCCATTGATATTTGACACAATTTAGCTGTCAGCCTCACTAATAACTTGATTTCTTGGGAAAATGCTGAAATATCCCAGTATGCACTAATCACACTGATATCTGATACCCAAGTATAATTGTATTCTCACTTTGTGAAGAGTGTAGTGGAATGAACCCATAAACTGAGCTACCAGCATCAAAAGTGCCCTTATTGTTAGGCAATCCTGGAATACCCAAGTATGCATAAACGCACTGATATGTGACATCCAAGTATATATTAACATATTGACCACTGCCAATTTTTTGGATACTCAAGTATGCAATACATATACTGATCTATAACTCCTTGTAATGAACTAATCTTATTGATATTAGTTATTTGTACAAATAGTTATTATACTCTCACAATCTATTAGGTTCATAAGTATTATTATCTTCCAATACAAGTGAAGTTTATTATGTGATTTGGATTTAACATTGTATTAGATCCAAGATTTCTCACATATATAAATAACACATTTTATATACATCTGAACCTATTGAATCACAATTTGAGACATAATATTTGTAACATATTATCCTATTGCGAGCAATTGTTTTTAAATTGCACATTCCTTAATTTTAACTCCATTTTTTATGTGTTAACAAATTAAAAGTTATGTTTTATTCACGCTAGAGATGTTGCGATTCTATTTGTTGATCATTTCAAATTTCAAGTATTATTTGAACTCTATGCCTACCATGAGTGCTATAAGTGTATTCTAGAATGGGACTCATCCCATTCCTTTTTTTGTCTCTAATATTTATCCAATACACAGCACCACTGACCCCAATTTGTATTGCAGCACACAAGCTGCTTAATAAAATGAGGGTATAGTCATAGCAAATAACATCATACGGTAGTGCCATTGATACCCCCCCTTTTTTAAAAAAAAAAAAAAATGGCCTCCTTGTTCACCTGATCTGAACCCCATTGAGAACCTGTGGTCCATCATCAAATGTGAGATTTACAAGGAGGGAAAACAGTACACCTCTCTGAACAGTGTCTGGGAGGCTGTGGTTGCTGCTGCACGCAATGTTGATGGTGAACAGATCAAAACACTGACAGAATCCATGGATGGCAGGCTTTTGAGTGTCCTTGCAAAGAAAGGTGGCTATATTGGTCACTGATTTGTTTTTGTTTTGTTTTTGAATGTCAGAAATGTATATTTGTGAATGTTGAGATGTTATATTGGTTTCACTGGTAAAAATAAATAATTGAAATGGGTATATATTTGTTTTTTGTTAAGTTGCCTAATAATTATGCACAGTAATAGTCACCTGCACACACAGATATCCCCCTAAAATAGCTATAACTAAAAACAAACTAAAAACTACTTCCAAAACTATTCAGCTTTGATATTAATGAGTTTTTTGGGTTCATTGAGAACATGGTTGTTGTTCAATAATAAAATTAATCCTCAAAAATACAACTTGCCTAATAATTCTGCACTCCCTGTATAGGCCAGATTAGCAGTGCAGAGGTATTTAATGCTCCCACTCGCTTGCTCACTACACTACCAGTATATCTTTTTGCTCATGTCGGGTAGCGCTCATATTACAAGTTAAAAGTAAAAGGTTTTCACTTGTGCACTAACTTGATGCATGCATAAAGTTAGGATATCACGTGTATGTTAACGTATTCCACAATAGAAGTCAATGGAGCAAAACCATACTCACGCACAAACCCAATCGCATATTCTCAAGTGCACTAAACAGACACGACAATATGCATATTTTGCATTTTAAAATTCTTCACATAGCAGAATATGTTATATTTATTCATAAATGCATATTTCTACATACAGTATATCTTATGGTATTTTGGTACAATATATATATATATATATATATATATATATATATATATATATACATATACATATATAGTAGTATAAGCATGGAATGCGCTCACTGGATTTGGATAAATAAAGTGATGTTTATTTCATGGTCATCACTTTATTTATTTATCCAAATCCAGTACTATTGAAGATTTGACTTTGCACCAATGGGAATTTGCGAGTGCAGACACATGAGGAGTGTGTGTATATATATATATATATATATATATATATATATATATATATATATATATATATATATATATACAGGGAGTGCAGAATTATTAGGCAAGCTGTATTTTTGAGGATTAATTTTATTATTGAACAACAACCATGTTCTCAATGAACCCAAAAAACTCATTAATATCAGCTGAACATTTTTGGAAGTAGTTTTTAGTTTGTTTTTAGTTTTACACTATTTTAGGGGGATATCTGTGTGTGCAGGTGACTATTACTGTGCATAATTATTAGGCAACTTAACAAAAAACAAATATATACCCATTTCAATTATTTATTTTTACCAGTGAAACCAATATAACATCTCAACATTCACAAATATACATTTCTGACATTCAAAAACAAAACAAAAACAAATAAGTGACCAATATAGCCACCTTTCTTTGCAAGGACACTCAAAAGCCTGCCATCCATGGATTCTGTCAGTGTTTTGATCTGTTCACCATCAACATTGCGTGCAGCAGCAACTACAGCCTCCCAGACACTGTTCAGAGAGGTGTACTGTTTTCCCTCCTTGTAAATCTCACATTTGATGATGGACCACATGTTCTCAATGGGGTTTAGATCAGGTGAACAAGGAGGCCATGTTATTAGATTTTCTTCTTTTATACCCTTTCTTGCCAGCCACGCTGTGGAGTACTTGGACGCGTGTGATGGAGCATTGTCCTGCATGAAAATCATGTTTTTCTTGAAGGATGCAGACTTCTTCCTGTACCACTGCTTGAAGAAGGTGTCTTCCAGAAACTGGCAGTAGGACTGGGAGTTGAGCTTGACTCCACCCTCAACCCGAAAAGGCCCCACAAGCTCATCTTTGATGATACCAGCCCAAACCAGTACTCCACCTCCACCTTGCTGGCGTCTGAGTCGGACTGGAGCTCTCTGCCCTTTACCAATCCAGCCACCGGCCCATCCATCTGGCCCATCAAGACTCACTCTCATTTCATCAGTCCATAAAACCTTAGAAAAATCAGTCTTGAGATATTTCTTGGCCCAGTCTTGACATTTCAGCTTGTGTGTCTTGTTCAGTGGTGGTCGTCTTTCAGCCTTTCTTACCTTGGCCATGTCTCTGAGTATTGTACACCTTGTGCTTTTGGGCACTCCAGTGATGTTGCAGCTCTGAGATATGGCCAAACTGGTGGCAAGTGGCATCTTGGCAGCTGCACGCTTGACTTTTCTCAGTTCATGGGCAGTTATTTTGCGCCTTGGTTTTTCCACACGCTTCTTGCGACCCTGTTGACTATTTTGAATGAAACGCTTGATTGTTCGATGATCACACTTCAGAATCTTTGCAATTTTAAGAGTGCTGCATCCCTCTGCAAGATATCTCACTATTTTTGACTTTTCTGAGCCTGTCAAGTCCTTCTTTTGACCCATTTTGCCAAAGGAAAGGAAGTTGCCTAATAATTATGCACACCTGATATAGGGTGTTGATGTCATTAGACCACACCCCTTCTCATTACAGAGATGCACATCACCTAATATGCTTAATTGGTAGTAGGCTTTCGAGCCTATACAGCTTGGAGTAAGACAACATGCATACAGAGGATGATGTGGTCAAAATACTCATTTGCCTAATAATTCTGCACTCCCTGTATATACAGTATCTCACAAAAATGAGTACACCACTCACATATTTGTACATTTTTTATTATATCTTTTCATGTGATAATACTGAAGAAATCGCACTTTGCTACAATGTAAAGTAGTGAGTGTACAGCCTGTATAACAGTGTAAATTTGCTGTCCCCTCAAAATAACTCAACACACAGCCATTAATGTCTAAACTGTTGGCAACAAAAGTGAGTACACCCCTAAGTGGAAATGTCCAAATTGGGCCCAATGTGTCAATATTTTGAGTGGACACCATTATTTTCCAACACTCCGTTAACCATCTTGGGCATGGAGTTCACCAGAGATTCACAGGTTGCCGGAAGAAGAAGAGTTCGGCGTGCGGCTGCACTAATCCGGAACCGGAACTACAGATAGACCACAGGGTCCTCCAATGGTGGAACAGCTACTCCGGAGTGCCGTAGCCAGGGAGATCAAGCCCAAGGTATGTAATGCAGAAAGAAAAATAGCAGGCACTACTCGGGGGTGAAATTCAAGCATTGATTTATTAGTTTAAGCCATACATAAAAGAGAACAGGCTTAAAAATAAACACCAGCAGCATACAAACAGGAGAGTAGACACAGAGGGACTGACTGCCTGATGCGTTTCACGCCCCCTAGTGGCGCTTAATCATAGGCTAAGTTAGTGACAACAAGACACCCCTTATATACACACAAGGGAATTAACCCTGCCCCCACCAACAATACATTTAAAACATACTTATGTATTCTATAATGCATTTAAAGCTGAGGCAATTGAATTATAAAAGAGAAACAAATTATACCACCCTGCAATATTGTTATGTCTAGTGAATGCTAGAGTAATAAATACTCCAATCAACTCACAATAGGACAAAAGGGCACAAAAGGATACAGAAAGATAAAAAGGCACAAAAAAAGGGGATTAATAAACTAATATAATGAATTAATATCCAAAGTTCTATCAACCTAATCAGAGGAACCAATACTCCTATATTAAACACATATGCAGAATAACCCAAAAAGTACTAATTAAATAAATAAATTAATCAAATAATCTTCCAATTCATGATAATAATAATAAATATATATATAGCACATAAATTAGGTTAGAAAAAGAAAACATAAATCAATAAATGTGTGTAAATAGAATATATAAATAGATAGAACCTAAGTATCAATAAAGAAATTGATGTCACATTCCTTATTCATGCCATTGGGTATCCTAGTGTGTAATTTTAGAAGCCAATAGAGTTCTTTTCTATCTAGGATTTTATTTTTATTACCACCCCTTGGGGGGAGTATGACTCTATCAATGACTTGTATTGACATATCTGCTATGTGACTAAAATGATGATAATTGAAGTGATTGGCTACTGCAGAATCTACAAAATAATTTTTAACATCCCTAATATGTTCACCATGTCTTGTTCTTATCTCACGTGACGTTTTCCCTACGTATTGACTTTTACACAAATTACAGGTAAGTAGATAGACCACGTAGGAGGTTCTACAATTAGCATAAAAGTCTATTTGGTAAGTTTTATCATAGGAAGAAGTAAAACTATTACCTACTATTACATTTGTGCAAGTGGTGCATTGCCTACCACCGCACTTAAAATTACCCTTCTTTGAAAGCCAACAAGTGGGATTTTGGTGGTTTCTTGTTGTGACCATACTGGGAGATAGAAATCTAGATAGAGTTTTAGGCTTTCTTGAGACAAATCAGCAATTATCAATCAGAGGTTTTAAAATTGGATCGCCCATTAATAAATGAAGATTTTTTTAAGTATATTAATTATACTCGTGTATTGTGGTGAATACTCAGTAGAGAATACCACAGAATCCCCTGACACATGTTTTTCAGGACCATGTCTCTTTTTTAGCCTATAATTATTAGTTTTAACATGCTGTCTACATATTTCTAGGTCATCAGGGTTGTATCCTCTGTTGATGAGTCTGTTTTTTAGCTCCAAGGATTGTTCATCGTAAATATTATCAGACTTCGTATTCCTACGTAGTCTGATAAATTGACCCTTGGGAATAGCTTTAATTAAATGAGATGGATGTTGAGAAGCAGCATGCAGGATTGTATTTCCAGCAGTGCTCTTCCTATATGTTTTTGTCATGATCATGTCCCCAGTGGTGTACAGTGTAAGATCAAGAAAATGTATCTCTTTAGTATTCATTTCACCAGTAAATTTCAAACCCAATTCATTAGTACTGAAGTAGAGTAGCATGCTATTTAAAAAATCTGGATCCCTATCACTGCGCACCACTAGGAGCAGGTCATCTATATACCTGATGAAGAGCTCTATCCGTTCAGACCAGGGGTTGGTAGGGGAGTAAACATACATTAGCTCCCACCAGACAACAAAAATATTGGCAAAAGCCGGGGCAAATTTTGCCCCCATGGCCGTCCCCCTTATCTGCAGATAGAACTCTCCGTCAAAAGAAAAAAAGTTGTGTGTAAATAGAAATCTCAAAACATCACCTATATACAGTCTAACTGTATTATCCAACTTGCCCTGTCGTTCCAAGAAAAAATCAACTGCCTTAATACCAAGGTGCTGAGGTATGCTGGTATAGAGGGACATAATGTCTGCAATTATCCAACAAAAGTCCTCCTTCCACCTGATAGTATCCAATGTGGCAAGGAGATGGGAAGTATCCTTTAAATAGCTTAATTGTGTCATAGCAATAGGCTGGAGGATACTATCCATCCATTCTCCAAGTGGCTCTAAATGAGACCCAATCCCGGCCACAATTGGCCTACCAGGTGGACAGGTGGCATTCTTATGGATCTTTGGCACATGATGGAATATTGGAGTAATAGGGTGATTAGGTATCAGTGACTCCAGATCTTTAGCAGAGAAGACACCCAAAATGACACCATCCTCAATCAGTCTGGTTAGTTCCTTTTTTTGGAAGTGGGGTTACCAGGAAGCTTGCGATAAACAGTAGAGTCTGACAGTTGCCTGTCAGCTTCTTGAAGGTAAAAAACCTTATCCATCACAACTATGCTGCCACCCTTATCCAAATTCCTTATAACAATATCTTTATTTTCTCTTAAATGCTTAAGGGCTAAACGCTCTGCTCGATTCAGATTAGGGGTGGCAGCATTCCCCAAATTCCCGGTTTCCACATCCTGTTCAAGTTTAAATATGTCCTCTTGCACTGCCTTTTGATATGCATTTACTATTGGGCCCCTGAAATTAACAGGGTAAAAGGATGAACTATTCTTTTCAGGGTGTTTCAGTGCATTTAGGGGTTCATCACCATTATGATCAACACCAGGGTTATAGAGGGATTCAAGTGTAGCAACAGCACAAGCATCTTGAAAAGGTAAATGTACAGGACATACAGCACATGTACAGGACATACAGCATGTTCTCTTTTATGTATGGCTTAAACTAATAAATTACTGCTTGAATTCGACCCCCGAGTAGTGCCTGCTATTTTTCTTTCTGCATTCACAGGTTGCCACTGGAGTCCTTTTCCACTCCTCCATGATGACATCACAGAGCTGGTGGATGTTAGAGACCTTGCTCTCCACACCTTCTGTTTGAGGATGCCCCACAGATGCTCAATAGGGTTTAGGTCCGGAGACATGCTTGGCCAGTCCATTATCCTTTACCCTCAGCTTCTTAAGCAAGGCAGTGATCATCTTGGAGGTATGTTTAGGTCATTATCATGTTGGAATACTGCCCTGTGGCCCAGTTTCTGAAGGGAGGGGGTCAAGTTCCGGTTCAGTATGTCAAAGTACATGTTGACATTCATGGTTCCCTCAATGAACTGTAGCTCCCCAGTGCTGGCAGCACTCATGCAGGCCCAGACCATGACATGCCCACCACCATGCTTGACTGTAGGCAAGACACACTTGTCTTTGTACTTCTCACCTGGTTGCCACCACACACGCTTGACACCATCTGAACCAAATAAGTTTATCTTGGTCTCATCAGACCACAGGACATGGTTCCAGCAATCCATGTCCTTAGTCTTCTTGTCTTTGGCAAACTGTTTGCATGCTTTCTTGTGCATCATCTTTAGAAGAGGCTTCCTTCTAGGACGACATCCATGCAGACCAGTTTGATGCAGTGTGCGGCGTATGGTTTGAGCACTGACAGGCTGAACCCGCACCCCTTCAACCTCTGCAGCAATGCTGGCCGCACTCATACGTCTATTTCCCAAAAACAACCTCTGGATATGATGCTGAGCACATGCACTCAACTTCTTTGGTCCACAATGGTGAGGTCTAGTCTGAGTGGAACCTGTCTAGAGAAACTGCTGTATGGTCTTGCCCACCGTGCTGCAGCTCAGTTTCAGGATCTTGGCAATCTTCTTATAGCCTAGGCCATCTATATGTAGAACAACAATTCTTTTTTTTAGATCCTCAGAGAGTTCTTTACCATGATGTGCCATCAGGGCCGCCATCAGGGGGTGACGGGGTGACTCCTGTCAGGGGCCCAATGGGTCAGGGGGGCCCCATGAGGCAGGAACTAAAAAAAAAAAAATGTACTACAGCAGAGTGCTAATTGAGCATGGGAAATGTTATTACAAGGAGTAAAGTATTAGCATTTGAGAGGATTTCTGAGTGTGCACTAAACCACTATGCACAGTGTGAGACAGACTTGGCACTTTGTTTGTACAGTGTGTGCCTGAGTCAGATGGCAGATCACTTTCATTTGCAGAGGAGGTAGGGATCTTACTTAGCAAAGGTTTTTAATTTATTTGTGCAATTTCCGATTGTAACTTCGGTGTGGTAGTGTGGTAGTAGTTGTATGGTGGGGCAAGGGGTCCATAAAAACAAATTTTTTTAGCAGCAGTGTATTTATGATTATTTGACAATGCTGTAGAAATTCTATATTTAAAACCATGCAGAAATGTTTCCTAATCAATACACAAATGGAAAGGGTAGGTGCTCTTTTGGTAGATATGCATTATATATATATATATATATATATATATATATATATATATATATACTGTATATATATTGTATATATATTACATTCTAGTTTACTGCCCCTTTATGCAAGGACTTTCCAGATGCAAGGAGGCATTTTATCTAAGATTTTTACATCTGCATAACATGTTATACTCTCAGACTAAGAATTTGAAATAAGACAGGTTAATTTAAAACTGTTCAGTTTACACTAGAGCTGACTTAATTTTGAAATACATACCAACAAGCCTAAATCCTGAATTTAACCAGATCTAATGGTTTGAGTACCACAGCTTATGGTTCCACCAAGTCCATATAGAGTACAGCATTTTCAAAATCCATAAGTACAGCTGACAGATGGGAACATGTGTACACTATATTTGAAGTGGTGCTCTTGGATGGGGAAAATGGGGAAAAATCAAACAAATATATGTCAACCTTTTAAAAGTACTTTTCTTCATCTAGCCATCTACTCAGATTATTAATGTACAATTTTGATTTCACAGAATTATTTTTGTTTGCACATTTACAAATATGATTCTTTAAAAAGTGGTCTCTTAATTTCTGCAATTTTTTTTATCATGCATATCACACACTGTTGATTTAGGAGATGCAAGGTGCATAAATGTTTCCTCCTGTGAGTGTTTCTGTGGGTGTCTGTGTTTATGTCTTTGTGCTTTGGTTTGTGTCTCTATGAGTGTGTATGTATTTTTTTTTCTGTGGGTCTCTTTGTGAGGGTGGGTGTGTATGTCTTTGTGTATTTTCTCTGGATGCCTCTGTGAGGGTGAGTGTGTATGTCTGTGTTTTCTGTGGATATCTCTGTGAGGGGGGGGTGTTTTCTGTGGATGTTTCTGTGAGGGTGTGTGTATGTCTTTGTGTGTTTTCTGTGGATGTCTCAGTGAGGGTGTGTGTATGTATGTCTTTCTGTGTTTTATGTGGTTGTCTCTCTGTGTGTGTATATCTTTGTGTGTTTTCTGTGTGTGTCTATGGGTGTATGTATGTATGTATGTCTGTGTTTTCCGTGGAAGTCTCTGTGAGAGGGGGTGTTTTCTGTGGATGTTTCTGTGAGGGTGTGTGTATGTCTTTGTGTGTTTTCTGTGGATGTCTCAGTGAGGGTGTGTGTATGTATGTCTTTCTGTGTTTTATGTGGTTGTCTCTCTGTGTGTGTGTATCTTTGTGTGTTTTCTGTGGGTGTCTCTGTGTGTGTGTGTGTGTGCATGTCTTTGTGTGTTTTCTGAGGCTGTCTCTGTCGGTGTTTCCTTGGGTGTATGTGCAAGTTCAAGTTTGTGTGTGTCCCCCCCCTTGTCTGTTCCTTTTTAGGACATTTTGACCTTACTACTGATTATTCACATCTTTCTACAGACTTTGAGACTAATGAGACCTTTCGGGAAGTCACCAATCTACCATTTAACCTTTAAATTATTGTTTAGGCAGTTCAGGGCCCTTCCTTTCAGCCACTGCATGCTGTTGTCATCATTTAGTTCACATCTTCCTTTATAAAAAGATAATCAGAACTCCATATTTCGTTTTCTAAATCTCCTTTTTTACAAAACTGTAGTTTACCTCATTACTTGTCAGGTCAATGTAAACAAGTGCTGAGTGTCTGTTTGAGTGTCTATGTCTGAGTGTGTTTCTTTGCGTGTCTGATAGAGTGTCTATATGTGAATCATTATGTTTGAGTGTGTGTGTGTGTTTCAGTGTATGAGTGTGTCTGTATGTTTGTATGTTACTACCTTTACAACATTTTCAAGTTTAAATAGACACTTAAGAATAAGGTGCATATACGTTTTAGTCACTTGGTCAAAAATTGCACATGTCAAAGGAGGGGGGGGGGGCTGATCAATGGTTAAGTCATGGGCCCCCAAATTTCTAGTGGCGGCCCTGGGTGCCATGTTGAACTTTGAGTGACCTGTATGAGAGAGTGTGAGAGCGATAACACACCTGCTCCCCATTCAGACCTGAGACCTTGTAACACTAACGAGTCACATGACACCGGGGAGGAAGGGGCCAATTTGGATATTTCCACTTAGGGGTGTACTCACTTTTGTTGCCAATGGTTTAGACATTTATGGCTGTGTGTTGAGTTATTTTGATGGCGATATAATAAAATATTTACAAAAATGTAAGGGGTGTACTCACTTTTGTGAGATACTGTGTGTGTGTGTATATATATATATATATATATATATATATATATATAGTAATCATTGCTAAGTGTATGCACTCTCACCATAATTCCACAACAGCCAGGGTGCTTTAAAATTTTTTTATAAGTTCAGGTATTAAGCATTCACTGGTCTTCAGCCGTCTTGATGCAAAATAATTTATTAATGTGACGTTTTGGGACACAAAAAGACAGTTCCTTCCTCTGACAAACAACTGTGCAAAATGGCAAACTTTTAAAGGCAAGTGAAACCCTCCCCTTATTCTCAGCCAATCATGGCTGTCTGTGTGTCAAGACAGAAGAAACAATGCTTCTGATTGGATAACCGTGTGTTAATCATTAAACATAGTTCTATGTATTAGTGAATATATATATCGAAAATAAACCAAAGTGTAAGTGTAAATTTATAGTCTCATGGCCTGCAGGGAATTACATGCTCCTGGAAATAAAATCCATCTAAACATTTAAATATTGCCATGGTCATAAATTAGCCCTATTATAGCTCAGGGCCAATCATGCTCACAGAAAGGGACCACACACCCCTGATATCGGCCAATCAACTAAGGTGTATTAGAAACAATATGTTTATGTGCAACACCCACCGAGTATTATTGGTGGACATGGGCCTATTATGCGTTACTCCCTGTGTGACGTCAAGGGGTGTTTACAACCACCACGCTCATTGTAATACCATCCCGGTAGATTCGGCATAGATCGCGCACATCCGCATCGACTCCTTCAATAGTTATACATAGCTACAAAAGCTCAAACTCCGGCACCTGCCAGTAAACACAACACAATGTCACTATGGTCATGTATACCTTTGTTGCAACGCAGGACCACCCCCATTCACAAACCAGGGATTACACATCGCTAGTCACCACCAATCATCAGGTATATGAGGAAACACACCCCTACATGTGTCACTCCCCCGAGCCTCATTGGTGAATCCGCTCCTGTTATCTACAATACACTGTGGGACATTGGCAATGTTGTGTATAATTCACGTTCCTTCCACAATTCTCCCGATCAGTACAGCATCACTGCACACACAAAAACATCATCCACACACCTCACATCCTCTGGCCAGCAACTGCGATGGTAAGCAGGTCCGCATTGCCATCGGCCCAGCCAAATCCAGCCCATCTCCATAAACATAATATCTCATAGAATTATCATACAACATCAGTCACTCACCAGTGTTATATCCCTGAGCCGACATAATCACAAAGAAGCTGTCACTACTAGGTGGGTGTGCATGCCTCCCCACCAAAAGTACCCATCACAATTCCAACTCATCAGCCCATTTAGGCGTACACAATTCCCTAACCAAAATACAACCCAGTGTGTTAGTGCAAAAATATAACAAAGAATAATCATGTGTTCTACATGCAGGAGAACCCACCTAGTTGATACCCGACCTTATAATAATCGACGTGAAACCTTAGGATGTGAAGTGGGTCACTTTAGATATTGCTTGATGACAGCTCCCTTTTTTTTTTGTTGTATACACCATAACAGTCCAACATAGGAGTGCCGAACCTATACAAAGACAAGCTTTATAGCCTATTTGGGCATAACTTCAATCTACTTCTAACCAGTGCCAACTCCCTTTCAACTAAATCATCAGCCCACTTGGGCATTTTTTAATCACATGACCACCCCATGGGGTGGACAGCTAACTTGTGTCACATATAAAGACCATACCTAGGGCACTTGTATTATCCTATTTTAGAACATAAACTGGAATATCCATAATGGAGTACATAACTTATTCATGTATAAGGACTACCCAAACCAACAATGTTACTAATTCTAATAGCTGCCCCTATTGTGGGGTGTTTCCTGAATATATAGATCCGTTGTTGAAACCATCAGTCCAACTAAAAAATTAAAATAATTAAACTCAGTCCCACATACGATCGTTCTGGCCACCCTTTATCTTATGTGATATGAGGTGGAAATCATAAACCGTACACACACCATGGAAAAATTGCTATTTTAGACCCCTGCAGGCCATAGGATATTTCATGAAGTGCAATATGTGTAAATGTGATGTTGTTACTTAAATGTGTTCACACACAATTAAAAACAGATTAAAAACAATATATATGCAGACAAATCCTAACAACGTGCAGGATAAAACATAATGTGAACATTACAGAGCCAATAATTACAATATATACAGTAAGAGCATAATCACATCTTCATTGTATGCATTCAATCATTACACAACAAAAGTAGTTTAGCAATATAGCATACTGAGGGACAAAATACCTGGGCCTTCAATGTGTAGTGGTCCATCTACATTTAGTGTCAATATGTTCATATAATCCTAACAAGAACTAATATATTATGCTCTTACTGTATATGTTGTAATTATTGGCTCTGTAATGTTCACATTATGTTTCATCCTGCACGTTGTTAGGATTTGTCTGCATATATATTGTTTTTAATCTGTTTTTAATTGTGTGTGAACACATTTAAGTAACAACATCCCATTTACACATATTGTACTTCATGAAGTATCCTATGGCCTGCAGGGGTCTAAAATAGCAATTTTTCCATGGTTTGTGTACGGTTTATGATTTCCACCTCATATCACATAAGATAAAGAGTGGCCAGAACGATCGTATGTGGGACTGAGTTTAATTTAATTTTTGAGGGGGACTGATGGTTTCAACAACGGATCTATATTTTCAGGAAACACCCCACAATATGGGTGGCTATTAGAATTAGTAACATTGTTGGTTTGGGTAGTCCTTGTACATGAATAAGTTATGGACTCCATTATGGATACTCCAGTTTATGTTCTAAAATAGGATAATACAAGTGCCCTAGGTATGGTCTTTATATGTGACACAAGTTAGCTGTCCACCCCATGGGGTGGTCATGTGATTAAAAATGCCCAAGTGGGCTGATGATTTCGTTGAAATGGAGTTGTCACTGGTTGGCAGTAGGTTGAAGTTATGCCCAAATAGGCTATAAAGCCTGTCTTTGTATAGGTTCGGCACTCCTATGTTGGACTGTTATGGTGTATACAACAAAAAAAGGGAGCTGTCGTCAAGCAATACTATGCCCACCTAGTAGTAACAGCTTCTTTGTGATTATGTCGGCTCAGGGATATAACACTGGTGAGTGACTTGGAGACCAATGTTGTATGATAATTCTATGAGATGTTATGTTTATGGAGATGGGCTGGATTTGGCTAAGCCGATGGCGATGCAGACCTACTGACCATCGCAGTTGCTGGCTAGAGGATGTGAGGTGTGTGGGCGATGTTTTTGTGTGCAGTGATACTGTACTGATCGGGAGAAATGTGGAAGGAACGTGGATGATACACAACATTGCCAATGTCCTAGCAATGTATAATCCCTGGTTTGTGAATGGGGGTGGTCCTGCGTTGCAACAAAGGTATGCATGACCATAGTGACATTGTGTTGTGTTTACTGGCAGGTGCCGGAGTTTGAGCTGTTGCAGCTATGTATAACTATTGAAGGAGTCGATGCGGATGTGCCCGATCTATGCCGAATCTACCGGGATGGTATTACAATGAGCGTGGTGATTGTAAACACCCCTTGACGTCACACAGGGAGTAACGCATAATAGGCCCATGTCCACCAATAATACTCGGTGGGTGTTGCACATAAACATATTGTTTCTAATACACCTTAGTTGATTTGCCGAGATCAGGGGTGTGTGGTCCCTTTCTGTGAGCGTGATTGGACCTGAGCTATAACAGGGCTAACTATGACCATGGCGATATTTAAATGTTTAGATGGCTTTTATTTCCAGGAGCATGTAATTCCCTGCAGGCCATGAGACTATAAATTTACACTTACACTTTGGTTTATTTTCTATGTATATTCAGTAACACATAGAACTATGTTTAATGATTAACACACGGTTATCCAATCAGAAGCTTTGTTTCTACTGTCTTGACACACAGACAGCCGTGATTGGCTGAGAATAAGAGGAGGGTTTCACTTGCCTTTAAAAGTTTGCCATTTTGCACAGTTGTTTGTCAGAGGAAGGAACTGTCTTTTTGTGTCCCAAATCGTCACATTAATAAATTATTTTGCATCAAGACGGCTGAAGACCAGTGAGTGCTTAATACCTGAAATTATATATATATATATATATATATATATATATATATATATATATATATATATATATATATGTATGTAAATGAATATATATTGGTAAAGATATATACAGATATACAAAGGAATATTTATTTAGAAACACTTAGAACATTTTTCTACTATGTGCAGAACATTGGAATGTGAAATATTTACAGTACATACACCGTTAAACACTTTATTAAATATGAATATTGCATAAATAAATAAATACATGTTTTCATCTATATGTCTGTAAAACATATATACACATAAATACAATAAATACATATGTACACACATATATGTGTATATATATATATATATATATATATACTATATATATACTATATATATATGCTATATATATACTATATATATATATATATATATATATATATATATATATATATATATATACACAAACACATACATATGCATATTTAGATATTTATTCCCAAATCGAGAAAACAAACTATAAATGTGAGCACATTCAATAAACAGTGTCAGACTACAGCTAATATACTGAATAAACATTCCTATGTTCTCAAAAGCAATGAGACTCTGGCTAGGAATTTTGGAGTTAGAATCCAATTAAGCTGGCATATAGCACATACATTATGTGATAAACTAGCGAGAAGTCACGTTAGGAGAATAGTAACCAAACAACAATATAAGTGTACATTGAAAGGAACATATACTTGTAGATCATGCTCTTTCTGTGGATATATTTCAAACATCACTAAGATGGATATCTTCCCAAAGGGTGTAAAATAAATGCAGGATGTTATTTATTGTATACAATGTACATGTAAAATGTTCTATGTAGGAATGTCAACAAGAGAACTAAGAATTGGATTAGGTGAACATTTATCTAACATTAGGAATGTCAACAATGATAGAGAATATGGCAAAAAATTAAGTGTAGTAAGACCAACCTAGACCTGAACTTAAATGTTGGGTATTGGAAAAAACTGGCTAGATTTAGAAAATGTTGTAATACTGAAAAAATACTTTTGCAAATGGAAAGTCGTTGGATTTTCTTGTTAAACTCTTTGACACCTAATGGACTAAATGAGCAGATAGTTTATAGTTTATTTTTTATGAACAACATAGTATTATAGTAATATCTAAATACTGTAAGCAGATTTATATTATATGAGTATATGATTATATAATCTGTTTGTTTATTTAAAGGGACATAAAACAGGTTGAGATCTGAGCATATCCTAAAAGGGCTAATTTATTAAAAATAGTTTGCATAAAAAATGTTTAAAAAAATGCTGGCAAGTATTTTAAAATAATTTTCAAACACCCCCCCCCCCCCCCATCAGTGTTTAGACGCAGGCATTGCATTCCAACTGAGTTCACAGCTTCTAGGCATGCACCAGCAGATAATTCCTATGCATTTTTGCAATCTACCAAAACAACAATAGATATAGATACAGCCATAGACGGTAATATGTGGGTGGAGTTAAAGCTGCAGTATAAATTTGCAGCTATAGTAATTAAAGTACATATTATTATATTTTGTCTCTATCCTAACTTGTTTTATGTCCCTTGTATCAACAAGTATTGGTGCATAATTGATTATCCACATCAAGTACATTGGGTATGTTATCTTTAACACCATTGAGATATGTTATGTAGTAATGTTATTTTTGTGAAGATGCTAACAAGCTAAATTTGAGATGAGCTAGGTGTGAGTGGTGAAATATGTGAGTTTATTCATGTACAATTTGATATATACATCGATTGATGTGGAAATATATTATTCGAACATGGTGGTGAATATTTTTGATTGACTAATAGGTTTTAAATGTGTAAAAATTGATAGTGTCATAATAGAAGCATGCAGCTGGTTTATTGGTTAACATTGGAGGCTGTTTTGAATGTGTTTGTATTAGGAGATGAGCTATGTGTTAGTTATTCAATGTGTGAGTGTAATCTTAGAAACTTAGTTGTGTATAGTGATTGATATGTGAATATACTGTGCAAAATATGGTGATGGGTAATTTTGTTTTACTAATAGGGCAACAATGCTTCAAGATGTAAACAACATAGGCATCACAATAGGGGCGTAGCATTTGATTAATTGGTTAGCATTGGAGGCGTCTATTTAGATTCAATCAAGGACGTGGGATTACTATTTAGATCCCGGCACATGTACTATCAAGATGTAAACAACTTAAGCGTCATAATATGGGAGTAGCTTTTAATTTATTTGCTAATATTAGAGGCGTCTAGTTAGATGCAACTGAAGGCGTGGGATTACAATTTAGAATATGGCGCATTTGCTAGCATTTAAGATGTGAGTTACATGTATTTGAAAGATCCTTATTGGCATTATTTAAGGTGTGACATCTTTTTGTAAAATCTGATTGGTTAAAATATTGTATTTAAAGGCTTAGAAGACATGGGCTGGTATCGCCTTTGACAAATTTGCATGCGTAAAATGCCTGTCAGATGTGAGGCACAATCCTGGGGTTACAGCCATACCATTATGGGACTACTATTGCTAAAATAAGTATCGATTTTTACTGCTTCTTTATAGTTTGCTTGCTTCTCTCTTATCCCTAGTTCTAAGGCCATTCTATCTCCCCCTTTGCAGGTTTCTGTAACCATAGCATTAACTTCATAGGGATCTGCTCCCCAGTTGCGTTAATTAGTGAAGCAAAACCTATTTGGTATTTCTGTGAGTATGGATTGGTTTAACAAATTGAATATGGCTGTATACCCTTGGATTTTCATCTGCTGTTCCCCCCTTAGGTGTAAAATTTCATACTTATGTTTTATGGATGTTTTATTATTTTTTATTTCATTTTCTTAATAAAAGTTATGTTTTATATTTTCAGTCTAGACTTTTCTACCTATATTGAAGACATATGTTTCATAGTGTGTAATAGTGTGTACATATTCATACTTTAGCTGTCTCCCCTTTTGAGCCATTTGTTTATGGAAGATATAGAATATGTGACATATTTCCCCTATGATGGATTACAAGTACCCTTTTTGGGACTAATAATGAGACAACTGAGGAGGATTTTTATAGGAATATAAAAGATTCTACTTTAATTGTGGTAGTATATACATTTTTGTTAATATTTATATATATATATATATATATATATGTGTGTCTTTATGTTAAAGCTCTTTTCATTACTTTTTTTCCTAACACCTGAGACCCCATATCTTTGAGCCCTTATAACTTTTTTTGCAATATTGTTTTGAATGATTTTTATTAGATAGTATTATTATGAATGTAACTGTGCTTTGTAATGCATTTTTCATGTGTTTTGTGAACATTTTTGATTTTGCTAAACAGTTAAACCGAGCTCTGAAGTCGCACTATCCAACACGCTTTATCTAAAATTACACTCAAGTGATCGCCTTTACTTTCAACTTGTTATATGAGAACTACACCCGATATGCACAGACAGCTGCGATAAACTCCTTTTCGATCACACATAACTGTTAGTGTGCCACTCATAATCTCGCCTGATATGTTCATTCTTTATTCATACACATCTACCCTACGCTTAGCAAACAAACCTACTTCTCTTCTCTTATATCTACTCTACCTTCGAAGCCTAAATGAAACCTCTACTTTCTTCTATCCCCTCTACCCACCTGCACCAACCCGTTCATCTGCCATTAATACTTAAGATCTGGCAGGCTACTTTCTAAACAAAATGCATACTATTCAAAGGAACATCCTAACACAAGCCTGCAATCTTCCATCTCCAACTCCGGTTACCGCCTCTGCCACTCTCTGGATCTTTCTTGGTTTCTGTGATACTGCTGTCTCTTGGATCCCCTCTTAACCTTCTAACAGGTCCTTTTCTGTGTCATTTGCTGGCAACTCCTCCTCTTTATTGCCTCTGTTGGTTGGAGTATGTCATGACTCTGTCATGGGTCCTCTACTCTTCTCTATTTATATGTATTCACTCGGTAAACTTATCAACAACTATGGCTTCAAATATCACCTCTATGCTGATGACAACTAGATCTAACTCTCCACCCTGGCTCTCTCTCCCTCTGTCCATTCTCATGTCAGCAACTACTTATCTTGCATTTCTTTTTGGATGGTATTTTGCCACCTAAAGGTTAACATGTCCTTCTAATCCCCCTTCTAGCTGTTCTCCAATTTCTGACTTTTCTATCACTATCAGTGGCATCACTATATCCCCCTTAACCCAAGTCTGCTGCCTTGGAGTTACACTTGATTATAATCCTTCATGCCCCACATCCAATTGCTCTCTTCATCCTGCCATTTCTGAGCTCTGACACCGCTAAGCAACTAAACCACTCCCTTGTAATTTTCTGACTTAACAACTGAAATAACCTAATAACTGGCCTTCCTCTCTCCACCTTTCCCACCGCTCTGCTTCTGCTTCACCTCTCTGTGAGTCACTTCACTGGTTCCCCATTCACAGCAGAATTAAATTCAAAATTTACACCATGACCTACAAAAGCCCCTTACCAACATCGCTCCCAACTACATTTTCTCACTAATCAACAAATACACTCCAGCCCACCCCCTGAGGTCCAACATTGACCTGCTCTTTGCATCTTCTATCATCTTGCAGCATCAACCCACTGGAACACACTTCCTCACAATCTCAGACTTTCCCCTAATCTGTCTTCCTTTAAACTCTCCCTAAAGGCATTTTTGTTTGAGGAAACTTACCACCCAACTGATAAACAAATAAGTTTTACTTACCTAATAATTGCCCTCATTTAACTCTATACTAAAATTATTCTCAGCCTTGCAGTCCTCACCTCCAGTTTCTCCCCCTCCTACTTTTCTAGATTGTAAGTTCAGACAGAAATAGGACCCTCAATTCCTCCTGTATTTGTTTGATACATTTTGTCTTGTCTCTTACAATATTGTATCATTGTTGTACTTTTATCATTTGTATCCATGGACAGCACTGTGGAATTTGTTGGTGCTTCATAAATAAAGTATAATAATAATAAGTGGTAAATGATGCGTCTTGGAGACCTGAAGAAAAGTGTTATTTAATATATGCATATCAAATGCATGTAAAATGTGTAAGTGGAAATGAAAGGTTAAAAATAAAAAGCTAGTACTGTGTGAGTGAAGGGGCATGGAAATGCAGCCTGGATCATGGTGAAAGCAGACAAATGCATACCAAAATTAAACAGTTTAAAGGGACATAGAAAAACAGCCTGGATTGTGGTGAAAGCAGATGAATTGCTTACCAAAATAAAACTGTTTAAAGTGACATAGAAATGTAGCCTGGATCATGGTAAAAGAATTGCATACCAAAATAAATGGTTTTAAGGGAAATGGAAATGCAGCCTGGATAGTGGTGAAAGTAGATGAATTGCATACCTGTAGGGAGATAAGATGGGGAAGAGTTAGAGCAATTGCTTTGTTCATGCTTCATGATGTTAGCAGATTATTCTGGATGAAAGCATTGTGGCTGCAACTCCAGTTATAACTCAGTTGCCACTTGTAACCAAGGCCACTTATAAAACAAGGCCCAGAGAGCCAAGGCTTAGAGACAGAGTTCTGCTGTTTATAGTAGTGAAATCTAACCACCACTTGTAATTTAAGGGATAATAGCACCTCCTGTGCTATGACTTAAAAGTATGCTGCACTCTAAAAAAATTATGACCAAATTAAAATTCTTTCTAAGCACAGGGTTGCAATATAAAAATTGCACCTTGCACTATCTGACGCTCTAGACTTGTAATCTACCTCAGCATGAGCAAGCTAAAAGAGTGTAACTCCAATAAGTAAGTCAAATGTTGTGGGATAAACCCTAGCATCTTTGAGAGCAATGTTCAGACCTCACTTTTCAGAGATAAATTACAGGAAAATTGCAAAAATAAATAATGAAAGTACCCTGCAAAACTACACATTAATAACCTTAAATATATTAAAAAAATGTAAAACCTTGGGATGGGCGGAGCTAGCTAGCAAGGAGAGCAGACGTGGGTTCATAGAGCTCCTCTGCTACAATTGATTAAAAGTGGACAAATACACAAATCCCTAATGACCTAACCTGTTAAACTCCTCAGAGGTTAAGGGTAACCACGTCTGCTGACCCTTCAAAGAACGAATCTTTAATCTGTGGATTCCGGAGCTTTCTCTGTGGCATCGCTGTTCGGGCCTAAATCAACTAATGAGGCAGTGTGGATATAATTCCTCCTAACATTATTGAAGAATCCCTCTCTTAATACCCGCTAAATGGATTTGGAGGCGGCACTGCACAGGTTCGAGGATCGTGTATGTGGGATCCTAGAGGATCACTTCTCAGAAATGAACTCGTTACTCACCCAGCTCAGTGAACAGTTTTCCATCCCACATGACAGGCAAGATGGCGGCGCCATATCAGGAACCACTATAGCTATACACTCGCAGTCTCTACATGTGCTGGAAAACCCTGTTCCCCTGAAAGCAGCCGCTCCTCCGATAGGAGTACGCAGACATCTTCATGCCCCAGCTGGTGAGAAAATTCTAGACAACCTGAGAGCTCCGGGTCCTAGACTTACTATGTCGGTTTCTAAGACAGTCACAGATACGGAACGGTACGCATACCTGGATGATCCGGTGGGAGCGGCATCACACAGGCTTATTCCCGGGGCTGACTTAAGCCTTCCGCCACATGGATGGACAGTGGTTTGCGATCCCCCAACCTCGCTTCACGGAGGCGTTGAGTGGAGCCTTTCTACCTGGCTCTATAGCTCCTTCATGCCAATGCAGCTATCAGGAACTGGAGTCACATCGGCTACAGGCATTGGCTAAAGGACAGTTGTTAAACACATTCACGGCAGCCTAAACTGTTTCTCAGGGTACATGACATGATATCCTTTTGCTTATGATACATTTTGTTTTTTGGCACTCCGTTCTCTGATCACAACATATATTTCTATATATGCACCTAGTAGCTTGTGTTAAAGCATTTGTTCTTATTACCATATTTCTCTACAGCGGACTAAGCTTCAGTGAATACCTATTGGCTCTGGGAGATTTTTATGATGACTGCAATGTCGGATATGTTTCTCTCCCCAGTCAGTTTGGGACTTTTATTTTGATCTCAGTTGTCTGTTTGTTAGTTATTTTTCTCAACCACGATCTCTGTTACATAGCCTGTCTAAACACACCAACCTGTTTAATTTTAGGTTATGCATATTACAAATGAATACCGCACAGTATAACTCTCATGTAACTGGTACCACTCTCTATTAGAGATCACCTTTTATTCTACCATCAGTTTTGAGTGGATACCAGTGTTTATATTTGGAGACATTTTAAACAGGGTTTACTCATGGCATAGGTCACTGGGAGTCTATAGACCTCTGCTGATACCAATTTTTTTTTAGATATTATAATTGCCATGTATGATTCACCAGCTATGGGTTTAGGGACGCTCATATAGGGATTAGATACCACTTCTGATTTGTACACCTATTTAACTCTACAATACATAGCATAATGTTGATACTAGAGTCTACTATACTAGTTCTGGAATGTGCAGTGTTAGCCTGTTTAATAATAACTATATGGTCTGGTGATAGTTTTCAAGTTCTCTATCCCTTTGATAATCAGGAAGACCAGTAACCCCATAACACTAGATAATACTATTATGCCTTTGTATTTATATCTTACAAGTATATTGCTACTTACCATACATGTATATTTTAATATGCTTTATTGCCCCTTCTATCTGAGTGTTAAGGTTAAGCTGACCCGGCTTACATCTATATTAATATATGGCTACTCTATCCTAACTACCCTAGCTCCTAGTCCTACACTATGCACGTGAGCCCGATACCCAAGATTTACTTACCCAGTTTAATACTAACCGTTCCAATACGGGAACTTAAATTCCATATAGTTATCTTGCTATGCCATCTTTTATATCAATACACAGCTCCCATGGATTAGCGGCTACACATAATTATCCACATCTATAGATAATATTAACATAAGACCTCTTTAAGATTTCACTAGGATGCATTATCGTTTCTGCAGTTATACAGTTTATATTTTTACTGAACAGTTTTTATTTAGTTATTAAAAGTAGGTATGCTACGCAATTTCAAACTTATCTACACATTTATAAATTAAGCCTACTATGTATGTATATATTTTCCCAAGAACAAAACTGATAGTCCTTAATTGTTTCTGCCTGAGCTCCCATCAGCTTACTTAATTAGGTTAGTTGTTAATTTTCTCTCTCCTAGTATGTTTCTATATTACTAGACTCCGCCCCCCCCCCTTCTTAGACACAAATTCTATTTGTGTTATCCCCTTCTACGGGGACTGGAGAAGTCAGTTTCGTATTTGGATACACTTCTCCTTTTGGTGATCCTGCGGTTCACCATACCTGATAAAGTAGTTAAAACCTCACCCGATTAATACTGATACACTCGGTTCAAACCTATAAGACACCCATTAAATTGTCTGAACTGAATAGCTGGTCTTTAGTGTTTTATTCTGATTTCTCTTTGTTCATCTGTTCAATATTGGCTCTTCTCATCTTCCTCTATGTGAAAATTGAAATCCTTATAGGAGATGATTCCTAAACTGACTTTATGAAGTCCCTAGAAAGTTAAGTTAATTGATAGTATTGAAGTACTAGTTTGCCCCTGTGTTTACAGTCTGTTCACACTATTTAAAAATGAGGTTTAAATTCTTATTCAAAATATTTAAAAATGAGGTTTATGATGTAGATATTTTATTCATGCTTGATATGCCTGATTTAAATGATCTGTATTCCCATCAACAGCTATATTTACTATGTCATTACAACAATATATTGTTTACATATATGTACATTTATTAGTCACCTGCGTTGTGACACCTGCTGTATTGCTTAATCCTCAATAAAAAAAAATAAAAAAAATGTAAAACCTTGTTGTTGAGACAATGGTCCCCCATTTATCAAGCTGCTAAAGAGGGGTTCCGGTATTTCAGACTCACCTGAAACTCTAGATAAGTAGCAGCAGGTCTTAAGACCACTGTTGCTGTTGCTTAACGTCTCCACCACCTAAAGTGTGAAATTATCCCCACCTGATCCGATCGGGATGATTGACGGCTCCTGCTCATGATTTATTGAGCATTGCAAAATGTCACATCTAATATTAATTAGATAGTGGTACGAACTATGATCTGAAAATAATGTACACACCTAAATAGATGTCTATGAATTGGAGTTTTGTGACAGAAGAGGTAACAACTATGCACTATAGTGAAAGTTACCTCTCTGTCTTTATATAGCCACTAGCAATATATCAGTTGTACACACCGGTGTAAGTGATTTAGATACAGAGGTGGCTTTGAGTAATAGAACGTTAATCAATAAGTTGATCCAATAAGCTCTATGTACAGATACTCTGAATTATTATCACTAAAGAATCACACATTTTCCTCAAGGAGTATATCGCAGAATTAGCAGTATGTAAGAGCTGTAACATAGGAAATAGGTTATCTATCAGAGTAGTTCCTAGTAGCATAGAACAGTATGAAATAACTGGCGGAAAGACAGTTCAAATATCAGGTGTGGTTGGAATCATAACAAGGCACATCGGGAAAGCAAGTATGAAGCACATTAGTTTCCAAATATCACAGTTAACTTATTTATATGACCTGTATGGGCTGAGTTGGTCTAACAAGCGACTGCTCTGCTTGAAGGAGTGACGCTGAATGGCTAGAGCTGCAATCCCAGTGTAGTGGAGCAGGAGAGAGGCGAACTGAATCTGTGGCTGCAGCTGATGACATCAGGAGGATCAACGATAACACAGACAGTTGCCGAGGATAAGGAGGCAGCGGAGTTAGGCTGAAGTAAACCGGTGCTTCAGAGAAACTTGCACCCGAAACTTGAAGGTACCTGGGAAGTACTTTAAGTAGACCTGCACATAAGTAGAGATTCAAGCTTCTGTGGCTAAGTTCTACAATAATCCAGCATGGAACACTGGAAGGAGGAGTCTTAAATAGGCAGGATAGGAACTGCAGTTAAAGTGATAGATAGGTTATGAACACTAAGGGCTAGATTTATTAAATCTGAGGCGTACAGGGGCGCATATACGCGCCCCTGTACGCCTCAGCTTGCCTGTGGCGGGGCAAAAATACCCGCAGGTATTCGGCATTGCACATGAGCGCGTGATTGGCTGTGCGCGGGCAGGAGCTGTCAATCTCCTCCTGACTAGACCGAGGAGATTGAATTTCGCCACATTAGAGGTGGCGAAGAGGCTAAGGAAGCAGCGGTCTGGTGACCGCTGCTTGATAAATGACGGCGAGCAAGTTCTTGTGAGAACTTGCAGCCGTAGGGCGTTAATAAATCTAGCCCTAAGCATTCACGAATCCTGACACACAAGCAGGGAAACATGTCTGTCCAACCTTTGTTAACTGGAGTCCAATAACTAATAAGATTTTTACAGAAGGTGATGTTGGATTGAAAAAGTATTTCAAGCCAACTTATTTTTCAAGTGTATTATTAAGTACAGCATTTTTATGTTGTGTGGCATCATACATTCTTCAAAAATAACACATTCTACTCTATATCTTTTTATATTTATATACTAGGATATATTGTTTTGGGGGATCATGAAGTTATAAATATATATATAGAGAAGTAAAATATACTTTTCTAAACGGACGAGGAAGGCCTCTTGTGTTAAGAAAAGTGTTGCAGTGAAAACAGTTTGATACTGTCCCTATTGAAGAAAGGTTTCATGTTAAAAATATATCTAGCAGTTTTCGTTACAAAAAAAAGATGACTGTGTGCTAAGTGGGAAATTTGTTGATTATATTTAAATGTGCTATTAGAGAATAATTAGCTTAGCTTTTATTAAAATAGCTTTTATGACACTATAGAAAAAGTAGCAAGGCTATGAGCAAAAATTTTAAATATTTTTTTGATGGAACATATTAAAGGGAAAAAATGTCAAAATTATAATGTACGTTGGTACATTGCAATTTGGGATAGAAGCATTTTTGCATTAAACTTTCATTAGCAAAAATGCTTCTAGTAAGTTATTACTATTTTTCATTGGCAAAGCACATATGCTGTGAGGGTTCCGTGCACCAGTGTTCAAACACTACACCTTCTCAAAGAGTCAGTAGTGGCTTATATGACAAATTGAATCTTCACAGACAATACACAATCGGCAGCTTTCTGAGCTTTAATACTGGTAGATGGGACCTCATAGCATATGTCCATATGCCACTGAAAAACAGTCATTCATTTTACCAGAAACATTTTTTGCTAATAGAAGTATATTGAAAAAATGCTTCTATTTAAAATTGTAATGCACCCATGTAGATTCCTATTTTGACCTTCCGTTCCCTTAAAACAGTGGATGATAAATATTGTTATAAATTAAAGATAGAAAAGCTAGTAATTAATAATTAAATAATTGTTTATAAGGACACATGGAAAGCTTTCAAGGGACATAAGGGATAAACCTCCTATTACGTCTTTCCTGTACCCACATGACTTAAATGAAATACTATACTTAACAATAAGTTACATGAAATAAAAACACTTGACAACCAGTTAAATGGGCAAAAGACCGGTCACGGTCACATTTATTAACACATAAGCCTTTAAAACTAGGCCTATGTAAATATGCCAACTAGGCAACCAAAGTGCTTCAAATAGGAGAACTGTAACAGTTCTTCGCTGGTGGCGGCAATGAACTAGCTAAAATTAACCCCTACTAGCAGACGGTCAGAGCCCTACACGGTGTGTGCAGTGTGGCACGATTGCCACACCCAATTGGCGGGGAGAGAGAGCTGTAAGCTGAAAGAGGTATTTGCCTAAGATTCGTAGGGGGGAGGAACCCCTAGGTCGGCACCTAGTGAGTGTCACCTCCCCCATCCCATGGCATCACTCATCTCTCTCCCTGCCCGCTCTCTGTGCCCTGACCGACCGCCAGCTAGGGCACATACGACCAGCCCAGTAAGGCGACCCCCCCCGGTACGAGTCGTAAAACACGCTCCAAGAGGGTGGAAGACTAAATTACCCCCTGGTCTTAATGAGCTAGTTCAATTAAACCTACCCACGCCAGGGTGAGCCCTCAACATTACCCTAAGCCGCCACATCTTCATCCAGGGTCGGGTGGGCGGGAAATTTTTTTCCTTGAAGTCTGGAACCAGGAACAAAAGAGGGCTGGATTCACTGCAGTCAGGACCTATAAAGGTAAGCAGAAACACCCGCCCCCCTACTTGCAACAATGTAACATCTAGAACCTTCCAGACTTCAACTCAGTTATCCCTTAATTTTGTTACAGGCCCAGTAGAGGGCCCTCCACTTCCATAAGGGATAAACCTCCAATTATATCTTTCCTGTACCCACATGACTTAAATGAAATACTATACTTAACAATAAGTTACATGAAATAAAAACACTTGACAACCAGTTAAATGGGCAAAAGACCGGTCACGGTCACATTTATTAACACATAAGCCTTTAAAACTAGGCCTATGTAAATATGCCAACTAGGCAACCAAAGTACTTCAAATAGGAGAACTGTAACAGTTCTTCGCTGGTGGCGGCAATGAACTAGCTAAAATTAACCCCTACTAGCAGATGGTCAGAGCCCTACACGGTGTGTGCAGTGTGGCACGATTGCCACACCCAATTGGCGGGGAGAGAGAGTTGTAAGCTGAAAGAGGTATTTGCCTAAGATTTTTAGGGGGGAGGAACCCCTAGGTCGGCACCTAGTGAGTGTCACCTCCCCCATCCCATGGCATCACTCATCTCTCTCCCTGCCCGCTCTCTGGGCCCTGACCGACCGCCACAAGAGTCAACCGCCTCTTGCCGCCACAACTGACAAGCTCTTACCATATATATTAACTCTATAATAATACAACCATAAATTTTAAAACATATACATTCAAACAACCAGTAACAATACTTTCCTAATATCCCCCAGAAAAATGTCCAAGCCCACCTCCGTCAGGTGAACATCATCAGGGCGACAGAGAGCCTTGTTGTCAGCCGTCAACTCGTCATGCCTAATGGCAAAACCACCTAACGCTGTGACCCACCGCCCCATCTCCCTATTCAGCTTCTTCCTCACGTTATACGCTGCCCTCTGATTTACAATGTACCTCCAACGCAGTCGTGCAACTACGTTGGACCAACCAATCTGTACCTCAGGAAGCCAAGCACAGATCCAGCGTATGTCAGAAGCCATCTTTCGAATCAAATCCAAAACAGGAACGGACCCCATGTCGTTCCCCCCAAATGCAGCACAATAATGTGAGGCTTTCCCCACCGCCTGTGTGCATCCTGGAGCAAGGTGGGCAACTCATCCCAAGTTAAACCCCTGCGCCCTAGCCACCGCACATTAGCTCTGGATGCCGCAAATCTCAATTGCTGCCCGTCTGGCCGCTGCGACGCCCTGATGGACGCCCAGTGCACGAAGGAATGCCCCACTATCCATACCCGTTTCGCGGGGGCATTCATGCTTGAAAACATAGGATACAAAAACTGAGCAAACCATGACCTACCGATGCTTCCCAAACCACAACTACCATCAAAATCAGGACCCCTTTAATCAACTTGCGAAACCCAGCCTACATGGGTTCGCCCCCCAAAGGGCGTATATATGCTTTAAAACGACCTGACTTCCAACGCCCTAATTTCTTGATATCTGATTCACAAACACCACTGGTCGCCGCGGTAGTGGCAGCCCCGATCCTAAAGGAATGGGACGCAATTCTCAATGGATCCAACCCGGCAGCAGCCGCCGCCTTGGCCAGGACCCTTTTAAATTGAAACAACGATAACGCAGGCCCATCTTCATGAATGAATAACTGACGAAAACCCTGTGGTCTAAGCTGGCAATAATCGTTGAAACTCCTAACCGGGCAACATTCAGGGAATTCGCTTTTTCCTAGCACGAGCCAAGCTCCCTTGCCTTCTGGATCCGTCTTGGACCTAGGCACTAGAAGCAGCAGCCCATCATCCGATGGCCGCACATGCTCCCATTGTATCCCAACATACGTATCCCTCCTCGACGCAGCCACAAGTTCGCCGACCCTTAATGCCCCAGCCAGGGCAAACGAGAAGGCCGCCCTAAACAGTGCCGCCTCGAACAAGGATGAGCACACTGACTGCAGCGTACCCACCAGTTTGCGCAGTCTTAGAGGTGTAATTGGTTCTTTGCGGTCTTTTTCACGTGGGGACAACCGCCCCCAACCCTTCATTGACCGGGAAAAATCCGCAATACCGAACGCCTTATTGAAGAACGCCACGGCAGTAAGCCTGCTCTGAGCAGACAGCCTAGATACTCCCTGACTATGTAACCCCGCAAGCCAGTCAAGCACCTGTACCTGTGTAGCCGACTTTACGGTAAACCCCTGTTGGCCGGCGAAGCAGACCCACGATCTCTAGTGCTTCTCATATGCACCCCACGTCTTGGAAGCCAAGGACGCCCTTATCAGAGGGAGGACACTTTCCCAACCCCCGCCATCTGCCAAAGAAAAGGAGGGCAATTTAGACCGGTTCTCGCGGCCCCTGGCGCCACCCTCCTAAACTGATCCCATTGAAATCTGGACAGAGCATCTGCTACGATGTTTCTAACACCCAGCACGTGTCGCGCCGTGAAACGCACGTTCAACTGCAAACAACGCAACACCATGTGTCGTAAGTATGTAACCACCCTGGGAGAAGAAGCAGATAGCTGGTTTATGGCAAAGACAACGCTCATGTTGTCTGACCAAAAAATCACCGCCCGGTTGGCCAGCCTCTGGCCCCAGAGTTCGACCGCCACAATGATTGGGAAAATTTCCAACAACGTTAGGTTTCTGGTTAAACCAGCAGAAACCCAATCCACCGGCCAAGGAGCCGCGCTCCATTCGCCATTGAAATAAGCCCCACACCCAAAACCACCCGTCGCATCAGTAAATAGATGAAGCGATTGATTGGACATAGGGCCCTCCTGCCAAATGCAGACACCGTTGAATTTCTTTAGAAATTCCTCCCATACCCAGAGATCTTCTCTCATCTCCGCGGACACCCTAACCCGGGAACCCCTCCCCTTCGGGCCTTGTAGTTGACTCTCCAATCTCCTGTTGAATACCTTTCCCATGGGTATAGCCCTGCCAGCGAAATTAAGGAGACCCAACAAGGACTGCAGTTCCTTAAGTGAAATCGAGTCCGCACTGCGCACAGAGAAAACCACCTGCAACAGGCGGTCGACTTTGTCCTGTGGCAACCTACAAACCGCAGCCTCAGTATATATTTCGATACCAAGGAATGTAAGGCACGGGCAGGGACCCTGTGTCTTATCCTCTGCCAGAGGCACCCCGAATCTACCCATCATGTCTTGCATGATGACCATCATGCGTGAGCATTCATCCAAATCCGCCCTACCTACCAGCAGGAAGTCATCCAGGTAGTGGGCCATGGCCCCACCCCCAGATGCCCTCTGCACCACCCAGTGTAGAAAGGAACTAAAACACTCGAACAAGGCGCATGATAGCGAGCATCCCATGGGAAGACATTTGTCCACATAGAAAGCCCCATCCGCCTTCATACCCATCTCCTGAATGCTGACGGGTGCAGGGGCAGCAGACGAAAAGCTGACTCAATGTCCAGTTTCGCCATTAGAGCCCCAGCTCCCTTACCCCTGACGATCCCCAGAGCATCGTCAAATGACTGGTAGTGGACCGAGCTCATGTCCGGGTCGATGGCATCGTTCACCGACCCCCCTTTTGGAAACGACAAGTGGTGAATAAGCCGAAACTTGCCCGTGTCCTTCTTGGGGACTACCCCCAAAGGGGACACCACTAAGTCAGGCAGTGGCCGGGCCCCGAATGGGCCAGCTACCCTGCCCAATGCGAGTTCTTTATTCAGTTTTTCCCGCACTACTTCCGGGAATTCGTAAGCCGACTTAAGGTTCCTGTGAACCACGGAACCCACAACATCTCCCCCCACCGGGATCCTAAACCCCTCCCGCAACCCAGACCTAAGCAGCTGAGCAGCTTCTTGGTCCGGGTAATGAGCCAGCCAAGGCTCCATGGCTGTTAATCTAAGTGGGGTTGGGGCCCTTTTACCCAGGGCCCCCTCTGGATGCCGGCTTGTCAGTGCCGGGTTCCTTCCGCTTGATGCAATCCGCCCCTGAATGTGGTCCACCGCAGAATTTGCAGATGTGACGAAAGGAACAACTAGCCCCTCTGTCACATTGTTTATCCTGGAATTTCCAGCATTCTCTGCCACGCCGCTTCTGCCTCTGGGCCACTCTACTAGCCCCTTGCCGAGGGGCAGGGGTGCTGCCCGCACCCCCTTCCAACCCCAGTTTGGACCAAAGGTCAATATCCTTAGTTCCAAAGTGCAGGAGGGGGTTACCCACCATTTTCCTGCGGAAGGCCATGTCGTACTCCCGCCACGCACCTTCCTTAAACCTAGCCCGTATATTGTCAATGGTATCTTCGTATTTAAATAAGTTATGCCCCTGTGAGGGCCACTTATCTACATAACACGTGGCCAGTACCCTAAAGCAACGATGCCACTCCTCGAACGTCTCTGGCCTCTGGACCTTCTTTGGTCCTCTGCCATCCGCCGCGCATTCTCTAGCCCTACAAGACTCGGGGGACAATTCAAAAATGTTGACATAATGCCCATCTTGAATTTTTTTGACCACCTTAGATTTTAGGTGACCATATAGGGAGTGCACCAAACACGGGTATGTGTCCCCATGAGACGCCACTTTCCTAGACACAGGGGGTGCTCTCATGACCAGGAACCCCAGGGGGGGCTCCTGCGCTAACGGAACTATGTGACTACTCTGTGCTCTAGGGACCTTCCCTTTCACCTGCGCAGCAACCAGCTTTTTTATCATCTTAAACATCTCCTTCTGGCCCTTTCCCACTAAGCCCAAATCACCCTCACTCTCAGATCCCGACTCACTAGAGGATGAACCCAGCTCTACATGTGCAGATATGTGTAAGAGAAACACCGCTGGGGGCCAGTGGTGGCGCAGCTCCTGCAGGCGACTGCTGATTTCTGTCCTCTGTGGTAGCTGGCGATGAAGCAGCAAGCGGTACCGTCCCTTGCCGAGACGCAGATGCCATAGCTGGAACTGCCGGATTCATCTGGAAACCCTGTGAAAACAAGACATTTTGGGGAGTACTCCGCGTGGATGACTGGACCCCTGGGGGGTTCCCACCCTTATCCCCAGACAGACAGACACCAAACGCAGCTGCTACTGCCCTCCTGATGATCTCCTCAGTCCCACTGGCAATCTGGCCCTGTGGCCCACTCACACTCTCACTGGCGGCCGCCCGCCTTAGGCCTGAAGTCACCTGCCTATTACAATCCCTGGCAACATGTCCCCCTGAAGCTGTGCCTGCCACATCCAAATATTCAGTATCCCCAGCTGAATCCCCCTGCCTAGCCACAGTTATCCCCCTGTGGACCCCTGTAAGCAATCTGGCCTGAGCAGCACGACCGGAAATAACACCTCTCCCCCTTTGCCTTAATGCAGTAGCTCTCCTACCTCCAGGCGTCTTACCCAGTGACTTGCCACACATACCCCCAAAGCCCCCTCTCGCACGCGCCCCAGGTGCCCCTTCACCCGCACGGAGCCTCCCCAACTCACTAGTGTGTGCTCCGTGTGGTGACCTGCTCCTGCCTCCTTCGCCGCGATCTCTGCAGAGCCCGCGCTCCTCCCTGTCTGAGACATCACTCAGGGAGTATGCGCGCGACGCGACGCCGGAAGGGGCGGGGCTACGGCCCGACGCACGCACGGGCTCATGGAGAGCCCTGACCATGTGGGCGCCCTGCTCTCCGGCCTGCACCGCAGATCCACCGCCCAGACCTCCCGGGGACAAGTTCCCCGCAAGCACCTGGGCCAGTGTAAGGACCGAGGCTAAGGCCTCAGGCGGAAGGGCCGAAAGCTGCTGCCATGACCCTTGCCCGGCAGCAGCTTGGCCCGTTAGCACCCGCTCCCCCAGAGGGGGACCGGTAGGTGTATCAAAATCATCTAGATGGGGGTAAAGGGATGGGGAGGCAGCCGCATGCACTAAGGGACCCCTGGGAGGGGTATTCAATACAGGCCCCATAACCTCCCGGCTGGAGGAGGGCACAGGCCCACCAACCAACTCAGGGACCGGGACCCCAGTAATACCAGGGGAGGCAATCTGAATGGGATGAGGGCCTGAGGGAGGGCCCTGGGATCCAGAGCCCACAGCAGTGGCCCTGGCTCCCAGCTCCCCCCTCGTGTTAGGCCTGCCCTGGGCCCTGGGGGCTGACTTTGTGAACAGGGGAAGGGGGTACCACATCCTCTGATGCTGATCCGCTCTCTCTTGCAGCTCCCCTCATGCCTGGAACCTCCTTCACAACTTCTTTGTAGCACTTTGGCGGCACAGACTTCCTCTTGGCCCGCTCCATCTCCACAGAAAATTCTTCCTTGAAGTCTGGAACCAGGAACAAAAGAGGGCTGGATTCACTGCAGTCAGGACCTATAAAGGTAAGCAGAAACACCCGCCCCCCTACTTGCAACAATGTAACATCTAGTACCTTCCAGACTTCAACTCAGTTATCCCTTAATTTTGTTACAGGCCCAGTAGAGGGCCCTCCACTTCCATTAAACACCTCTTGCTTGTTTTTGTAAAATTGTGCTTGCCCCACTAACACCTACGTTACAGACTTGCTTTTTGGTTTTTCTAGGGAGCGGACAAGCACAAATGTACACAAAAGCATGTACAAATAAAATGTACCTTTATAATATGGTAAAGTGGTGCATTATCCAAAATGTATATAAGACAACATCCATCCATTTATTTATTCCTTATTTTCCTAAAAAATCTATGCAGGAATTCATTTATCTATTTATTAAAAGCTGATAAAAGTTTGTAAGTTGAGAATGCTATTAACTGTGTTATAATAGGCTTTGACTTTAAAAATATTTTATTTAAAGGTTTATTTATGTGTAATAGCCACAGAGCTTCCAATTATCCTACATGTTGCTGCATTGTCACAGACTGTAAGCTCTGTCCCACAATTCTTCCCCAGTTTCTTTTTAGTGTTAGGCCCCTATTTATCAACCTGTCAACTTACTTGCATTCGCTGGCACCAATACGCTCGCCTAAGATCGCCTAACATCGCTGCCGCGGACCTGAATACACTCTCCAAAGTTACCAAAAAATCTATCAAAAAGCCGCGCACCAAGTACGGGGCGATGAGCAGCGGACTGTTGTTAACTAACAGTCATCAATATTGCTGCTCTTTGGCTTTTTCCCAGCTTTATTGGTATACTGTTACTAAACACCGCTTCTCTACTATACTGTTTTACCCCTATCCCACTGCTCACGGACCCCGCCGCAACTAAATAAAGTTATTAACCCCTAAACCACCGCTCCCGGAGCCAACCGCCACTTACATTATACTTATTAACCCCTAATCTGCCGCCCCCTACACTGCCGCCACCTACATTATACTTATTAACCCCTAATCTGCCCCACCCTACACCGCCGCCACCTATATTATGTTATTAACCCCTAATCTGCTGCCCCTTCACCGCCGCCACCTACATTATACTTATTAACCCCTAATCTAGTCTAACCCTAACACCCATTAACTTAAATCTAATTTAAATAAATATAAATAAAATTACTATCATTAACTACATTATTCCTATTTAAAACTAAAATACTTACCTATAAAATAAACCCTAAGATAGCTACAATGTAACTAATAGTTACATTGTAGCTAGCTTAGGGTTTATTTTATTTTACAGGCAAGTTTGTATTTATTTTAACTAGGTACACTAGTTATTAAAGAGTTATTAACTATTTAATAACTACCTAGATAAAATAAATACAAAAGTACCTGTAAAATAAAACATAACCTAAGTTACAATAACACCTAACACTACACTATAATTAAATAAATTAACTAAATTAAATACAATTAACTTAATTAAATACAATAACCTAAATTAAAT
Source organism: Bombina bombina (assembly GCF_027579735.1). Taxonomy (NCBI): domain Eukaryota; kingdom Metazoa; phylum Chordata; class Amphibia; order Anura; family Bombinatoridae; genus Bombina; species Bombina bombina. The sequence continues at coordinate 728,797,292 of NC_069501.1, read as the reverse complement.
TAAATTAAATTAGCTAAAGTACAAAAAAAACACTAAATTACAGAAAATAATAAACAATTACAGAAATTTAAACTAATTACACCAAATCTAATAGCCCTATTAAAATAAAAAAGCCCCCCAAAATAAAAAAAAAACCCTAGCCTAAACTAAACTACCAATAGCCCTTGAAAGGGCTTTTGCAGGGCATTGCCCCAAAGTAATCAGCTCTTTTACCTGTAAAAGAAAATACAAACAACCCCCCCAACAGTAAAACCCACCACCCACACAACCAACCCCCCAAATAAAACTAACTAAAAAAACCTAAGCTCCCCATTGCCCTGAAAAGGGCATTTGGATGGGCATTGCCCTAAAAAGGGCAGTTAGCTCTTTTGCAGCCCAAAGCCCTATTCTAAAAATAAAACCCACCCAATACACCCTTAAAAAAACCTAACACTAACCCCCTGAAGATCCACTTACCGGGAGACGTCTTCATCCAAACCGGGCAGAAGTGGTCCTCCAGATGGGCAGAAGTCTTCATCCAAGACGGGCAGAAGTCTTCATCCAAGACGGGCAGAAGTGTTCCTCCAGACAGGCAGAAGTCTTCATCCAGATGGCATCTTCTATCTTCATTTAGACGGCGCGGGTCCATCTTCAAGACATCCGATGCGGAGCATCCTCTTCGGCCGACGACTACCCGTCATCCAAGATGGCGTCCCTTAGATTCTGATTGGCTTATAGAATTCTATCAGCCAATCGGAATTAAGGTAGAAAAAATGCTATTGGCTGATGCAATCAGCCAATAGGATTGAACTTCAATCCTATTGGCTGATTGGAACAGCCAATAGAATGCAAGCTCAATCCTATTGGTTGTTCCAATCAGCAAATAGGATTTTTTCTACCTTAATTCCGATTGGCTGATAGAATTCTATCAGCCAATTGGAATCTAAGGGATGCCATCTTGGATGACGTCACTTAAAGGAACCTTCATTCATCGGGTAGTCGTCGGCCAAAGAGGATGCTCCGCATCGGATGTCTTGAAGATGGACCCGCTCCGTGCCAGATGGATGAAGATATTAGATGCCATCTGGATGAAGACTTTTGCCGTCTGAAGGACCACTTCTGCCCGGCTTGGATGAAGACTTCTGCCCATCTGGAGGACCACTTCTGCCCGGCTTGGATGAAGACGTCTCCCGGTAAGTAGATCTTCAGGGGATTAGTGTTAGTTTTTTTAAAGGGTGTATTGGATGGGTTTTATTTTTAGGTTAGGGCTTTGTGCTGCAAAAGGCTAACTGCCCTTTTAAGGGCAATGCCCATCAAAATGCCCGTTTCAGGGCAATGGGAACTTGGGGGGGGTTGGTTGTGTGGGTGGTGGGTTTTACTGTTGGGGGGTGTTTATATTTTCTTTTTCAGGTAAAAGAGCTGATTACTTTGGGGCAATGCCCCGCAAAAGTCCCTTTTAAGGGCTATTGGTAGTTTAGTTTAGGGTTGTTTTTTATTTGGGGAGGGGCTTTTTTCTTTTGATAGGGCTATTAGATTAGGTGTAATTAGTTTAAATTTCTGTAATTTGTTTATTATTTTCTGTAATTTAGTGGGGGGTTTTATATACTTTAGCTAATTTAATTTAGGTTATTGTATTTAATTTAGTTAATTGTATTTAATTTAGTTAATTTATTTAATTATAGTGTAGTGTTAGGTGTTATTGTAACTTAGGTTTTGTTTTATTTTACAGGTACTTTTGTATTTATTTTATCTAGGTAGTTATTAAATAGTTAATAACTATTTAATAACTATTGTACCTAGTTAAAATAAATACAAACTTGCCTGTAAAATAAAAATAAATCCTAAACTAGTTACAATGTAAATATTAGTTATATTGTAGCTATTTTAGGTTTTATTTTATAGGTAAGAATTTAGTTTTAAATAGGAATAATGTAGTTAATGATAGTAATTTTATTTATATTTATTTAAATTAGATTTAAGTTAGGGGGTGTTAGGGTTAGACTTAGGTTTAGGGGTTAATAAATGTAATATAGTGGCAGCGGCGTTGGGGATGGCAGATTAGGGGTTAATAAAATAATGTAGGTGGCGTCGGTGTAGGGTGGCAGATTAGGGGTTAATAAGTATATTGTAGGTGGCGGTGTAGGGGCAGCAGATTAGGGGTAATAAGTATAATGTAGGTGGCGGCGAAGTAGGGGTAGCAGATTAGGGGTTAATAAGTATAATGTAGGTGGCGGCGAAGTAGGGGTAGCAGATTAGGGGTTAATAAGTATAATGTAGGTGGCGGCGATGAAGGGGCAGCAGATTAGGGGTTAATAAGTATAATGTAGGTGGCGGCGGTGTAGAGGCAGCAGTTTAGGGGTTAATAAGTTTAATGTAGGTGGCGGCGGTGTAGGGGGTGGCAAATTAGGGGTGTTTAGACTCGGGCCTTATGTTAGGGTGTTAGGTGTAAACGTAACTTTATTCTTCCATAGGTATCAAAGGGATATCAGGCAGCAGCGAAAATGAGCTTTCGCTGCTTTCAGACTCCCATTGATTCCTATGGCATCCACCACCTCCAGGGCGGCAGATTGAAAACCAGGTACGCAAGGCAAAAGTAGTCAGATAATGCCGAATTTGTATTCGGAACATCTGTAATGACGTAAGCATCGATCTGTGTCGGATTTTGACCGGCGGATCGTATGTTACGTCACAAAATTCTACTTTTGCCATACTGTAGCCTTTGATAAATAAGGTGAATCAGGCTCGCCACAAATACGCTACGGAATTCCAGCATATTTGTGGTTGACGGCTTTATAAATAGGGGCCATAGTGTCCATGGGGCCAAATTATCACACTCCGAATGGAGCTAGATGCCCCTTGTTTCCGGCGAGCCGATTGGCCGCAAATCTGCAGGGGGTGGTATTGCACAAGCAGTTCTGGTGTACTGCTTGTGCAATGATAAATGCCGACAGTGTATGCTGTTGGCATTTATCGATGTGCAGCAGACATGATACGATCACACTTTGATAAATATGCCCCCATGTTTCTAAAGTGAAACCAGGGACTGCTCAGTTGCCACAAACATTCTCAACATACTCCGCCCAGTGGTTTGCTCAATCTCACCAATGTTACAATGTTACATCTAACCCTGTGCATAGTGCACCTTTGACTCTACCCTCTCTAGTCAAAGATTCATGCACAGAACACAAACAGCCCTTTCCACAAGTCTCCCTCACACAGCCTCAACGTCCTAGTCTTGGAAGGTTTTTAAAAAAATGTTGGTGGAAATGTATCCAAAACTGTTTTATTTTAAAATCTGTTAACATGAAAAAAAAAACACTAAGGGGCATATTTATCAATGCGTGAGCTGACATGATACGAAGTAGCGTATGATGTCCGCTGCACATCGATAAATGATGACAGCATACGCTGTCAGCATTTATCATTGCACCAGCCGTTCTTGTGAACGGCTGGTGCAATGCCGCTCCCTGCAGATTCGCGGACAATTGATTAGCCGCTAGCAGGGGGTGTCAATCCACCCAATCATATTCAATTGGGTTGATTTCTGTCCACAGCCTCAGAGCAGGCAGACAAGTTATGGAGCAGCTCTCTTGAGACCGCTGCTTCATAACTTCTGTTTCCGGTGAGCCTGAAGGCTCGCCGGACACAAGGGGCATCAAGCTCCATATGGAGCTTTATAAATTTGCCCCTAAACCTCTCCATCATTATTACTTGCATTTTAGGGGATATATTATGATAGAGAGAAAAACGTTTAGTTTGGTTTAGGCTAAATATGAGGTTAAGATAAATCAGGTCATTTTAAACAAATCAAAAATAGTTCAAGATTGAGAAAATAATATTTGTAGTAAAATATTTAATACTTTTTATTGCAAGAACATATATTTCCTCATGTAGGCTACAGACTCTATTGAAAGCTTGCATTGAAGTGGATAAAAACATTGGCCTTGATCACAATCTTTCCAATATCTGCTCCAAGTAACAACGTTTTGACCAATATGGGAAGCATGTTTTTTGAATAAACACAATTTGACTTTTAAAAGCAGTGAAAGAGTTTCCTTTCGAAAAGTTCTTGAAAGCACATTTTGGGCTGTTGGATAACCAATGAAAACTGATATATACAGTGGCTGTTTCACTCATGTTATGTCAGCATTACAGTTGTTTGGAGTTAATCCCTTTGTACAGTGTTTAAGAAAATTATTTAGCTGTGTGAGATTAGATTATTGTAATCTGAATCCATCTTGATAACTGGTAAACAATATGAATGCCAACTGTATATGGGCATGATAGATATACTGGGCATGTTTGCTCTATAATTATTTTGACACTTTTAATAATTTAAAAGTATTAATTTTTAATTTTTCCACCGATTGATTGAGAAAGTACCATTTTCCCGGTTTGGCAAAATTTATATTCGGAAATCAAGAAGAATAGTGGAGGAAAATAGTTTCTATTAGAAGAAAGAGTCTGCAACTGATCTCATCTTCTAGAAAAGGATTTTAACAGTTATCACACTGTAAATTGTGAAAACCACTAAGTGATGAGGTTTCTGCTTTTGCAATAATGGATCCTCAAACATCTCAACACCGGAGACTGCACTGTAGAGTACAAGGTTTGCCTTTCACAATTTCTAATACTATAAGAAGATTGTGGCACAAGGTTATTCAATATATTACAGAACAAACAAAGTATAGGGTAGCGCTGGAGCAGCTTAGAGACTTATCAGATAATATCTAGTATTCAAATAGCAGGGATAAGAGTATAATACCACTGGAGGGGGAGGGGACTATAATACTCTGGGAACACAGTACATACTTTAAAATGACCTCTGATATTAAAACTAAATAGAAATGTACACCAAGTCTAACATAACAGTAATTATTTTAATCATAAATAAAATCAAACACAAATATTGGAGAAGTATAAAAGGTGCCGGCACCAGATGGGCAAGAATTAAAAAAGCATGTTGCAGCCTAACAACAAAAACATAAAAGACTAGAAAATATAATAGGTGATTAAATACAATATGTATCGCGAACAATATCAACAAACATATGTTTCCTAATTAAAGTCTGTCTCGTAGGCAGGATGTTTCAAATGACAAACATATCTTTCCCAATTTTGTTGGTAGTGTTTACCGTACTAGTGTATAGGATGACCGACCTCAAATGTTAGATAGACTTGTATAGGGAAAAAGAAATGTTTATGGTCGTAGATGGTGAATGGAAACCGCTCTGGCGGTGATGTCCAATGCGATGTGGGTGGCAAGCGGTGTTGCTAATAGACTGCAGTTGCAAAGTGCAAAATCCTACTGCATCTGGATAGCCTGTATGTTGCCGTGGCTAACTTGCAGGTAAGTCCTGGGGCCGAGGTATTTTGCTGGCAGCCTAGACTTAACTTGCAGGCTGTACCTCCAGGTCCTATTACCTGTTCCGGTATGGGTGATTCTTTTCTTTGGTATTCAATATATTATTTTTGCTTCTTCTCATTATTTTAAAAATCCATGCAAAAGATCTGAGTTGACAACAACCAAGATTGAATGCCAAGTGGTAAAATTCCGGTCACAAAGACGAGACTTCTGTTTGTGAAGATGACAGTACTGTACCTGACAATCATGACAATGCATATGCGAATTAGTACTAAACATTTACAGAATGTGATTGCTACAGGCCATTCCTAAATGTTGTGGTGGGGATTTTAGTTTTTTCTCTGGTTCTGCAGCGGTACAAAATATCATATATTAAAGCGACATTTAACACTTTGAGATGGTAATATAAAATGCTAAACTGTATACATAAAAAAAACTCTGCAGTATACTTTCATTATTTATTTTCTCCCCTTTTCCTGTAATTCCATTTTTAAATTGTCAGCTTTTCACTTCCTGTTAGAAATGGGAGCGCAGAACACTTATATGCCATGCAGCCATTGGCTGCACATTCTAGTAACCTATTGATAATTGACTCTAACTGGCCACAGCAGAGAAAGAAACCTAAGTTATAACAGAGCAGTTTCCATTGCTTTATAGACACTAAGGCCTATATTTAACAAGGTCTGGTGGACCTGATCCGACAGTGCGTATCAGGTCCGCCAGACCTCGCTGAATACGGAGAACAATACGCTCTCTGTATTCAGCATTGCACCAGCAGCTCACAAGAGCTGCTGGTGCAACGCTGCCCCCTGCGGACTTGCGGCCAATGGGCTGCCAGCAGGGGGTATTAATCAACCCGATCGTACTCGATCGGGTTGATTTCCGGCGATGTCTGTCCGTCTGCTCAGAGCAGGCGGACAGGTTATGGAGCGGCAGTCTTTGTGACCGCTGCTTCATAACTACTGTTTCTGGCAAGCCTGCAGGCTCGCCAGAAACACGGGCATCAAGCTCCATTCTGAGCTTGATAAATAGGCCCCTCTAAGTTTACACTTATTTTATCAATATTTAAACAACTAATGAAACTTTAAAAAATACATCTGCATCTTATTCTAAGACTAATCTTTTCATTGAATACAGCATTCTATCAGGCATTTATTTAGTTTTGAATGTCCCTTTAAATGTATAAACATGTAAACGTGAATCTAACCAATGTAGACAGACTACACAAAAACAATGAATAGAGCTTTAAGGAATCTAGACTATATATATACAGGTGGCCCTCGTTTTACAACGGTTCAATTTACACCGTTTCAGAATAACAACCTTTTTTTCCAGTCATGTGACTGCTATTGAAAAGCATTGAGAAGCAGTGCATTTATTAAAATAGCCAGTAGGTGGAGCTGTCCGCTTGTGTTGCAGCTAAGCCAAGCAAGCTGAAATTAATCAGTTTAACCAGACCTGAGCTATCAAGCAAATTTCAAAGGAATAAGATTTTCCTGTCTATAAATTAGTCCAGATTGGAATGCATAGAAAGAACTGTTTGCATAAAAATGCAAGTGAAGTCTGTGTTGTGTGATTATTTTAATAGGTTTATAATGCTGTTTAGCATTTAAATTCTTCATTTCAAAGCTTTAAAAATAATGTATTAGGTGTTACTTACGACAATTTTGAGAGGGGCCTGGAACTCATCTCCCTCACTTCCCATTGACTTACATTATAAACTGGGTTTCAATTTACAACGGTTTCAATTTACAACCATTTCTTCTGGAACCTAACCCCGGCGTAAACCGAGGGCTACCTGTATATGTATATATATATATATATATATATATATATATATATATATATATATATATATATATATATATACACAAATACACCTTAATAAATGTTGCTATTTTAGAGTACCTTACACATGCAGATAGTCTTGAAATACTTGAAAATACCGGTATGTCAGAAAGACCATTTCAGAACTTTATCAAGTGAGTTTAAGTGTTGAATTTCATTCAGGTCTTGAAAACTTGTTGAAAAGTAAAAAAAAAAAAATACTGTTATCATTAAGAACTTTTCAGTTCCATGTTAATATTGAACTATTTTTTAGCAAGCAGAAGTGTTTTTGCCTCTGAGAAACAGCCAAAAACCCATAATTGTGATTGACTCAAACAAAAAACAAAAAAACAAATCAGCTGATAGATTTTGAGCAACTGCACAGATAGTGCAATAATAAAGTGCTCTAAAAATTATGCACTTTTATGTTTAACAAAAGTCAGATGTATCTAAAATTCTAAATAATAATTACACAGGGACACAGTAAAATCTATTGGCCAAGATTACTCTCTGTATTGAGGCGGCTAATACTTTATAGGTTGGACAAACTAATCTGTGAAAAATTGGCATTAGGCCAGTGATGTAAAAACACTAAGCAGATATTTTCAGTCCTTGAAATAATGCTGACAGCTCTTGTTCTAAGACAAAAATAACTTATCAGTCACAGAAAGCAAGTTTAATAATTGCATCTACTCAATTAGAATTTAGACCAAAGTTTATGTCTTTGATTATCAGTGCACTTCATTTTTGCTTACAATGAAAATTTTCTTGGCTTGGCAAGAAATATAGATTGTTTCACAGCGCTGGTGTTTTGGTAAAAAGTTTGGATGCAGAGAGCAACTGGCAATCACATTAGAAAACCACTTTCAATTATGATCAGTCTTAAAGCTTAGTTACATATTTCTGCTTAGAATAATACATTTTTTTATAGTATAGGCAGCATACATTACATAGGCAGCAATGAACAACTTTGTCCACAAATCGGGGTCTATTTATCAAAGGTCTTGCTGACCTGATCCGACAATGCGGATCAGGTCTGCAAGACCTTGCTGAATGCGGAGAGCAATACGCTCTCCGTATTCAGCATTGCACCAGCAGCTCACAAGAGCTGCTGGTGCAATGCCACCCCCTGCCGACTCGCGGCCAATGGGCTGCCAGCAGGGAGGTTCGGGTTGATTCCGGCGATTCCTGTCCGCCTCATCAGAGCAGGCGGACAGGGTTATGGAGCAGCGATCTTTAGATCGCTGCTTCATAACTGCTGTTTCTGGCTAGTCTGAAGACTCACCAGAAACACAGGCCCACAAGCTCCGTTCGGAACTTGATAAATGGGCCCCATAGTGTGAGACTCTAAAATATCACTAAGATTGGTAATATGGCTTTCTTTGCAAGACTTGATTGCTTTTGAATTTGTTACCTGTTTACATAAAATGATTTTAATAACAATCATTTGCTAACCTTACTTGTGAAGTTAAATATATAGATATGAGCCACTATTGTGACCTATACACTGGTGTTTCATTGCTGGCTTCATTTTTAAAGTGAAAGTCAATTTAGATTAATTGGTGCCCGGTTTTTAATAATACTATTAAAAACAAGGGCACTTTAATTCATCAAAATTGACATTTCACTTGTTTTCTTCAAGAATCTATCTTTTAATTCTGACATCCGATGCAGCGCTTCCAACACCCGTCGCAAGCCCTCTTCGCGCGTCCAAAATGACTAATCCGGCATCCTCTAATCACGGTATTGCCTCGGGTCATGATCCCCCGGGGGGAAAGCCGTGATTGGAGGAAGACAAATTCATCATTTCAGACATATGAAGAGACTTTCGACGGCCGGGGAAATTGCAGGAGCGGCTGTCAGGATTAAAAGGTAAGTTTTTGAAGAAAACAAGTGAAATGTCAATTTTGATGAATTAAAGTGCCCTTGTTTTTAATAGTATTATTAAAAACCGGGCACCTATTCATCTAAATTGACCTTTACTTTAAATACAAACATTATAAAATAGTAAATGATACTGAAAGAAGATACAAAAAAGTCAACTTGTATAGATCCCTTTTGATTCTTGGTTTATAAAAAAAAACTTGCCAAGCAAACTGACAGTGAAATCTTTCAAAGTGTCCAATAAAATAAGAATCATAATCATGGATTTTAATTTGTTAAATTACCATTAAGTAAAGTAGAATTGCATAATCAATTAGGCCTAGATTTAGAGTTTGGCGGTAGCTGTGAAAACCAGCGTTAGAGGCTCCTAACGCTGGTTTTAGGCTACCGCCGGAATTTGGAATCAGTCAGGAAAGGGTCTAACGCTCACTTTTCAGCCGTGACTTTTCCATACCGCAGATCCCCTTACGTCAATTGTGTATCCTATCTTTTCAATGGGATCTTTCTAACTCCGGTATTTAGAGTCGTGTCTGAAGTGAGCGTTAGAAATCTAACGACAAAACTCCAGCCGCAGAAAAAAGTCAGTAGTTAAGAGCTTTCTGGGCTAACGCCGGTTCATAAAGCTCTTAACTACTGTGCTCTAAAGTACACTAACACCCATAAACTACCTATGCACTCCTAAACCGAGGTCCCCCCACATCGCCGCCACTCGATTAAATTTTTTTAACCCCTAATCTGCCGACAGCCACCTACGTTATACTTATGTAACCTAATCTGCTGCCCCTAACACCGCGACCCCTATATTATATTTATTAACCCCTAACCTGCCCCCCACAACGTCGCCGCCAGCTACCTACAATAATTAACCCCTAATCTGCCGACCGCCACCTACGTTATACTTATGTACCCCTAATCTGCTGCCCCTAACACAGCCGACCCCTATATTATATTTATTAACCCCTAATCTGCCCCCCTCAACGTCACCTCCACCTGCCTACACTTATTAACCCCTAATCTGCCGAGCGTACCGCACCGCTACTATAATAAAGTTATTAACCCCTAATCCACCTCACTCCCGCCTCAATAACCCTATAATAAATAGTATTAACCCCTAATCTGCCCTCCCTAACATCGCCAACACCTAACTTCAATTATTAACCCCTAATCTGCCGACCGAATCTCGCCGCTACTGTAATAAATGGATTAACCCCTAAAGCTAAGCTGATCGGAACAGCCAATAGAATGCAAGCTCAATCTGATTGGCTGATCGGATCAGCCAATCGAATTGAACTTGATTCTGATTGGCTGATTCCATCAGCCAATCAGAATTTTCCTACCTTAATTCCGATTGGCTGATAGAATCCTATCAGCCAATCGGAATTCGAGGGACGCCATCTTGGATGACGTCCCTTAAAGGAACCGTCATTCTTCAGTTGGACATCGTCGGAAGATGGGTCCGCGCTGGAGGTCTTCACGATGGAGCCAATCCTCATCGGATGAAGATAGAAGATGCCGCTTGGAAGAAGATGGTTGCCGGTCCGGATCTACTCTTCTTCCCGGATAGGATGAAGACTTTGGACCCTCTTCTGGACTTCTTCAGCCATCGGATGATGGATGTCTAGCCACCGCTTGAGTTGGATGAAGATATCGGAGCCAGGACGGATCGGTGTGATACCCGGTGAGGTGAAGACAAGGTAGGAAGATCTTCAGGGGCTTAGTGTTAGGTTTATTTAAGGGGGATTTGGGTTAGATTAGGGGTATGTGGGTGGTGGGTTGTAATGTTGGGGGGGGTATTGTATGTGTTTTTTTACAGGCAAAAGAGATGAATTTCTTGGGGCATGCCCCGCAAAGGGCCCTGTTCAGGGCTGGTAAGGTAAAAGAGCTTTGAACTTTTGTAATTTAGAATAGGGTAGGGCATTTTTTTATTTTGGGGGGCTTTGTTATTTTATTAGGGGGCTTAGAGTAGGTGTAATTAGTTTAAAATTGTTGTAATATTTTTCTAATGTTTGTAAATATTTTTTTATTTTTTGTAACTTAGTTCTTTTTTATTTTTTGTACTTTAGTTAGTTTATTTCATTGTATTTATTTGTAGATATTGTATTTAATTCATTTATTGATAGTGTAGTGTTAGGTTTAATTGTAGGTAATTGTAGGTATTTTATTTAATTAATTTATTGATAGTGTAGTGTTAGGTTTAATTGTAACTTAGGTTAGGATTTATTTTACAGGTAAATTTGTAATTATTTTAACTATTTTAGCTATTAAATAGTTCTTAACTATTTAATAGCTATTGTACCTGGTTAAAATAAATACAAAGTTACCTGTAAAATAAATATAAATCCTAAAATAGCTATAATATAATTATAATTTATATTGTAGCTATATTAGGATTTATCTTACAGGTAAGTATTTAGCTTTAAATAGGAATAATTTATTTAATAAGAGTTAATTAATTTCGTTAGATTTAAATTATATTTAACTTAGGGGGGTGTTAGTGTTAGGGTTAGACTTAGCTTTAGGGGTTAATACGTTTATTAGAATAGCGGTGAGCTCCAGTCGGCAGATTAGGGGTTAATGTTTGAAGTTAGGTGTCGGTGATGTTAGGGAGGGCAGATTAGGGGTTAATACTATTTATTATAGGGTTAGTGAGGCAGATTAGGGGTTAATAAATTTATTAGAATAGCGGTGCGGTCCGCTCGGCAGATTAGGGGTTAAAAAGTGTAGGCAGGTGGAGGCGACATTGTGGGGGGCAGATTAGGGGTTAATAAATATAATATAGGGGTCGGCGGTGTTAGGGGCAGCAGATTAGGGGTACATAGGGATAATGTAAGTAGCGGCGGTTTACGGAGCAGCAGATTAGGGGTTAATAATAATATGCAGGGGTCAGGGATAGCGGGGGCGGCAGATTAGGGGTTAATAAGTGTAAGGTTAGGGGTGTTTAGACTCGGGGTACATGTTAGGGTGTTAGGTGCAGACGTAGGAAGTGTTTCCCCATAGGAAACAATGGGGCTGCGTTAGGAGCTGAACGCGGCTTTTTTGCAGGTGTTAGGTTTTTTTCAGCTCAAACAGCCCCATTGTTTTCTATGGGGGAATCGTGCACGAGCACGTTTTTTAAGCTGGCCGCGTCCATAAGCAACTCTGGTATTGAGAGTTGCAGTGGCGTTAAATATGCCTGTACGCTCCCTTTTTGGAGCCTAACGCAGCCTTTCTGTGAACTCTCAATACCAGAGCTATTTAAAAGGTGCGGCCAGAAAAAAGCCAGCGTTAGCTACACGGGTCGTTACCGACAAAACTCTAAATCTAGCCATAAGTGAATATAAAAATAATAATATAAAAGCAAAAGAATTGTAAATGAACAGTAGAATTTTTCTGGCAAATTTAAATTTGCTGTCCTTGTATCATCTGACAGCCATCAACCAATCATAGATTCATATATGTGTACACAGTGAATTCTTGCACATGCTCACTAGTAGCTGGTGCCTCACAAACACCTAGATTACGAGTTTTACGCTAAACAGGGTGCGTAAAGAATGCAATAAAATGAGTGGTTCCCTCACTTTCCATAGCGTTGCCATTACGAGTTACTGAAAAACCTCCTTGTGCTGTGCGTTACGGTGCATTAAGCTCCACACCGCACAAAAGCCAAGGGCTGAGTTTACATGCTTGTGCACACTTTCCCCCATAGACATCAATGGGGTGAGAGCGTTATAAAAAAACGAACACCTGAAATTGCGGAATGGCAAATCGCTGTAATGCAATTCTATTTATTTATGGAAAAGAAAGTTACTTTTAAACCTAACACCCTAACATAACCCCCTAGTATATACAACCCTAGTGCGCCGCCCCAGACAAATAAAGTTATTAACCCCTAATCCACCACTCCCGATATCACCTACACTAAATAAACCTATTAACCCCTAAACCGCCAGACTCGCACATCTCAAAACACTAAATTAAACTAGTAACCCCTAAATCTAACAGCCCCTAACTTTAAATTAAAAGTTACAATATAGCTATCTTAAAATAAATAAAAACTTACCTGTGAAATTAAAAAAATCTAACATGAAACTATAAATTAACCTAACATTACTAATCTAATAAAATAAAAAAAACTACCAATTAAAAAACCTAAATTACACATTTAAAAAAACCTAATACTACCAAAAAAATAAAAGATTAGGGCTTTGGCTTGTAAAAGAGCTGAATGCCCTTTTAAGGGCAGTAAAAGAGCTGAATTCAAACAACATTTTTTTGAGTGGGGAATGGACGTTGCGTTACAGGCTAAAATGCTTACGGTATAGCTATACCGCCGCGACTCATAATATGCATTACCGGCCATTCCAGGGCAATAGCCAATTTTTCAGTGGTAATAGCAATACCGCACCATAACGTAAAACTCGTAATCTAGGTCACAGTGTACATATATAAAGACTATGAACAATCTGATAATGGAAGTAAATAGAAAGATGTCTTAGCACTGAATGCTCTATCCAGATCATAAATGTTTAATTTGGACTTTATTGCCCCTTTAAGCTGCCTGAATATAAAAATAACATTTGTTTAACTTGTAAAGCACAAGCATTTCATATATTTTTTTAAGTGGTAGAGAAGTGTTTCTGTGTTTTTAGGGGCCACAAAAGCTACATGGATCAAGTAAATGTAAATAATTATTGCTATTTAATTCATAATTGGTGATATTTGTTTAATTTATCTTGAAGGGACACTAAACCCAACAATTTTCTTTCATGGATCAGGTAGAGAATACAATTTTAAACAACATTCCAATTTACTTATATAATCTAATTTGCTTCATTCTTCAGATATCCTTTGTTGAAGAAATATCAATGCACATGGGTGAGCTAATCACACAAGGCATCTATGTGCACTTTCTAAATAATGAAATAAAAAATTGAGTTTCATGTCCCTTTTATGTTTTCCAACTTATTAAATCCTAAATCAGGAATGTTTATTAATATGTGAATGGAGCATACACAAAAATGTATGGGGAGATTAATCATCCTTATAATTACAAGAATTTTTCCTTGCAATAGATTAACGCATCAGATACAGATTAAAACCCTTGTTTTCTGTAATTGTTTTTTCAAAGAGCAAACTCCACCCACCAATCCAGAATTGGTACTGGGGTAAACAGTGCTTGTCACTTTCATTTTGTTAGCAATAGTTCAATGGTTTTGCTTATCTGATCTGCTGAGGCCAATTAGAGACAGATATGTGGCAGGGTTTGGTTTGTGAAGCCTGCAGTGTGATTTTCCAATTCTCAGAACTGGAAAACCAAGAATTCTCTAAAATCAATAAAATGTATGTCCCGTTAACAATAAAAATAATAATAATGCTGTTCAGTTAAAACATGCTTTTTTAAATAAACATAAAATGATTAAACTGTTGATTTGTAAAAGTCAAAAATCTATGCCAAAATTGTCTTGAAAGATTTTTTTTGATAGTTGGAATACAACTATAAAATTATCTCAATGAAAGTATTAGTGAAGCACACTCAACGTGAAGCCAATTGAATAACACACAGTAACTGTGTTTTTTTTTAGTAATTTTCAAATTGATTGGAATGATTTTGTATTTGAAATCTCATTGCAATGTACTCTATACATCTCTTTTATTTGATGTGACTAAAATTTATTACCAGAATAAGCTAAATGATTTCACATTATTTCTTGGGCTGAATAACTTTCTAAAATCAAAGAATTAAGTTTATAGTACTTATGAATTCCACTAATCCTTCATTGATTGAACTGCAATGACCAAAATTGGATCACAAACAGTCTCTCCTGGATTTTCTTTTAACTTATCTATGCTACAGATCCGCCAGATAAAAAAAAATGTAAAATTAATTAAATCCACAAAGAAACATATGCCCTGTTATTTACGCTATCTTATATTAACACACAGGCAGTTTCTGTGGTCATTAGTTAAGATTTATTCTTCAAATGGAAGAAACTCTGCCAGTAATTATTGGCTTTTAAGTTTTACATACTGTTGAGCCATGCCAAAAACAGTATTGAATTCACAATTAAAACTAACCTTATATATAAAGTGTGATTTATTGTTCCCTGTGTTACTGTGAATCTATATTCCATTTGTTTGTATTGCTATGACAGATAAAGTTTGAAAAATTTGAAGACATTAATGAGTCTTGTTTTCTTTTCTACCAAGAACCCCAGTATTCCAGATCAAATTACCTGGTTCCAAGATTAAATGTACAAAAATGTAGTAATCGCATGAAAAGATCTAATCATTCCCATGCTGCACATCTGTGTTTTTTCTCCTGAATAATATTAAGGCTACATAGTGGTGCTACCATTAATTGAGTTTGATCTAGTTACTGTATTAAGAACATTTTCTAATGTTTATAGCAGTTAAATGACCAAAATAATTTGTATTCAAATCAGCAGATTGTGCTCTCTTTATCAAGTTGCTGATGCAGCTTTGAAGCTCTTGCAATGTAGGTTTACATCAGCAACCCTGCAGTTGATAGAGGACCATTAAACACGCTAGATTTGCATAATCAACAAATGCAATATAACAAGAAAATACAATAGCATTTACTCTAAATTTCAAATGAGTAGTATATTTTTCTCTATTAAATTTGAAAGTTATGTATATTTCCACTCCAAAAGACAAAATTGTTATTGTTTTCCGGAGTGCTGCCTTTTTCTGTTTTGTCTTTTGCTATGCGCGTGTTTCAACTTTTGACCTCCTCCGCCACCCGTAGCTCTGTGCTTATTCCCTGTGCCACTCTCAAGATGGAGGTATAAGGATTGTATAAGGATTGTAGCGGGTCTTTGGAGCTTTGCTGTTTGCTTATAATTATGCATAGTCTGTGCATTCTTGCACATGCTCAGTAGGAGCTGGTGATTTAAAAAGTGTAAATATAAAATTGTGCACATTTTTTTTTTAATGGAACTAAATTGGAAAGTTGTTTAAAATTACATGCTGTATCTGAATCATGAAAATGTAATTTGACCTGAGTGTCCCTTTTAAGAAGCAGTGGTCTGAAGGTGGTGGTTTAAAATCACACCAGACTATTCAGAATGGAGTAATTTAGAGTCCTTGCTTTTGAGCGATTGCTTGTGCAAGATAAGGAGGCGGCACTGCACAAACATCTGCTCTGTAATAATTAACACAGGTCACTGTAGTTGGGAACCTTGTCCACTTGCACAATAATAAATGGAGCCCTTTACCTCAACCTGGCAGTGACTATAAACCCTGAGGTAAATGTATTCAATAGTTTTTGATTTATTATAAAATGTAAAAGTTGACATAGTAGATTGGATTAAAGCCCAAACTTATGCATCAATCTTTATAAAATTTGAAAATTAAATTTCTCAAAAAGGATACAATTTCTCATTGTTCAGTTGCTAAAAAATCTCCTCAGTAGTACCTGAGACATTATGACTCAAATTTGGTTAATAAAGACAGATTTGTTCATGCACAGAAACAACCAATGAGCGCAATTCCTCATGCAACATATGATCAGAAACATCACCTTGACTTTTAAGTGGATTTTAATAAAATGTAATTAAATGCACAACATCCAAGAAACAGATACTGTATATTTTTAAATAAACATAGTCGTTAATTAATTGTATATATGCAGGTAAAATGTAACCTCTATGAAAATTCTAAAGTGATTTAAAAAAAAAAAAATTTTTAGCCGGTCCTTTTAAGTGAGATCACGTAGATCATATAATTGATTGTAAACATAAAACTTTAGTAATTAGCAAAAACTTACATTAAAGTCAGAGTTTAAGTTTTATATCCAACGTTTAAAAGAAGGTAAATTACAAACTTAAAACTGGCCCCATTGCCAACATGGGAGATTTGTGTGACATCATTGATGACATCACACATGAGTGGGGGAGAAGTGAGGGAAATTTAGGAATGTTCTTGTTTTTTAATGTTTAATAGAAAACTTAAACTTTGGCTTCAACATACTGTTTTGCCAAATAATTGACTTGCTTTTTCCCCCCAAAAAAATAAAGTAAATATAGGGCTCCATGTACAAAGCAGCGAGAGCTGCTCTGGAGCCCTTGGGGGGAAGGTTCGCATATGCGAGCGTGCTTCCCACAATGTAAGAAGTAGTGGTCATCAGTCTACGTATTCATTTCAGAAAAAAAAAAATTAAGAAAAAGAAAAAAAAGGAGTTTTGTATTTCCTTCTAACATTTAAATAAATAACAAACATTTTTATTCAGAACCAAGGGACAGTATATATATATATATATATATATATATATATATATATATACACACACACACACACATATTATATTATATATTTGTAGGAGGATTGTATATATTGCATGTTATAATTGCATTAAATTGTAGAAGAAGATGTAAATGTATTTTGTCTATATCCATCATGTCTTTTAAAGCATTTTTTACTATAGAGTGAACACAAACTACCATTTCAACTAAAAGGCAGGGTTAAGCTGCCTCCCCATAATGCCTCAACAGAATTTTAAACATTTATTGCACTTTTCTAGTGCACATCCTCTCTCTCCATTGCGGTCGCTGCTGAAGAGCCACTTCATGAGAATACAACAGATTGTTTCAGATAGTAATGTGGGTTAATGTAGGTTAGAAGAGATGGGAGAATGTTTTACTGAAAGAAAGTATCCCCAGGCGCACTGAAGCTAGGGGTGCCTGCCTGTACAAGCCACCATGCAATTTTTTTTTAATTAAAACACACACATTATCTGCAGCCAATGAGGTGCCACATGACGTCACTGACCCTGACGCAACCCCTACCAGCAAGCGGAGCTGACGACGCAAGAGATGAGGAGACAAGAGAAGAAGATCACAGAAGAGAAAAGGAGGACTGTCTGCCGCCTGGGGAGAAAATAGAAGCTGCATCCATTCCTGTTAGTAAATTAACCCCTTCAGCCAATAAGACATATATATACATCTTGTGGTACTTTGGCTATCCTACCGCAAGACGTATATATACGTCTTCGCTTCAGGAAGCTCCAGCAGTTTCGGCTGTTAAATTACAGCTGAGAGCTGGAGTTCCTGAAGCTCCAGGTATCTGCTGCATATGGAACTGGAGTGAGATCGGCACTCTGTTTCCATATGAGGGCAGATACATGATTGTTACAGATGGTGACACTGTGTGTGTCACCATTCGTAATGATCTTCTGTTAGTGCTGGCAGGAGGTGTGAGCAGGAGGCAGGTGGGTGGCCCAGCAGTGGAGGGGGGAGAGAGCAGGAGTAAGTGGGGTTCCCTACGCTACGGAAAAAAAATAAAGGGACAGGGAGGGATGAGGCAGCTACTCTAACCAATGGGTGCCCTAACTAATGATTAAGGGAGGGGGGAGGTGGGAGGGACACTACACTACAGAAAATAATAAAATAAAGAAAAAATATATTTAAAAAACCCTAAAAAAATGATTTATAGGTACTGGCTGATATCTGCTAAGATGGCAGCAAATAGTTAGAGGGGGGAGGTTTAGAGAGCTGTTTGGGGGGATCCTACACTGAAGAAAACATGAAAATGTAATAAAGAATATTTTGCACAGTTTTAAAAGTAATACTGTGTTTACCTTGTTAACTGAAGCTTTTATGTTTTACATCTAATATTTATTTTTAGTTGTCCTAAATAATGATAAAAAATATCCTCAGTTGTTTTCACTTTTTGTGAGGGGTGGCCTGGGAGGTGCATCAGGTTTTTGTGCCCACAGGCACCTGAGATGTAAATCCGGCTCTGGGTATCCCAAAAGTTTAATTAGGAAGAGTATAGAGGAAGTCATAAAGATTCCTAGACATTTGCTTTTACAAAAGAAACAGAAAACCAAAAGAACCTAGAGTGACCTTTGCAAGCAAATGTACGGATCTGAGCAGACCCATACAGAAAATTATATGCAGACATTGGGGGATTTCCTCCAATGCCTGCATATAACATAGAAGGGAAAATAAAGGATAAATTGGTGAGGGCTAATATTAGCTCATACAAAGTAATCAAACAGAAATAAATTGGTCATAAGAACTGGATGTTTTCCCTGCCTAAGTTGCTCCAATTGCAATAATATTTAATAGATCCTGTATTTTATCACCCAACTACAAGGGGTTAAGTTTGAGATTAGGGGACACTACAATTTTTATATGGACTATGTCATGTACCAAATTAAATGCCTATGTGCCAAGACCTATATTGGCAAGATGAGCCAGAAGACCCATGAGAATATTAACCAACATTAAAGTAACATCAGAAATATGTTATTAGATGCACCGGTAGCACATCATGTTCTTAAAGCAGTCTCAATCAATTACGTTTTCAGATTTTGGAACAGGTGAAACGTCCCAGGTGTGGTGGTAATAGAGAACTTCTATTAAAACAAAAGGAGGCTGCATGGATATATAAATTTAATCCACTTATTCCACAGGGAATGAATAGAGAGCTTGACTGGTCACTTTTTTAACCACATATTACGTAGTGATTTTTTACATAATCTGTATATATATTTTGATTTATGATGTATTTTCTGACCACTAGAAGTGGTAGGTGTTGTGAATAATTACACTAAACTGAGAAACAGGTGGATCATTAAGAATAGTTAATTGCTTGGGAGGTGAAAACCTTGTATAGCTATTTAAAGTGACTTAGAATGTTGTGTGTGGCTAATCACTTTTGAAACTTTGAAACAATGCTTTGAGCCTGTGGGAAACTGCACCTGTGTGTTTAGCTTCTGACTACTGAGGCCTTTGCCGGCTGGCAGTTGTGGAAGCAGGTCCTGAAGGGAAATAACCTACTTGCAAGGAAACCTGTGAGAACCATCTAAGCAGCAGAACATATGCATCAAGCACTTTCTACACTGGAGCAGCAATAAGTATCTGTATACTATTGAAGTCAGTATTGCTAACAAGGAATGCCTTTTTTCCTAAATGGCTATTTTAAAGCTACAGTATGCACTCAATTTCAAAGTAGATAACTTGAGACAGTTGCATTGATCTCACCTAAGTTATATTGAATCTCGATGTGGAAAGGAGAGGGAGTTGTACACACTAAGAGATTGCATTCTCATCACCTTCATTCCATTATCATTTCAACAAGTGTGTTTGTTTAAAATGGATTGTCAGTTACAGACAATCTGTGTGAGAGAGCATGCTCTCATTTTGCCTGAAATTTGATTTAACCTGTTTATGTGACATTGAACTTTACCTTTTGTGCCATATAGCATTAATGATACAGTACTGTATTTCCCATAGTGTTTTATTAAAATGTTTTATAGTAATAGACCAAGTTTGGTCTCACCAGTGTTTTATGAGGTTTAAATAAAATTATACTGGTAAGTTTTTAACTACAAGTGCTGTCTGTGCAATTATATCAGTTCAGGGGTCAGCAGTCACAGAGTGCAATGAGAAAACATCAATAACCTGCTTTGAATTAACAAGGACTGCCATATTTATTATCTCTTGGTGCTCAATGTACTAAAAGGTGAGAGAACAAGTTACTCAATTTGAGAAGTTGTTTGATTGCCTTTTCTGTATACGGGGAGTGGACAAACAGGGTACGCTGCAAGTATATATATTTACAAGCTCAATTGTGTAAAGCCTGTCCCTTCTCTCATGCAACCAATTGCATGAGTGAAGGGACTGTCAATCACCCTCAGTGAGCAAGCTCTCTGTGATTTCTCTTCGCAACCTCAGAGGTAAAGAAGAGTGTAAGAAACAGCTGTCTATCTGGCCCATATAAAGTAAAGAAGCTCTCTGGGAAACTCCCTGGGAAATAGAAGAAATGCAAACTGCAATGTAACTTGTTAAAGAAAAGAAATTGTGAATGTATGTTTAGAATGTTTAAAATCACAATCCTAAATACACTGCTGTATACAAAATTAAATATAAAGCAGAAAGGGCAAAGTTTAAATATAATAAAATGTTATCTGAAGTGTAAAGTAATATATTATAACATTATATTTCACTGGACTTGTCTCTCCTTCACATACAGAAATGTAGGGAACGCACGTTTAATAAGTATATCAAAATTTGGCTTTTATAAATTTCACTAGGTATCTCACAGTGCTGGAGAATCATTTTAGATCATCTTACCTGAGTGGAGAGCTTTAAATCATCAGACCCTTAGTGTCAAAGTACAGTCACAGTCAGACCACTGCAACTTCCACATTCAGTGATGGAAGCAACATGACTTGGTGCAGCCATACATGAACAGAGGATTTGGCTCCAAATTAAATCTTACAGGGGTTTTCCCACCAACACAGCCAACAATGGACAGTGTTTCACCACCTACACACATTTCATACCCTTCATTGCATGGGATTTTCTCAGGGCTGGCATCACCTCTCTCCTTCAGCCTTTTTTAAGGGGACAAACCCCTCCCTCAGGAAAGGTGAAAGTTTATTACAGCAATAAAAAATACACATAAAAATAATTTCCATTCATATGAACAGCGGAATATCCTCAAAGTGATAATTTCCACCAATCACAATCCATATGATTTTTTTGTTTTGTTTTGTTTAAGCAGACCTGAGTGAAAAATACATTTTAAACGTTTTCAATTACACATATCCAAATAAAAAAAAAACATATAAAAACATGTTTTCCCCGCTTTTTGTGCAAGTCGGGTTTTGCGCTAGTAGTATTACCCCAAACTAACACCGAGATTCCACAAATACCGTTGTAATTTCGCATTCCCCATAGAGATTTTTTTTAATTTTTTTTAAAAACTTACCACCCATCTCGCAAACAACATAGCATATTGGCATTAGCAAATGTCAAATATTTACAGTAAATACGTAGTTACAATTTGTATTATATATGAATATTGCATAAATATGTTTTTATCATGTTTTCATCTACAAGCGCGATATTTGCACTCCACTCAGTAATACCAGTGCACGCAAATATGCACTGGTATTACAAGTTGAGTGCAATGTAAACGTGAGATCGTGTTCACGTTGCCTGTAAGCTCTTGGGAGCATGCTTCCAAAGGCTCAAATGGGCACCTCATACAAACATTAACAGATAAATATATATGTATATAAGCATATACAGATATATTTGCAGTATAAAACAAAGTCCCCATAGACATGTTTGTTTTTCTAACATCCCACATCCCCTCACTTTAACCATTTATAACTGCGTTAGAATAGTGCTTCAATTGTAATCTAGCCCAATCTCTGCTACATACACTGTGTGCAGAATTATTAGGCAAATGAGTATTTTGACCACATCATCCTCTTTATGCATGTTGTCTTACTCCAAGCTGTATAGGCTCGAAAGCCTACTACCAATTAAGCATATTAGGTGATTTGCATCTCTTTAATGAGAAGGGGTGTGGTGTAATGACATCAACACCCTATATCAGGTGTGCATAATTATTAGGCAACTTCCTTTCCTTTGGCAAAATGGGTCAAAAGAAGGACTTGACAGGCTCAGAAAAGTAAAAAATAGTGAGATACCTTTCAGAGGGATGCAGCACTCTTAAAATTGCAAAGCTTCTGAAGCGTGATCATCGAACAATCAAGCGTTTCATTCAAAATAGTCAACAGGGTCGCAAGAAGCGTGTGGAAAAACAAAGGCACAAAATAACTGCCCATGAACTGAGAAAAGTCAAGCGTGCAGCTGCCAAGATGCCACTTGCCACCAGTTTGGCCATATTTCAGAGCTGCAACATTACTGGAGTGCCCAAAAGCACAAGGTGTGCAATACTCAGAGACATGGCCAAGGTAAGAAAGGCTGAAAGACGACTACCACTGAACAAGACACACAAGCTGAAACGTCAAGACTGGGCCAAGAAATATCTCAAGACTGATTTTTCTAAGGTTTTATGGACTGATGAAATGAGAGTGAGTCTTAATGGGCCAGATGGATCGGCCCGTGGCTGGAGCAGAGAGCTCCAGTCCGACTCAGATGCCAGCAAGGTGGAGGTGGAGTACTGGTTTGGGCTGGTATCATCAAAGATGAGCTTGTGGGGCCTTTTCGGGTTGAGGATGGAGTCAAGCTCAACTCCCAGTCCTACTGCCAGTTTCTGGAAGACACCTTCTTCAAGCAGTGGTACAGGAAGAAGTCTGCATCCTTCAAGAAAAACATGATTTTCATGCAGGACAATGCTCCATCACACGCGTCCAAGTACTCCACAGCGTGGCTGGCAAAAGAGGGTATAAAAGAAGAAAATCTAATGACATGGCCTCCTTGTTCACCTGATCTGAACCCCATTGAGAACCTGTGGTCCATCATCAAATGTGAGATTTACAAGGAGGGAAAACAGTACACCTCTCTGAACAGTGTCTGGGAGGCTGTGGTTGCTGCTGCACGCAATGTTGATGGTGAACAGATCAAAACACTGACAGAATCCATGGATGGCAGGCTTTTGAGTGTCCTTGCAAAGAAAGGTGGCTATATTGGTCACTGATTTGTTTTTGTTTTGTTTTTGAATGTCAGAAATGTATATTTGTGAATGTTGAGATGTTATATTGGTTTCACTGGTAAAAATAAATAATTGAAATGGGTATATATTTGTTTTTTGTTAAGTTGCCTAATAATTATGCACAGTAATAGTCACCTGCACACACAGATATCACCCTAAAATAGCTATAACTAAAAACTACTTCCAAAACTATTCAGCTTTGATATTAATGAGTTTTTTGGGTTCATTGAGAACATGGTTGTTGTTCAATAATAAAATTAATCCTCAAAAATACAACTTGCCTAATAATTCTGCACTCCCTGTATATATCCCTAATTGGCATTATCAGTTAATTTGATACTAACTTTATGACAGTGGTTAGCCTTGCTGATTGTGGACTAAAGTCTGTATTGGTTCTTCCAAATTAGGCAAACGGTGGGTCAAGTTTAGCTATTGAAAACTAATTGCAGTTAAAAGAATGCTAATTTGTTTTAAAAATATTAAGATTTGACTGATGTTTTATTCTATAGCAACACAGCAGAAATGTCTTGTAATTGCAAGTTGTATATTGTCCCTTCAAACAGTAGCTAATATTAATTAGACTTGTGCAGCAGCTAAATAAATTTGGTTCGTCCAAATTTTTTGAAATAAATATTTTTTTTTCAGAATATTAGTCTGCTGCACTCGATATTTGTTTTATTTTAAAAATAAATGAATACTGATTATTTGTGGAATATTTATATTCATTAAACAAATGTAAATGTCCCTTTGCTACAGGTGAAGAAGTTCACCTGTAGTGTTATACTTACCTCTAGTGCACTGGAGAGCAGCGCTTATCCCGGACCTTCTCCTTTAACGCAGGTTCTAGGATCCGCCTTGCTAAGCCTCCTATTAACACAGGCCAGTCTCTGTGCAGAGGCTTTGGGATTAGTGCTGCTCTCCAGCATTTTACTGAGTAAGTATTTAATCCCAAAAGGTAATTTAAAGAAAACAAATTATTAAGTATTTCTTCACTTTCTTTAAATTTCATTTTTGCATTTGTCTGGATATTCGTAAAGTGAAAACAAAACCAATATACCTATTTTGGGTACAAATTTGCTTTCATAATTATTAATATTATCAGGTATTTGGAGAGTACCAACAGGTTCCGCAGCGCTATGAACATAGGTGATATATAAAAATGATTACAGGGATCAATTGGGGAGAGTTGCACTGTTGTAGTCGGCTCTTGTGAAGGTGAACTACAAACAGCTGGGCTCATAGGCTTACATGCTATGGGGTTTTAGGGGATAGCAGTAGAGATAGGAAGTTTAGTGTAGATTGTAAGCGTCCCTGAATAGTAGAGTCTTCAGGGAGCACTTGAAGCTTTTAAAACTAGGGGAGATTCTTGTGGAGTGAACAGAGAGTTCCATAAAATGGGAGCCAATCTGGAGAAATCTTGAAGATGGGAATGTGAGGAGGTAACAATAGAGGAGAAGAGTAGGAGATCATGAGCGGAGCGAAGGGGATGGGAGGGAGAGTATCTGGAGACAAGGTCTGAGATGTAGGGGGGAGCAGTGCAATTTGAGGGCCTTGTGTGTCAGAGTGAGAATTTTGTGTTTAATCCTGGAGGCAAGAGGAAACCAGTGAAGGGATTAGCAGAGAGATGCTGCAGATGAAGAGCAACGTGCAAGGAAGATGAGCCTGGCAGAGGCATTCATTATGGATTGTAAAGGAGCTATGCGGCAGCTTCAGAGACCAGAGAGGATAGAGTTGCATTAGACGAGGTGGGAAAGGATGAGACAGTGGATTAAAATCTTTGTTGTGTCTTGTGTAAGGAAATGTCTAATTTTAGCGATGTTTTTAAGGTGGAAGTGGCAGACTTTAGCCAAGAACTGAATCTGAGGAGTGAAAGAAATATCTGAGTCCAGTGTAACCCCAAGACATCGGGCATGTGAGGTTGGGGTAATGATGGAGTTATCAACAGTTATAGAGACATGGGGTGGGGATTTTGGAAAAGGGGGAAAAATAAGGAGCTCAGTTTTGGAGCGATTTAGCTTGAGGTAATGAGAGGACATCCAAGATGAGATATGAGACAGTTAGTGACACGGGTTAGCAAGGAAGGAGGTAGTTCTGGTGCAGAGAGGTAGATTTTAGTATCGTCGGCATACAAATGATAATGAAACCCGTGGGACTTTATTAAGGAACCTAGTGAGGACGTGTAGATTGAGAAGAGAAGGGGACCGAGGACAGAGCCTTGCGGTACCCCAACAGAAAGAGGTAACAGGACAGAGGATGCCCCAGAGAAGGCTACACTAAATATACGGTTAGACAGAGAGGAAGAGAACCAAGAGAGAGCTGTGTCACAGATGCTGAAGGATTGGAGGGTATGGAGCAAAAGAGGGTGGTCAACAGTATCAAAGACTGCAGACAGATCAAGGAGGATACATAGAGAGAAGGGGCATTTTGATTTTGCTGTAAGTAGGTCAGTGGTAACCTTAACAATTGCTGTCTCTGTTGAGTGAAGGGGGCAAAATACAGATTGCAGTGGGCCAAGGGGGGAGTTTAGTGTAAGAAAATGGGGTAGACGTGCATATACTAGGTTTTCAAGATGCTTTGAGGCAAGAGGTAGTAGGGAAATAGGGTGGTAGTTGGATGGGGAGGTTGGATCGAGAGAAGGTTTTTTGAGGATAGGTGTGACTAATGCATGCTTAAGAGATGTGGGAGCTATACCAGTGCTGAGGGAGAGGTTGAAGATGTGTGTGAGTATAGGGGTAAGGATAGAAGAGAGAGAGGGGAGTAGTTGTGAGGGGATGGGGTCGAGGGGACAGGTAGTGAGGTGAGAGGATAGTATAAGGGCAGAAACGTCATCCCTTATGCACAATCCTAATATTTTTTTTTTGTTTAAATAATTTTTATTGAGGTTTATGATGAAAGGACATGCAAATACAGGAGGAAATGATATATAAAAAGAGAAAACAGTACCACACACTGAACTTAATGGTGACAAAATATACAATAGCTTCTAATGTAAAGATAATAGCAGACAATAGTATGTCGTGCATAGAGTCCCAAGACTAAACAAGCCTCATACATTTTTTACTTTTAGGAATTATAACGTTTCATTAAGAATTAATAAACAGTAGAACATAATGCATTGCAAACACACTTGTCAAAATATATATTAGCATCAAGCTTATAAGTGTTTGTGTGCTCTCTTTTCTCTCAATAAAATGGTTAGTATAATCAATATTGCTGAGAGAGGAACAATGTTAAAGATAGAGAACATAGATATTTATATAAATGGGTGGTAATTGCGGTTATTCACAAGGGAACCGCAAATTAAGTATCTGGTCTAATCATAACGAACCAGAATACTATACAGTAAAAAAGGAGGGGGGGGAATGGTAAAGTGAATTATTATACGAAAATATATATCCTGGGATCTAAAAGGCTCATTGTGTGTCAGGGAGGAGTTACTTAAATAACTGTAGGAGGAGTAGATAAGCTGTAGTAACACTGGGCATTATCATCGCATTTATAATCACATGAACATGTTGGGGGGTAGTTATAAAGCCGTCTACTTTTCTGACTTCGCCGGCCCAATACACCCCCGCCTAAGCTCGCCTACCTTCGCCGCCGCGGACCTTGAATACGTTCGCCTAAGTTATCAAAAAAAGCTGTCAAAAAGCCGCGGGGCGATGAGCAGCGGACTGTGAGAGTTATCACTCATCCGATCTCGCTGCCCTTCGGCTTTTTCCCAGCTTTATTGCTAGCCTGTCACTAAGCACCCACACTAAACTACACTGTTCTATCCCTATACCGGCGCCCCCGGAGCCCCCCGCAACTCAAAAAAGTTACTAACCCCTAAACCGCCTCTCCTAGACCCTGCCGAAACTCTTATAAATGTATTAACCCCTAAACCGCCGCTCCTAGACCCTGCTGCAACTCTTATAATTGTATTAACCCCTAAACCGCCGCTCCTGGACACCGCTGCCACCTACAGTATACCTAGTAACCCCTATCCTGCCCCCCCTACACCGTCGCCCTCTATAATAAAATTATTAACCCCTATCCTGCTGATCCCGCACCTCGCCGCAACTAAATAAATAGTTTAACCCCTAAATCGCCGCTCCCTGAACCCGCCGCAACCTATATTAAACCTATTAACCCCTATCCTGCCCCCCCTACACCGTCGTCACCTATAATAAATTTATTAACCCCTATCCTGCCCCCCACTACACCGCCGCCACTGTAATAAAATTATTAACCCCTAAACCTAAGTCTAACCCTAACCCTAACGCCCCCCTAACTTAAATATTAATTAAATAAATCTAAATAATATTTCTATTATTAACTAAATTAATCCTATTTAAAACTAAATACTTACCTATAAAATAAACCCTAATATAGCTACAATATAAATAATAATTATATTCTAGCTATCTTAGGATTTATTTTTATTTTACAGGCAACTTTCAATTTATTTTAACTAGGTACAATAGCTATTAAATAGTTATTAACTATTTAATAGCTTACCTAGCTAAAATAAACTGAAATTTACCTGTAAAATAAATCCTAACCTAAGTTACAATTACACCTAACACTACACTATACTTTAATAAATTATTCCTATTTAAAACTAAATACTTACCTGTAAAATAAACCCTAAGATAGCTACAATATAATTAATAATTACATTGTAGCTATTTTATGATTTATATTTATTTTGCAGGTAACTTTGTATTTATTTTAGCTAGGTAGAATAGTTATTAAATAGTTATTAACTATTTAATAACTACCTAGCTAAAAGAAATACAAAATTACCTGTAAAATAAATCCTAACCTAAGTTACAATTAAACCTAATACTACACTATCATTAAATTAATTAAATAAACTACCTACAAATAACTACAAATAAATACAATTACATAAACTAACTAAAGTACAAAAAATTAAAAAAGCTAAGTTACAAAAAATAAAAAAATAAGTTACAAACATTTTAAAAATATTACAACAATTTTAAGCTAATTACACCTAATCTAAGCCCCCTAATAAAATAACAACCCCCCCCAAAATAAAAAAATGCCCTACCCTATTCTAAATTAAATAAAGTTCAAAGCTCTTTTACCTTACCAGCCCTTAAAAGGGCCATTTGTGGGGGCATGCCCCAAAAAGTTCAGCTCTTTTGCCTGTAAAAGAAAAATACAACCCCCCCCCCCCCAACATTAAAACCCACCACCCACATACCCCTAATCTAACCCAAACCCCCCTTACAAAAACCTAACACTACTCCCCTGAAGATCATCCTACCTTTAGTCATCTTCACTCAGCCGAGCAGCGATGGAACCGAAGTGGACATCCGGAGCGGAAGAAGTTAATCCTCCAAGTGGCGCTGAAGAAATCTTCCATCCGATGAAGTCATCATCCAGGCGGCGATGAAGAAGTCTTCGATCCAGGCGATGTCATCTTCAAAGAGGTGCTGAAGAGGTCTTCTATCCGGGCGATGTCATATTCCAAGCCGGGTCTTGAATCTTCCTCCCGCCGACGCGGAACCTCTTTCTTCACCGACGGACTACGACGAATGAAGGCTCCTTTAAGGGACGTCATCCAAGATGGCGTCCCCTCAATTCCGATTGGCTGATAGGATTCTATCAGCCAATCGGAATTAAGATAGGAAAAATCTGATTGGCTGATGGAATCAGCCAATCAGATTGAGCTCGCATTCTATTGGCTGTTTCGATCAGCCAATAGAATGCGAGCTCAATCTGGCCAATCAGATTTTTCCTATCTTAATTCCGATTGGCTGATAGAATCCTATCAGACAATCAGAATTGAGGGGACGCCATCTTGGATGACGTCCCTTAAAGGAGCCTTCATTCGTCGTAGTCCGTCGGTGAAGAAGGAGGTTCCGCATCGGCGGGAGGAAGATTCAAGACCCGGCTTGGAAGATGACATCGCCCGGATAGAAGACCTCTTCAGCGCCTCTTTGAAGATGACATCGCCCGGATCGAAGACTTCTTCATCGCCGCCTGGATGATGACTTCATCGGATGGAAGATTTCTTCAGTGCCGCTTGGAGGATTAACTTCTTCCGCTCCGGATGTCCACTTCGGTTCCATCGCTGCTCGGCTGAGTGAAAACGACTAAAGGTAGGATGATCTTCAGGGGATTAGTGTTAGGTTTTTGTAAGGGGGGTTTGGGTTAGATTAGGGGTATGTGGGTGGTGGGTTTTAATGTTGGGGGGGGGGTTGTATTTTTCTTTTACAGGCAAAAGAGCTGAACTTTTTGGGGCATGCCCCCACAAATGGCCCTTTTAAGGGCTGGTAAGGTAAAAGAGCTTTGAACTTTATTTAATTTAGAATTGGGTAGGGCATTTTTTTATTTTGGGGGGATTTGTTATTTTATTAGGGGGCTTAGATTAGGTGTAATTAGCTTAAAATTGTTGTAATATTTTTAAAATGTTTGTAACTTATTTTTTTATTTTTTGTAACTTAGCTTTTTTTATTTTTTGTACTTTAGTTAGTTTATGTAATTGTATTTAATTGTAGTTATTTGTAGGTAGTTTATTTAATTAATTTAATGAGAGTGTAGTATTAGGTTTAATAGTAACTTAGGTTAGGATTTATTTTACAGGTAATTTTGTATTTCTTTTAGCTAGGTAGTTATTAAATAGTTAATAACTATTTAATAACTATTCTACCTAGCTAAAATAAATACAAAGTTACCTGTAAAATAAATATAAATCCTAAGATAGCTACAATATAATTATTATTTATATTGTAGCTATCTTAGGGTTTATTTTACAGGTAAGTATTTAGTTTTAAATAGGAATAATTTATTAAAGTATAGTGTAGTGTTAGGTGTAATTATAACTTAGGTTAGGATTTATTTTACAGGTAAATTTCAGTTTATTTTAGCTAGGTAAGCTATTAAATAGTTAATAACTATTTAATAGCTATTGTACCTAGTTAAAATAAATTGAAATTTGCCTGTAAAATAAAAATAAATCCTAAGATAGCTACAATATAATTATTATTTATATTCTAGCTATATTAGGGTTTATTTTAAAGGTAAGTATTTAGTTTTAAATAGGATTAATTTAGTTAATAATAAAAATATTATTTAGATTTATTTAATTAATATTTAAGTTAGGGGGGCGTTAGGGTTAGGGTTAGACTTAGGTTTAGGGGTTAATAATTTTATTACAGTGGCGGCGGCATAGTGGGGGGCAGGA
Source organism: Bombina bombina (assembly GCF_027579735.1). Taxonomy (NCBI): domain Eukaryota; kingdom Metazoa; phylum Chordata; class Amphibia; order Anura; family Bombinatoridae; genus Bombina; species Bombina bombina. The sequence goes on along the minus strand of NC_069501.1, from coordinate 728,766,627 downwards.
TAGGGGTTAATAAATTTATTATAGGTGGCGACGGTGTAGGGGGGGCAGATTAGGGGTTAATAAATTTCTTATAGGTGGCGACGGTGTAGGGGGGGGGGGCAGGATAGGGGTTAATACATTTATAATAGTTGCGGTGGGCTCTGGGAGCGGCGGTTTAGGGGTTAATATGTAAAGAGTAGCTTGCAGTGGGCTCCGGGAGCGGCGGTTTAGGGGTTAATATGTATAGAGTAGCTTGCGGTGGGCTCCGGGAGTGGCGGTTTAGGGGGTAATAACTTTATTTAGTTGCGGCGGTGTAGAGGGGCAGATTAGTGGTGTTTAGACTCGGGGTACATGTTAGGGTGTTAGGTGCAGACAGCTCCCATAGAAATCAATGGGATGTCTGTCAGCAGCGAACTTGTACTTTCGCTATGGTCAGACTCCCATTGATTCCTATGGGATCCGCCGCCTCCAGGGGTGGCAGTTTGAAAACCAGGTACGTTGGGCCGTAAAAGTGCAGAGCGTACCTGCTAGTCATTTGATAACTAGCAAAAGTAGTGAGAATGTGCCGCACTTGTGTGCGGAACATCTGGAGTGACGTAAGAATCGATCTGTGTCTGACTGAGTCCGGCGGATCGAAGCTTACGTCACTAAATTCTACTTTAGCCGGTCTCGAGCCTTTGATAACTAAGGTGAATCAGCCTCGCCACAAATACGCTGCGGAATTCCAGCGTATTTGAGGTTGACGGCTTGATAACTACCCCCCGTTGGCTAACTATGGAGGGCTAAGGGTGATCTGATTCTATCCGCTAGTAGGGAAATTATATGCAACATAACTATGGGGATAAAAGGCCTTAAAGGTTGCAACCATTAATAATAAGGGATATAAGCAGACTGTCCCAATCACAAATATTAGGTACATATTTAAACTTAAGATATACTGTGAGAAATAAACATCTTTTGTGCACACTTAGTCCTCTCTTGGAGAATAATTGGTATAATTGAGCATAATGATGCACGTTATATAAATATCTTAGGATATTTTTCTACACACCTATGAAAAATCAAATTGGTGTAATATACAATATAGAGATAGGGCAAAAATAAATAAATAAAAAATAAATAAATAAAAAAATAAAAAATAAAAAATGAACTGGATTATTCCTACTAAGCTATATTTTGAATATTATTAAAGGCGATATGTTGAGAGAGAAACCGCTATTTAGACTCTGGTATCAGAACGAGCTTAATGGGATACATATACTTAGCTAATGCCAAACTATAGGAAAGTGTCCCTTAGTAGGACTACCAATAGAGGGAGATTAACCCCTTAAGGACCAGCGACGTACCCTGTATGTCGCTGGCCTTTTTTTGGGACTTGATTGTTTTAAAGGTCTTGCCACCAGCGTTGAGACTGCTCTATTCCATAAAGCCTGCTGGAGGGAAGGCATTAATAGTGTGTTCTTGCTAGACTTGTGCTATTATGTTCTGAAAAAAACCTTAACGACCAGTGACATACAGGGTGCATTGTGGTCATTAAGGGGTTAACATACATCCTATATTCATATAATGAAGAATATATGGGGGTCATTGCAGATAGAAAGATGTAACCAACCTTTTATCATCCACTACTAGTAGTATATATAGCTAGGAGCAGATCCCGTTGCTATCACAAATTGAAAAATAGGGGGATGCAGTGTAATGGTGGTAAACATCCAGAAAACAGAAATTAAAAAGTAATAAATATATACTAAATCTAAGCGTTCCCATAATAATAAAATACTTAACCCCAAAGCAGCTAAAAATATTGTGGACTATATCGGTTCGGTAGAAACAGGCATATATCTATGTTGACAGTGGTAAACCATGCCAGCCGGGTGCGGGCCCTACACCCAGCAACAGACACATCACATAAGGAGGAGCTATTAGTGTATCACTCGCCTGAAAGAGTAGGTTAATAAGAGTCAAGCAACCTGTATCTATCTGAAATACATAAGCATATATCTTATAGCTGTAACATATCAAAGAACCGAACAATGAGCAAATTAAAATGACATTTTCATCCATGGACACAATAACATGCTAAGGTAAAGCAATCTTCAATAGGGATATAATATTAGAACTAAGTGAACTAAAGCACAGTGTCACCCATAAATGGATTAAACATAGAAATAAAAGTATTGGACATATGACAGGAAACCATTGTCAAGAAAGAAAATATAGGGGTTAGATAGGTACATATACAAGCTTGGTATAGTTAATAATCTTAAGGTAGTCTCCAATGATATGTAATTTAGTCCAAACCTGCTGGAATATAAGCCATGCTTAAAATAAACTGTGTAAGACGGCTGTAATTTATACATCTGCAGATAATATATACACATAAGTTATTCCAAAAGACTTAAGGTTAAATAGACAGCTTATACATAAGGGGAGAGTACTGTTGTTGATCGCTGAAGCCAAATGTGTGTATACTAAGAAAAACAATTTTTAATAATATGAACACTTATCATATGGGGTACTCAGGACAGTCCAATCCAAGCATGGGAAACATTGCCATAAAGAAAATTGTAAAGGAGTCTCAGTGACCAGGTATCTCGGATGCTATGTTCAGATTAACCAATACCAGTCCGCTGGCCCCATGGAATATACTGCTCTTGTTCCTTGAGAAGTGCAGGCGGATCAGAGGGAGTCTCATTGCTGCTGGTGGTGCTAGGCATTGGTGCGGGAACAAAGACTAACAGTTGGCGGGACTTGAGACCGGGAGCTTTCATGAGAGTGTGCGGTAAGGCCGCTGAGGCCGTGGGGTAATCTGCAGCTCCGTGTTTCAATCTGTGTTTCCTAAAGTAGCCATGCTGCTCGTCCGACGCAGTGAACTCAGCAGCTCGCACACTTCCTTTCTGAGCTATTTCTGACCCCCCTGGTTGCCGCGTGGGTGCTTCATATATGAACGGAGTGACTGGGGCTGCACTCTGTGGGCTCTCCTCAAGCTTCAAAATAGGTTCTTCAGCAACTATATCTTCTGTCCGTGTGGTCTCACATGAATTGTCCAGGCAATTGCATGTCTTCCTCTCAAAATCTGCGATCAGATCCACAACAGCTGCATAGAATGCCTGTATATGCATACTGTTAAATTAGTATAGGTGCAACCATGCGGTCCAAGATGGCGCTTCACACTTTTCCACAATCCTAATATTAATTATTGTTTTGGCTATTGTAATTATTGTAATTATATTGTTTTCTAAAAGCAAGAAAACAAAGACAAAATGTGTTATTCAAATACCACTACTGATTTATACTAATGCATTGTAATATATTACTAACAATACATGTTTTATGCATATTCTAAACAATATTATATCTATTTTATATATTACTGCAATTTATAACAGTTTATTTAAAACTAAATACAAGTGTGGGCAATAATATGTTATAATAATATAAATAAATAATGTTCATTCTACTCAAATAAGGCGTTCTGTAAAACAGGTGGATCACAATTTTACTATATTGTGGAAAACATAAAGAAATATACTGTTAAAATAGTAATGAACTCACCCAGCAAAATAATTATATTTTTCCTTTTAGTCGCATTAGTACAACATTATCATATCTCTTTTTAAAAGGGCTGTGTCTAGAGAAATACAGAACAGTTTGTGTTGTTTCAAAGGTAGTTTTGTCTGTATGTGTAAAACATATATAAAGGAGTAATAAAGCAAACAAATTGCAGTTCTTTCAAGCTTAAATATCTGACAGCTAGATTACGAGTTTTGCGTAATGGCTGTTCGCAAATTTTTATTGCGCACTCTTCATAACGTAGGTATTACGAGTTTGAAAACAACCTTATTATGCATCATGGTAACACGAGTACCATATTTATTTCCCTGGCATAATCACGGACGCGTAATGGATTATCCCATAGAGATCAATGCAAACTGAAGAATATACAGATTTTTTATCTAACACTCGATATTGAGAGAACTACACACTGCTCTGGCATTTTACACATACAACATAATGGACACTAAAAAGAATCAGATCAAATGTACAAACAACATTCTCTCACACAACATAGCACATATGCATTCAACATTCACAATCCTTTACAACAAATACTACATAACATTTACACTAAACGAGGATTCGAAAAATACTTTGGGATCTGCATCACGAAACAAAACAACAAGAAAAAATTAATTTCACGATACACAAATAAAACATTTGCATTGGCGATTAGGAAACATTATTAAAAATAAACATTTACAACAATTAACAAATACGATACAAACAGAAATCAGCATTTGGATATTGAAATACTAAATTAGGAGAATGTTATGCAAAACGATCACTATCATCGGATTATACATGTGACAAAACCAATCTCGCCACTGTACATTGGAGGGCCTGTTATGGAACATTCTTTGGGCTGGAGGTACATGGGCTTAAGGATACCCAGAGACTGCATGGAAATATGGAATGTTATATGCTGGACACCCCATGTACTTTCATAACTCTGTCTTATGTCTATGTCACCCTGTATCCATAAATACAGGATGGGTACAGGGTGTGAGTGCCCCTTGTGGGAGCAATTGTGACTCTATAAGCCAAGTGGGCATAAAAGACTTTATAGCTAATAAGAACTGTTCCTATATTCTCTAATAAGATGTATTCTATGTATGTTTAAGATCTGATTGTGTCTCAGGAGTCTGTCTGGGTAAACTGATTGTGTCCTTGTGTGATTATGTTAACTAGACTGCCCAACATCAGATTGTCTGAGTACTTAATATGTTAATCTGTTTTACCTGTGAATAGACAATTCTTAGAGGTTTGATGCATTGTTCATATGTTTGCTTTACTGTTAAACCAATGCCCTTTAACCTGAAGCCAGGGTGTATAAATCTGTGTGCTGCCTTCAAATAAAGTAGTCATTCTGTTTAAACCTGAAAACTGGCTGGTTTGTGAATTGCTGATTCCCTATGCAGGACGTTGTTCATCTGATATTAACCTTGGTACACTGTTGGTACCGTAACATTGGTGGCAGCGACGGAATGAACCTTATCGCCCAGAAGAGCAACTACACAAGCCAGTAACCTCAGGAAGAGGGGGATTATTACAATACTGACTAAGATGGAAAAGAGAAAAGTAAATTTTGCAGCTTTTAAAAACTTCCTGGAAACAGAAGGAGAGATTGATGGGTACCTTGCGGATTTTGAGAGGCAATGTGCACTACACAAGGTACCCGCAGAGGACTGGGTCACGATATTATCTGGAAAATTATCCGGCCGGGCCAGAGAGGCTTTTCGGGCCATTCCAGATGAGGAAGTCAGGGATTATAATACTGTAAAAGAGGCTCTGCTCTCCAGGTATGCGGTTACACCGGAGGCATACCGGAGACGGTTCAGAGACACTGTTAAATTAGCTGGAGATTCCTACCTTGAGTGGGCATGTAAGGTGCACCGCACAGCAGCTCACTGGATAGCGGGGTGCCAAGCCATATCTGGGGAAGAGGTGCTGCAGCTATTCCTGTTGGAACATTGCTTCGACAAATTACCCGCAGGAGTTCGAGAGTGGGTTCGGGACCGTAAACCCTCCACCCTGCAGGAAGCGGCTCGCTTGGCAGATGAGTATACGGATGCCCGCAAACTGGACACTGCTACCACTAAGCCCCCTGCTAGAGTGGAGTACAGACCCCCAGTCACCCCAGCAGCTGCCAGTTACCAAACCCCGGCGCACCACTATACCACACGGCCTCCGGCCACGAACTACCCTCAGAGAGCCCTGCGGTGCTACTCACAACCTATTCGGTGCTTTAGATGTAAGCAACTAGGGCACAAAAGACCAGAGTGTCCCCTAAACGCAGCGAACCAAGCGCAGTCCTGGAGAAGACCCGCCGGCGGAATCCCACGTAATCCTCAGCCTGCGGCCCGCTACGTAGAGGCGCAAGAATGCTGGAGCATCCTACATGAGGCAGACCTTGTGCAAGCTGCCCACCGGAATAACCGGCAACTGGTTAAAGTGAATGGGAAGAAGGTCAGTGGTCTACGGGATACTGGTGCTACCATGACCTTGCTTCAAAAGAACTTGGTGTCTGAGAAACAGTACACTGGAGACACTGTGGCTGTGAGGGTAGCAGGGGGCGATGTGTTCAGCCTACCTGTTGCCAGGGTACATTTGGATTGGGGAGTGGGCGCTAGACCTGTGAATGTGGGGGTCAAGAAGGACTTACCTGCTGATGTTCTTCTTGGAAATGACTTGGCCCCCCTTGTTTCTGCCTACGCTCCTATGGGTCCCGCTGATGTTAACTCTGTGACTACCCGTGCCCAGATCCGTGCAGCAGAGACTGACCCACCTGCTGCTAAGCCCCAGGACGCTGAGCTCAGTAAATCTCTATCCGCTATTGATATGTGGAGGTCCCGTTACAATGCGCTGATGAAGGAGAAGAGGAGCGCAGAGGAAAAAGCACGTTTAGAACAGGAATCTCTGCTAGACAAGCTGCACCGACAGACTGCAGAAAACACCAGCTTGAGAGTGGAACATGAAACATTAAAGACAAACTTAGTGACACTGGAGGAGAAGCTGACGCTGGCTCATAGTGAGGTGCAGCAACTCAAGGGCACCCTATGTCAGTATGAAGGGATTGTGGATACCTATAAAGAGCAGGTACAGAAAACTCGTAAAGAAGCTGATGGGATTTTGAAGGACTGTTTGGCCCTGGTCTGGGCACTGAGGAATTTGAACCCTTGTTTGTATGGACAGGAATTCTCTCTCATAACGGGAATACAGATGGATTGTCCCAGCAAACTGACATGCCTACCAGGCGCTCTGGTGGTATATGGCACAGTATATACCCTGGACAGCCGAGCATGACAAACTAGAGGGAGAGGAGTTTGATGGTCCTGTCCCCCAGCAACACGGCTGTTTAGCCAAAGGGGAGACGATTGGTCTCCCCCTCCAGCAGCACAGCTATGTATCCGAAGGGGAGACAGTCGGTCTTCCCCTCCAGCAACCAGGCTCCCACCAGGCTACTCGATACCAGGAACCTAAGGAGGACTCGATACCAGGAACCTGAGATTTTCATCTGATGGTAAGCTCATTTAATAATCTATTTACATCCACCTCATAACCCATTCATCTGCAAAATAAATTAGGGATACGACTAACGCAATTAGGTTTTTTAAACATTATTACATAAACACATTCAGAATTACCTTAAGAAACTTGGATTTGAAGAAAAGCCATCACATTATTATTTAGTCTACAGATTAGGTGTGCATTTAAACAGATTTAAGACGCACGCAAAAATACATTCATATTGACCATCTAGATATCCCAAAGACGGTTTGCAAATACGTAAATTGTATCGATTGCTTTTGGTAACAATTGAATTACGAAGAAAGCCTCATTAATACACTTTCAAAAATAACATTTACATCTTAATTTGGAATTGTGCTTATGTCTCTTATTTCTTTAATTTCCAAATATAGAGTCTGTGGCCGGTGAGGAGGAAACACAGCACGAACATGCTCCTCCTTCACCCAGGCATGAGAGTGGAGCAGAAGATGACAAGCCACCTCGGGGAGAACTGGAGGAGAACCCTGCAGAAAATATCCTTGCACCAGCCCCCCCCTGCAGAAGCAGACCAAGCAGCCCCCCCATGCAGCAGCAGCAGCCTGCCATGCAGCAGCTCCCCCTGAGGAGAACATCCACTCCGAAATCCCAGAGGTGGATCTAATGAGGGCCTTCCTGGAGGAAATGCAGAACTCCCGGAGGGCACAACAGGCACACACAGAGTTTATGACCAATGCAGTGAACTGCCTAATCGAAGGACTAACGGATATGTTAAATATTCATAATCATATATTGCAGTTCATCCGGGAGTTGGCAATCAGACCATATCCCGAAATGGGAAGACCACAAGAGCCTGGACCATCAACTCCTGGACCATCAACTCCTGGACCATTAGCTCCTGTGCCTCTCCCATCTCCTACTCTGCCTGGTCAATCCACTCACAGTACTCCTTCCCTTCTTCCACAACCATTTACAATGAGGACACGTCAGAGGGGGCATTTGGCCACCTCAGAGACTCAGTCTTGTGGGAAGAATGGAAGGAGGAAGAAGTAATATATTGTTTTTAATTTAAAGTTAATTTATAAAGGATAAGTATGTGATGATGTTGTCTTCTTACACTTGTGGAGCACACTGTATTCAATCTGCTTCTATGGGACCAGCTCCATGGAGGCAGGCTATTTGCAGAGTGTGTTTTACAAGTGTGTTGAGACAACATCATCACATGCTGTCCTTGTTGATTAGATTGATTGTTTTTTGCGATGTGATGCCCAAACCTGTTCTATTAATACAAAACAATGACCATTACAATTATACATGATGGCATATCACTGTGTTGATGCAAACAACATAGCTTAAACAAGAACATATGCTAACATATAATAATTATTATGGCTTATTGGTATATCTACATGTGCTTGTTAAATCAAGCAAATATTGGCAGTTTATAATAAGCCTGTATGCCATATTTCTCTCGATGTGTTGACAACATTGAATACGTTAAATAAAGTGTATATTTTTCACGCTAGCTTAAATTTTTTTACTTATTTGCAAAATATATTTAATTTAAAAATGCATGAAAGCAGAAAATGTGCTTACATGTTTTTGACAGAGCATAACATTTTAAACAACATTCACGTTTACTCATATTCTTTGATTCCTTATCTTGTTATCCTTTGGGAGGGGAGTGGGAGTGTGGGATGGGGGAGAGGGGGATGCCGAGAAGTGGAAGGTCCATCTGAAATATATAATACAATTTTATAAATACATATATTATATGAAAATATATTATTATATTAAAATAAATTAATATTCACCATGGTTTTAAATCTGTATTCATTTTCTCATAAAATATTTATAGAAAGTCACAATAATGACTATGTTTAAAGTTATTGATTGATTTGAATCAAGTCTAATTTATAATAATACTTCATTGATCCTTGAAACTCTGATTGCTCACTGGTATTTTTTATGAAACGTTTGATCAATACATTAAAAATCATATATTTCAAAGTCAACATTATGTGCTAATCTTTCTGATTTCACAATATGATATTTCTCTTTTTGATAATATATCAGTACACATGCATGCATTTGATATTGAAATGCCATAGAGTTCTTTTAGACACATGCCCATGAATTGACTTTGGAGACTCCACCAATTGGATAATATTGGAGTGTGTAAAATGATCAAATATAAATGGCCACTCCACATAGCCTTTGAAACAAGGTAATCACTGATTACCAAATAGATTAAGATGATTGCCTTTGTAATCTTAAATATAATTATTTTAAGCTTGATGGTTCAATCAATTACTATTCAGAATATATGCACGGTAAATACTACTGTTTATATTAAATATTAAGAATAGAATGGTATCTATCTGACATTACTTTTACAGAGTATGTTTTGTGAATATATCTTTTACATTAGGCTTAAAAGTATGTCATTCCAATATTAATAGACACATTTAGAATTTAACTTTTTAGTTAGAGGAATATTAATGTTTGTTCGAGTGAAATGGACAGTCTACACATAAATCATTTTCAAATCACTTTATATATCATACATCATGAAATTAAATAATTGAATTTCAACATGATTATGTTTTATGTATACTTAGAAGTGGCTGAGAAGCTCCGAACAATGATGACATAATGAGATGATCTGCATCTAGGCACTCAGATGATTAGCATGATTATTGGTTGTTTGGATGTAATATGCATGTGACATCATGATGTCATTCATGACAATTTATACATAAATAAGCAAATTAATCCAGTGGTGTATTTGAAAATTAATGGAATAATATATTTTAAAGGGACCAAGCTGTAGACTTTAGTTTTATTCAATAGTATGATTTTGAAACAATATATGTTATATACATGTTGTTATATATGTTTGACGTACCATCAGACTCCAAGGGAACCACATTCTCCTCCATTGCACATTTAACATCCATATCTGTAAGACATAATATGTTGTGTACACATTAAAATCAAATATTATAACATGTGTAACTGGTGCTCAAGGACACACATCAATGATGCATTAAAGAGATTCTGAATCAAAGTTAGGAATTTTATAATTGCAATGGAGCATGCAATTGAAATAAATTATATCATTATCAATGATTAATAATTAAATGTAATTATCTGTATTTTATAAATCCGGAAAAAAGCATAATACACAGAAAATTTATACAAAATATCAAGATGTGCTAACCATGTTCTGAAGCACAAAGTTGTAGACTAAGAAGCTTTGAGATATTAATATTAAACTAATAAAATAAATAGATGTATCATTAGAGGAGTACATTGTAAGTTTTATTCAAATGGAATGCTTCATCATAATCATGATCAGAATATTTTTTTGCAAAAGACACCTTTAATGACGTATGAATAAGTCAATGGGCTTACCAGCATCCTGCAAAGGCAGGTCTGCATTGGTGCTGGATCCCTCCGGGCTTGTAAAATTAACTTAGGCCTAGATTTGGAGTTTGGCGGTAGATGGGCTGTTAACGCTACGCGGGCTTTTTTCTGGCCGCACCATAAAATTAACTCTGGTATCGAGAGTCCAAAAAAATGCTGCGTTAGGCTCCAAAAAAGGAGCGTAGAGCATTTTTACCGCAAATGCAACTCTCGATACCAGAGTTGCTTACGGACGCGGCCAACCTCAAAAACGTGCTCGTGCACGATTCTCCCATAGGAAACAATGGGGCTGTTTGAGCTGAAAAAAAACCTAACACCTGCAAAAAAGCAGCGTTCAGCTCCTAACGCAGCCCCATTGTTTCCTATGGGGAAACACTTCCTACGTCTGCACCTAACACTCTAACATGTACCCCGAGTCTAAACACTCCTACCCTTACACTTATTAACCCCTAATCTGCCGCCCCTGCTATCGCTGACCCCTGCATTATATTATTAACCCCTAATCTTCCGCTCCGTAAACCGCCGCAACTTACATTATCCCTATGTACCCCTAATCTGCTGCCCCTAACACCGCCGACCCCTATATTATAATTATATTTATTAACCCCTAACCTGCCCCCCACAACGTCGCCGCCAGCTACTTACAATAATTAACCCCTAATCTGCCGACCGCAAAGCGCCGCCACCTACGTTATCCTTATGTACCCCTAATCTGCTGCCCCTAACACCGCCGACCCCTATATTATATTTATTAACCCCTAATCTGCCCCCCTCAACGTCGCCAACACCTGCCTACACTTATTAACCCCTAATCTGCCGAGCGGACCTGAGCGCTACTATAATAAAGTTATTAACCCCTAATCCGCCTCACTAACCCTATCATAAATAGTATTAACCCCTAATCTGCCCTCCCTAACATCGCCGACACCTAACTTCAATTATTAACCCCTAATCTGACGACCGGAGCTCATCGCTACTATAATAAATGGATTAACCCCTAAAGCTAAGTCTAACCCTAACACTAACACCCCCCTAACTTAAATATAATTTACATCTAACGAAATTAATTAACTCTTATTAAATACATTATTCCTATTTAAAGCTAAATACTTACCTGTAAAATAAACCCTAATATAGCTACAATATAAATTATAATTATATTGTAGCTATTTTAGGATTAATATTTATTTTACAGGCAACTTTGTAATTATTTTAACCAGGTACAATAGCTATTAAATAGTTAAGAACTATTTAATAGTTACCTAGTTAAAATAATAACAAAATTACCTGTAAAATAAGTCCTAACCTAAGTTATAATTAAACCTAACACTACCCTATCAATAAATTAATTAAATAAAATACCTACAATTACCTACAATAAAACCTAACACTACACTATCAATAAATAAATTAAATACAATTTCTACAAATAACTACAATTACATAAACTAACTAAAGTACAAAAAATAAAAAAGAACTAAGTTACAAAAAATAAAAAAATATTTACAAACATAAGAAAAATATTACAACAATTTTAAACTAATTACACCTACTCTAAGCCCCCTAATAAAATATCAAAGACCCCCAAAATAAAAAAATTCCCTACCCTATTCTAAATTAATAAATTTAAAAGCTCTTTTACCTTACCAGCCCTGAACAGGGCCCTTTGCGGGGCATGCCCCAAGAAAATCAGCTCTTTTGCCTGTAAAAAAAAACATACAATACCCCCCTCCCAACATTACAACCCACCACCTACATACCCCTAATCTAACCCAAACCCCCCTTAAATAAACCTAACACTAAGCCCCTGAAGATCTTCCTACCTTGTCTTCACCTCAACAGGTATCACCGATCTGTCCTGGCATCCGGTGCTGAAGAGGTCCAGAAGAGGCTCCAAAGTCTTCCTCCTATCCGGCAAGAAGAGGACATCCGGACTGGCAAACATCTTCATCCAAGCGGCATCTTCGATCTTCTTCCATCCGGTACGGAGCGGGTCCATGTTGAAGCATCCGACGCGGATCCATCCTCTTCTTCCGGCGTCTCCCGACGAATGACGGTTCCTTTAAGGGACGTCATCCAAGATGGCGTCCCTCGAATTCCGATTGGCTGATAGGATTCTATCTGCCAATCGGAATTAAGGTAGGAATATTCTGATTGGCTGATGGAATCAGCCAATCAGAATCAAGTTCAATCCGATTGGCTGATCCAATCAGCCAATCAGATTGAGCTCGCATTCTATTGGCTGTTCCGATCAGCCAATAGAATGCGAGCTCAATCTGATTGGCTGATTGGATCAGCCAATCGGATTGAACTTGATTCTGATTGGCTGATTCCATCAGCCAATCAGAATATTCCTACCTTAATTCCGATTGGCTGATAGAATCCTATCAGCCAATCGGAATTCGAGGGACGCCATCTTGGATAACGTCCCTTAAAGGAACCGTCATTCGTCGGGAGACGCCGGAAGAAGTGGATGGATCCGCGTCGGATGCTTCAACATGGACCCGCTCCGCACCGGATGGAAGAAGATCGAAGATGCCGCTTGGATGAAGATGTTTGCCGGTCCGGATGTCCTCTTCTTGCCGGATAGGAGGAAGACTTTGGAGCCTCTTCTGGACTTCTTCAGCACCGGATGCCAGGACAGATCGGTAATACCTGTTGAGGTGAAGACAAGGTAGGAAGATCTTCAGGGGCTTAGTGTTAGGTTTATTTAAGGGGGGTTTGGGTTAGATTAGGGGTATGTGGGTGGTGGGTTGTAATGTTGGGGGGGGTATTGTATGTGTTTTTTTTACAGGCAAAAGAGCTGATTTTCTTGGGGCATGCCCCGCAAAGGGCCCTGTTCAGGGCTGGTAAGGTAAAAGAGCTTTTAAATTTATTAATTTAGAATAGGGTAGGGATTTTTTTTATTTTGGGGGGCTTAGAGTAGGTGTAATTAGTTTAAAATTGTTGTAATATTTTTCTTATGTTTGTAAATATTTTTTTATTTTTTGTAACTTATTTCTTTTTTATTTTTTGTACTTTAGTTAGTTTATGTAATTGTAGTTATTTGTAGAAATTGTATTACATTTATTTATTGATAGTGTAGTGTTAGGTTTTATTTTAGGTAATTGTAGGTATTTTATTTAATTAATTTATTGATAGGGTAGTGTTAGGTTTAATTATAACTTAGGTTAGGACTTATTTTACAGGTAATTTTGTTATTATTTTAACTAGGTAACTATTAAAAAGTTCTTAACTATTTAATAGCTATTGTACCTGGTTAAAATAATTACAAAGTTGCCTGTAAAATAAATATTAATCCTAAAATAGCTACAATGTAATTATAATTTATATTGTAGCTATATTAGGATTTATTTTACAGGTAAGTATTTAGCTTTAAATAGGAATAATTTATTTAATAAGAGTTAATTTATTTCGTTAGATTTAAATTATATTTAATTTAGGGGGGTGTTAGTATTAGGGTTAGACTTAGCTTTAGGGGTTAATACATTTATTAGAATAGTGGCGAGATTCGGTCGTCAGATTAGGGGTTAATAATTGAAGTTAGGTGTCGGCAATGTTAGGGAGGGCAGATTAGGGGTTAATACTATTTATGATAGGGTTAGTGAGGCGGATTAGGGGTTAATAACTTTATTAAAGTAGCGCTCAGGTCCGCTCAGCAGATTATGGGTTAATAAGTGTAGGCAGGTGGAGGCGACGTTGAGGGGGGCAGATTAGGGGTTAATAAATATAATATAGGGGTCGGCGGTGTTAGGGGCAGTAGATTAGGGGTACATAAGGATAACGTAGGTGGCGGCGCTTTGCGGTCGGCAGATTAGGGGTTAATTATTGTAAGTAGCTAGCGGCGACGTTGTGGGGGGCAGGTTAGGGGTTAATAAATATAATACAGGGGTCGGCAGTGTTAGGGGCAGCAGATTAGGGGTACATAAGTATAACGTAGGTGGCGGTCGGCAGATTAGGGGTTTAAAAAATTTAATCGAGTTGCGGCGATGTGGGGGGACCTCAGTTTAGGGGTACATAGGTAGTTTATGGGTGTTAGTGTACTTTAGGGTACAGTAGTTAAGAGCTTTATGAACCGGCGTTAGCCCATAAAGCTCTTAACTCCTGCTTTTTTCCTGCGGCTGGAGTTTTGTCGTTAGAGCTCTAACGCTCACTTCAGAAACGACTCTAAATACCGGAGTTAGGAAGATCCCATTGAAAAGATAGGATACGCAATTTACGTAAGGGGATCTGCGGTATGGAAAAGTCGCGGCTGAAAAGTGAGCGTTAGACCCTATTTTGAGTGACTCCAAATACCGGCGGTAGCCTAAAACCAGCGTTAGGAGCCTCTAACGCTGGTTTTCACGGCTAACGCCAAACTCTAAATCTAGGCCTTAATATTTATTTATATTATTAATAGTTTATGTAACACAATTTGTACATCAGCTTTAAATATAAAGATTTGGTATTATAAAATAAAATGTATTCTAAATTTATTCTAAACTATTTAAAATAATATCTTATTGGTCCCTGTTTCGAAATAAATTCGCACAGACAATTAACACTTTGAATAACAACTTGTGACAACTAGAGCATAATACATGTGGCACATATATAAATGTGTGCAATATACAGTAATCTGGTTTCTGACACAACACATATTTATCACAATGCAAGACATAAGATATATTTTAAACTATGTCATCATGGTGCTGTATATATGCTTATATATATAAAGGTAATCCGAGAGTGAAAGATGTGATTTAAATCACTGTATTGTTTAATCAAAACAGTGTAATGATTAATAAATATATTTTGTATCTTTAGATAAATTCTATATCAATATTTGAGAATGTCCCTCTAAAGGAATAGTCTTTTCCATATGTTGATGCAATGAATCGGATAAAGTATGCAATTTCAATCAAATATATAATTTCCTCCAATCATCATGAATATTTCATTATCATTCTCTCTTAATGATAAGAATAAAATATCAAAGCATATGAGATGGATATTTATATATTCTGTACATGTGTACAAATCTGTTAGTGTTGTCTAAATGTAGCCACCAACTGTCAAACACTACCCAGGTGCTGAATCCAAAATGGGCAAGACCCGAAGATTACATTCAAATAAAGATAGCAAGATTCTGAGGAATATCTTTGAATACTAATAAATTGTGATTTTGATTACAATGGAATTCAATCTCTGAATCGTGATTCTTCTTTTTAAATACACTTGAAATCTATTTAGAGGATCCATGTTAATATAGATCAATGTAAATGTATTAGGCAATGTTATGTCCAAATTTGTAAGCCAAAAATTAAGTATAATTAGACATACCAGACTGGGACAAACCCGAGCTTGAGGGTCCAGCACCAACATCCATATCTGTAAAATATTCAATCAGGATTGGATATTATTAATACAAATCACAACTTTGACACGAACAATCATACTTTTTTTTTCAAATCGACAAAGTTAAACATATTTTAATTCTTCACGTGAGTTCATTGTTTTTTTAAAATGTATTTATAAATAGATTATGTATGTTTATTTTAAACCTTTTATGTTGTTGAGTATCCCTTTGAGTCATTTTATGTATTCTTGCATTGTCATCAATTGTTATACATTGATCTGTCGTTTTTTAATTTTATATTGCTAATAAAGCTTTTGTAATTTAGAATATTGAAAATCAGGATACTGTATTCTTAACATTTATACTAATTAATGTATACATTTAACCAACATGTCTAAAGTAATGCCACTGTTACAGCAAACCCATGTTCCCGTTTCTGCACAATAATATCTTCCATGAGCATTGCGCAATAATTAAAAGTTTAATTGCGCATCTGTGATTATGAATTGATTTGGATCTAGTAGTGTGATGAGCATAATTTGTAAAGCTTTTGAATATATTTGCAATTGTGTGTATCACAATATTCAAATAGGATCATTGTAAAGATTTAATGATACAAATTAATATTTCTAAGTTTTGTATGACTCGATATTCAATGTATGAAATGTTGGAGGATAGGGATTTCACAGATGCGCAATTCCATTTTAGCTCTGTGACGCATATTCGGGAAAGCACAAGAAAAAGCATTATTCCTATTTGATGTGTGATGAATCTAAATTCAGATGTCTACCATTATAGGTAACATCTGTTGTAAGATATATACAGGGAGTGCAGAATTATTAGGCAAGTTGTATTTTTGAGGATTAATTTTATTATTGAACAACAACCATGTTCTTAATGAACCCAAAAAACTCATTAATATCAAAGCTGAATATTTTTGGAAGTAGTTTTTAGTTTGTTTTTAGTTTTAGCTATTTTAGGGGGATATCTGTGTGTGCAGGTGACTATTACTGTGCATAATTATTAGGCAACTTAACAAAAAACAAATATATACCCATTTCAATTATTTATTTTTACCAGTGAAACCAATATAACATCTCAACATTCACAAATATACATTTCTGACATTCAAAAACAAAATAAAAACAAATCAGTGACCAATATAGCCACCTTTCTTTGCAAGGACACTCAAAAGCCTGCCATCCATGGATTCGGTCAGTGTTTTGATCTGTTCACCATCAACATTGCGTGCAGCAGCAACCACAGCCTCCCAGACACTGTTCAGAGAGGTGTGCTGTTTTCCCTCCTTGTAAATCTCACATTTGATGATGGACCACAGGTTCTCAATAGGGGTTCAGATCAGGTGAACAAGGAGGCCATGTCATTAGATTTTCTTCTTTTATACCCTTTCTTGCCAGCCACGCTGTGGAGTACTTGGACGCGTGTGATGGAGCATTGTCCTGCATGAAAATCATGTTTTTCTTGTAGGATGCAGACTTCTTCCTGTACCACTGCTTGAAGAAGGTGTCTTCCAGAAACTGGCAGTAGGACTGGGAGTTGAGCTTGACTCCATCCTCAACCCAAAAAGGCCCCACAAGCTCATCTTTGATGATACCAGCCCAAACCAGTACTCCACCTCCACCTTGCTGGCGTTTGAGTCGGATTGGAGCTCTCTGCCCTTTACCAATCCAGCCACGGGCCCATCCATCTGGCCCATGAAGACTCACTCTCATTTCATCAGTCCATAAAACCTTAGAAAAATCAGTCTTGAGATATTTCTTGGCCCAGTCTTGACGTTTCAGCTTATGTGTCTTGTTCAGTGGTGGTCGTCTTTCAGCCTTTCTTACCTTGGCCATGTCTCTGAGTATTGCACACCTTGTGCTTTTGGGCACTCCAGTGATGTTGTAGCTCTGAAATATGGCCAAACTGGTGGCAAGTGGCATCTTGGCAGCTGCACGCTTGACTTTTCTCAGTTCATGGGCAGTTATTTTGCGCCTTGGTTTTTCCACACGCTTCTTGCGACCCTGTTGACTATTTTGAATGAAACGCTTGATTGTTCGATGATCACGCTTCAGAAGCTTTGCAATTTTAAGAGTGCTGCATCCCTCTGCAAGATATCTCACTATTTTTGACTTTTCTGAGCCTGTCAAGTCCTTCTTTTGACCCATTTTGCCAAAGGAAAGGAAGTTGCCTAATAATTATGCACACCTGATATAGGGTGTTGATGTCATTAGACGACACCCCTTCTCATTACAGAGATGCACATCACCTAATATGCTTAATTGGTAGTAGGCTTTCGAGCCTATACAGCTTGGAGTAAGACAACATGCATAAAGAGGATGATGTGGTCAAAATACTCATTTGCCTAATAATTCTGCACTCCCTGTATAGGTTGAATATATGACTATATACACATTGCTTAAATATATACTCAAATTTTAAAATATTATATGAAGGCTGATTTTTTATCTGGTTCAGCCTATGTAGTGCCTTCTCCCAGGTCACCGATTGGAACTGCACTGGCCTCGGGCGGGAGATTCAGGACCAGCAGCTGGGGACTGGGAGGGGGTCGAGGACTGGGGGGCAGCAACTCTCCGGGGGAAACAGAGATTGAGGAGGAGGCATAAAGTCTCCTCATGAAGTTGTAGGACTAGTTTCTGTGGGGGTGGGCCTGGATCCTCACCTCTCCGATGAGCACTAGTCTACTCTCTAATGAGGTGGACTTTATTACACAGCCACAACCTCATATCCCCGAATCTCCAGATCATTTGGATGTCTGCCACAACATTTACAAAAAGGGCGACAGACACCCAGAGGGCCCTTTTGACTGCCCCAGTCGTCGACCTCTTCTGAGCCCCAAACAGCTGCTGATAAAACTCCTTGACCGCATACACCAGTGCAGCACTTTCCGGTCTGGTGAACTTGGGAGACAGTCTGGCTAGTGGCTATAGGCATTAGAGAAGTGACACAAATAGCAATGTATAATGGACTTTTATATGGGGAAGTAAACATGCGATACACTGTGGGACATGGTAACTGTACATTTGATTGGATAAAACAATGTAATTTTGTTAGCATGTCTGTGAGGCCATACTGACTCAAGTCATGTTTGTGTGATGAACTCTGATTGGCTGTTACGTAATGGTTCATAGATTCATATATTTGTAACTTCCATACACAAACCTCCTGGGGGTGCTGTTACTACATTTGGCATGTAGACTTTTACTTAGAATTTATGAGTATAGAATGTGTATATGTGACGCATATATAATATACGGAATCTGTTAAATATTAATATATTTTATTGACATTTGAACTCGATTTTATTTTTAATCACGATAGTAAATATAATCCAGTCACATTAGTAAATGTTTATGACATATTTTGATGTTTAAAGGGACACTGAACCCAATTTTCTAATTGACTCCTATTATCAAATTGTCTTCATTCTCTTGGTATCTTTATTTGAAATGCAATAATGTAAGTTTAGATGCTAGCCCATTTTTGGTGAACAAACTGGGTTGTTCTTGCTGATTGGTGGATAAATTCACCCACCAATAAACAAGTGCTTTCCATGGTCTGAACCAAAAAATAGCTTAGATGCCTTCTTTTTCAAATAAAGAAAGCAAGAGAACAAAGAAAAATTGATAATAGGTGAAAATCACGAAAGAAAAAATTTTGGTTCAGTGTTCCTTTAATATTGATCAATAGATGTGTAACATTGTTCAAGTTATTTTAAAAAAGTTTACAAATATTTTAGGTTAAAGAATGTAAATATTGTATGTATTCATTGTTTATTAAATAAATATTGTGACTCATTGTAAATTATTAACAGTGTTTTTTTAAATGTATTTACAGTCCCAACAATGCACATCGATTGTGTACTAAGTGACAGTGTGAAATTATATTCGACTTTTCATAAATGCGAATCTTGTGTTGAAAGATAAGTTTACCACGCTATATTTCAATAATGGTGAAACGCATTCTTCATATTTATTAATGGACATTATTTCGAGAAAATAAAGAGACATATTTTTTTATTGAATTTAACTTCCTAGATTTAGAGTTCTGCGGCCAAAGGGGTGCGTTAGCTACGCATGCTTTTTTCTGGCCGCACCTTTTAAATACCGCTGGTATTGAGAGTTCACAGAATGGCTGCGTTAGGCTCCAAAAAAGGAGCGTAGAGCATATTTAACGCAACTTCAACTCTCGATACCAGCGGTGCTTACGGACGCGGCCAGCTTCAAAAACGTGCTCGTGCACGATTCCCCCATAGAAAACAATGGGGCTGTTTGAGCTGAAAAAAAACCTAACACCTGCAAAAAAGCCGCGTTCACCTCCTAACGCAGCCCCATTGTTTGCTATGGGGAAACACTTCCTACGTCTGCACCTAACACTCTAACATGTTCCCCGAGTCTAAACACCCCTAACCTTACACTTATTAACCCCTAATCTGCCGCCCCCGCTATCGTTGACCCCTGCATATTATTATTAACCCCTAATCTGCAGCTCCGTAAACCGCCGCTACTTACATTATCCCTATGTACCCCTAATCTGCTGCCCCTAACACCGCCGACCCCTATATTATATTTATTAACCCCTAATCTGCCCCCCACAACGTAGCCTCCACCTGCCTACACTTATTAACCCCTAATCTGCCGAGCGGACCGCACCGCTATTATAATAAAGTTATTGACCCCTAATCCGCCTCACTAACCCTATAATAAATAGTATTAACCCCTAATCTGCCCTCCCTAACATCGCCGACACCTAACTTCAAACATTAACCCCTAATCTGCCAAATGGAGCTCACCGCTATTCTAATAAATGTATTAACCCCTAAAGCTAAGTCTAACCCTAACACTAACACCCCCCTAAATTAAATATAATTTAAATCTAACGAAATTAATTAACTCTTTTTAAATAAATTATTCCTATTTAAAGCTAAATACTTACCTGTAAAATAAACCCTAATATAGCTACAATATAAATTATAATTATATTATAGCTATTTTAGGATTAATATTTATTTTACAGGTAACTTTGTATTTATTTTAACCAGGTACAATAGCTATTAAATAGTTAAGAACTATTTAATAGCTAAAATAGTTAAAATAATTACAAAATTACCTGTAAAATAAATCCTAACCTGTTACAATTAAACCTAACACTACATTATCAATAAATTAATTAAATAAACTACCTACAATTATCTACAATTAAACCTAACACGATTTAAATATAATTTAAATTGTTAGATTTAAATTATATTTAACTTAGGGGGGTGTTAGTGTTAGGGTTAGACTTAGCTTTAGGGGTTAATACATTTATTACAGTAGCGGCGAGATTAGTTCGGCAGATTAGGGGTTAATAATTGAAATTAGGTGTCGGCGATGTTAGGGAGGGCAGATTAGGGGTTAATACTATTTATTATAGGGTTATTGAGGCGGGAGTGAGGCGGATTAGGGGTTAATAACTTTATTATAGTAGCGGTGAGATCCGCTCGGCAGATTAGGGGTACATAGCTATAATGTAGGTGGCCGCGCTTTGCGGTCTGCAGATTAGGGGTTAATTATTGTAGGTAGCTGGCGGCGACGTTGTGGGGGGCAGGTTAGGGGTTGATAAATATAATATAGGGGTCGGCGGTGTTAGGGGCAGCAGATGAGGGGTACATAAGTATAACTTAGGTGGCGGTCGGCAGATTAGGGGTTAAAAAAATGTAATCGAGTGGTGGCGATGTGGGGGGACCTCGGTTTAGGGGTACATAGGTAGTTTATGGGTGTTAGTGTACTTTAGAGCACAGTAATTAAGAGCTTTATAAACCGGCGTTAGCCAAGAAAGCTCTTAACTACTGACTTTTTTCTGCGGCTGGAGTTTTGTCATTAGATTTCTAACGCTCACTTCAGCCACGACTCTAAATACCAGAGTTAGAAAGATCCCATTGAAAAGATAGGATATGCAATTGACGTAAGGGGATCTGCGGTATGGAAAAGTCGCGGCTGGAAAGTGAGCGTTAGACCCTTTCCTGACTGACTCCAAATACCGGCGGTAGCCTAAAACCAGCATTAGGAGCCTCTAACGCTGGTTTTGACGGCTACCGCCAAACTCTAAATCTAGGCCTAAACGTTTCTGGTCCTTATTTATAAAAATTAAATAGAGAATGTATTTGTCTGAAATTTTTATATAATTTTCTTTAACATGTGTCTTTATTGTTAAGGAGCAGATCTGCAATAGTGTGATGTATCTAAAGACATCTGGCTAACCATTGCAACTATGTATTGTTGCCCACCCACAAATAAGCAGATATCTCCCAGTAATGCTTTGCTGCTCATAAGCCTAAACATATGGTTTTTTTTTTTTCAAACTTAGGATAACATGATAATGAACCATATGTGATTATCTAAGTAAAATATTATTTTCTTTTCAAATCTGCTCTGGTGGAATCATGGAAGATTAACTTTGGGTTGCATGTCCCTTTCACTACAAATGAAATAGCCATCACAAGCGATTAACTAAAAATAAATAGTCAACAGATTTACTTTTACAATATTGCTCTTCTCATTGCTGAATGCATGTAATACCAACTGTTCTAATAGTAAACATGCAATGGTAATTTATTAAAATAAATATGCAGTCATGTCTAAATATGATAATATATTTAAATAGATGAGTGTTTACCCCATGAAAGGTTATATACATTTAAAGGGACAGTAAATCAAAAATAGATAATTACTTTAATACACATTCCATATTTAGTCATACTTGGCCCTGTTATATGAATATACATTTGACCTGTGTGAGGACCTTGTATGTAAACTGGCCACTTAACTCGCTCCTTTGATGGAGCTTTTTAATGATTTAGTGCAAACTTTTAAAGGGACAGTATACTATAATATTTGGTTCACTTAATGTGTTTACAATTCCTTATTATTTAATCAGAAGCAGAGTATGTATGATATTAAATTGTTATGGTTTGTATATGAATTCTTATCTTGTGTTTTGAAGCCATAAGAAAATAAAATGTTTGGAGCTTGTAGATATAATCTGATCTCCTAACTTTATCACATTGTGTACATATACATACTTCTTATATCTGTAAACCAAAAAATAAATTTACATTGTATTACCTTATATATTGTATGCCCCACTGGGAGTGTAATATCTTATGATGGCTGTGTTTACCCACAGGAGAAATAAACAATTTTAAAATCAAAATTAAGGGTAACGGAAATACTTGTAAACAATTTATAAAAATTAATGATAGATATTAGAATGTGAATATAAAATTAAGCTACACTGTCACTTTTTAATCTAACAAGTTCACCCTACACATTTCTTAAAGGGACATGAAACCCACATTTTTTCTTTCGTGATTTAGAAAGAGCATGTCATTTTAAGCAACTTTCAAATTTACTTCTATTATCTCATTTGCTTCATTCTCTTGATATCACTTGCTGAAAAGCATATCTAGATATGCTCAGTAGCTGCTGATTGGTTGCTGCACATAGAGGCCTTGTGTGATTGGCTCACACATGTGCATTGCTATTTCTTCAACAAAGGATATCTAAAGAATTCAGCAAATTAGATAATAGAAGTAAATTGGAAAGTTGTTTAAAATTACATGCCCTATCTGAATCATGAAAGTTTAATTTTGACTAGACTGTCCCTTTAAAAGTGACATAAACAAAGTTGTTATGTAGACTTTGCCTCGTCATTAACATTTTATGATTTGTACAACTCTAAATCTCACAACCAAAAATGATATGGCTGTAACTAATTCCTCCTTAACTTTTGTAAAATACAAGACTTTAACACTCATTATCTGCTTGAGATGTGTAGATATTTTATTTATTTTTTTAAAATTGGTAACTGTATTATATTTAATATGAGGCATGTGCTTGTAAAATAGATACTGTAACAACCTTTCATGGGACTAATCTTTTCTTTACATGTCCTAATATTAGAAGGATATATTTGTTATTATCTTACTTGGATAGATACTATATATATATATATATATATATATATATATATATATATATGTTGTATTTAAACAAATAAAAGATGATATAGTATATAAAGATATTTATTTAAAAAAAAATTGATTCTAACAAAAAAAACAATATTCTTTTGGGAATTCAGCAAAATTGAAAATCTGTAAGACATAAAACTAAAAAAAAAAAAAAGTATAATAATTGTAAAGTCATCTTCTGTCTATGCTCTAACATTTATTGTTTGTTCTGATATTAAAGCCAAGTTCAGACTGGATATCTATATATATATATACATAATTTAAAAGTAATCACATTAAATTGTCTAATCAAGGGTTGACTTACATATTAACATTTAAAATTAGACAAAATAATGCCTAATATCCCATTTTGTGCTAAAATTCCTAATTATTCAATTTTATGATGGACATAATTGAATGTAATATTTCCTGTGCCATCAAAATCTAATATACCTAAATGTCACCTATGAAATGTATCCCTTTATCTGTATGATCAATCACAATCTCAGTCCTCTCTAGCACAAAGTAGGGGGAATATATATTAAATGCATGTCTTCAAAAACAGGACATGGTGAAAATTGTCAGACACATTCAATAATAACAAATGCTTACTAAGCGTATGTAGCCTCTTTTGTGTTATGTTATAACAATAAATTGTGAAGCAAAGTCACATACATTGTCCATACTTAACCTCTGATGTATGACTTTGTCAATTCTATTGTGCTTCAGAGTATCACTTTATCTGGTCTCTGTGACATTTATCCCTTTCAGAATATCTAAAATCTAATAATGTCTAAACTAAATACTACATGTAAACTAATTGTATGCCATATGATGGATCATTTGGCAAAATCCACCCCCCCCACCCCAGTCATGGTTCATACATTGTGCATACTTATCATCTGATGTTGTCTTTAAAAATCAGGTGACAAATTAATTAAAGGAGCCAATGCCAGAATCATATGATGCATAAATTACCTAGGATTATAAAATATATTTTAGATTTTGTTATAGACATTTCTAGAACAATCCTAACATGTTTGCACAATTCTACTTTCATTTTACTACAAGTCTCACATATTCGCAATGCTCCTATATAACATAGTATTTACCATATGAAGTGGCGGTTGATGATGGCTCTGACATTGACCCCCTCATCCCAGAATGGCCCCTCTAGAACTGCATCATCCTCCTCATCTCGTTGGAGGGCGAGGGGCACCATGATGACCTGCAGCATCTCAGCCTGCTGAGCTATGTTATGAAGGACACTGCAGGCTATAACAATATTAGCCACCTTACAAGGGCTGTATTGGAGGGCTCCTCCAGACCTGTCCAGGCATCTAAAGCACATTTTGAGGAGCCCAAACATCTGCTCCACTACAGCCCTAGTCCGCTTTTTCGCCCGATTGAAGCGCACCTGTGCCTCGTCAGCCGGATTACGTACTGGCGTAATGAGCCAAGGCCGGCTCATGTAACCCGAATCACCTATAAATAATGAACATTACAAAATGTCAATATTACAAATATCTTAAAATTATGATATGAAAAAATACATTTAAAAAAATAATAAAATGATACAATGCATTTGTGTATACGAAAATCACCTAAACTAGACATTTGCCGAAAGAGACAAAAAATGGTTAAAGCGCATCCTAAATCTGCACATTTAAGCTATGACCTGCTACATATGCATTTTCCGCTAAAACTAGACATTTGCTGAAATAGACAAATAAATGGTAAAAGGGCATCCTATGGGGCCTATCTATCAAGCTCCGTATGGAACTTGAGGGCTTACCAGAAACACCAGTTATGAAGCATCGGTCGTCTAAAGACCGCTGCTGCATAACCTGTTCACCTGCTCTGAGGAGGTGGACAGACATCGCCGCAATTCAATCCGATTAAATACGATCGGGTTGATTGTCACCCCCTTGCTAGTGAGCGATTGGCAGCGAATCTGTAGGGGGCGGCGTTGCACCAGCAGTTCACAAAAGCTGCTGGTGCAATGCTGAATGCGGAGAGCGTATTGCTCTCCGCATTCAGCGAGGTCTGTCAGACATGATCCGCAATGTCGGATCATGTCCGACAGTTCTTTCATAAATAGGCCCCCAAATCTGCACATTTAAGCTATGACCTACTACATATGCATTTTTCGCTAAAACTAGACATTTGCTGAAAGAGACAAATGGTTAAAGCGCATTCTATATCTGCACATTTAAGCTATGACTTACTGCATATGCATTTTCACTAAAACTAGACATTTGCTGAAAGAGAAAAATAAATGGTTAAAGCACATCCTATATCTGCACATTTAAGCTATGACCTGCTACATATCTGTTTTTCACTAAAACTAGACATTTGCTGAAAGAGACAAATAAATTGTTAAAGTGCATCCTATATCTGCACATTTAAGCTATGACCTGCTACATATCTGTTTGAAGCTAAAACTAGACATTTGCTTAAAGAGACAAATAAATGGTTAAAGTGCATCCTATATCTGCATATTTAAGCTATGAAATGTTGCATATATGTTTGGAGCTAAAACTAGACATTTGCTGAAAGAGACAAAAAATGGTTAAAGCGCATCCTATACCTGCACATTTAAGCTATGACCTGCCACATATGAGTTTTCTTCTAAAACTAGACATTTGCTGAAAGAGACAAATAAATGGTTAAAGCGCATCCTATATCTGCACATTTTGCACATTACACAAACACAACTGTTAGCGAACATTACAGTGGCAATTGTCTAACTTCTTAACCATGCTGTACACAAGTACTCACCAACAAGCCACCCATGGGCAAACTATCTGTCCTCAAACTGCCGCCAGAGTGACGACTGCCTGAGGATATGGGGATTATGACTGCCCCCCCCCCCCCGAAAAAAAAAAATTTGCACACACCTGCATAATTCTCATTGATGCGTCACAAACAAACAGCATGTTCTAACTATGAACGTGTTTGCAATTTCGGTAAAGGGCCCTCTTCTGCTGGAGCCCGCAGCGCCATATGGGTGTAATCTATTGCTCTCAAAACATTCTGCATCTCAGCTATTGCATAAAATTCCCTCTTGGGTCGCCTCCAATTGTCCTCATTTTGAGGAAATCCTACGTAAAGCTTACTAATGCTTATCATAGCAGTCAGAAACTTTTCAAAAACCACAGAGAAGGTACACTGAGACAACGCAGAAATGCACCCCTCTGAGGATTGAAAGCTTCTGGATGCCAGGACATGTATGCAGCATAGTATCCTGGACATGCTAGGGATTGCAGTCCGCATACATCTGCGTGGCTCCAGATAAGGGTTCAGTACATCATACAGGCTCAAGAGCTGCTGTCTATTGAGCCTATATTTGCCGAAAACCTCAAAGTCGCTCATGTTATCCAAGGTGAGCCTCACCCTGTCAACACGAGGACCCCTAATTACACGTTCCCCACGCCTCTCTTGGAGATGCCGAGCCCACCTGATTCTGTTATACAAAACTTGTCCAACAGCACCTACAGAATATAACTGGGGTTATCCATATTTGCAAAGCCAAGCAATACAAAGCCAAACAGCAGAGCAAACACACAAGGAATAAAAAGGTATGCAAACGCACAAAAGTGATTTGATACAATGTCGATCACAAGGGACGCTTTGGCCATGGTGTTTGGGTGATTTATAGTGAAAAATGTCCAATGGTAGCATGTTCGTACTGATTGCTGATTGTATACACTTGATGGTATCTGAGTGGTGCAAATGCTTTCAAAGTGGGCGGTTTTTTTTTTTGTGCTTGTTGAAATTTTGTTTTTCCCCAATAAATCATAATGTGAAAGTGTAAAATCTCACATATACTGTGCATCTTCATGATGTTTGTTCATACGTGTAACAAATACTGATCTTGTATTATAAAACACACGTCCACGCTAACTTGATTGAAAGTGCATACTTGTGTATAATGTGTGCATAGACATAGCAAAACGATAACGTAATGGTTGACATCTATAATATTATATATATAAGTGATTGGCGAGATCTCAATATTTATGTGTCCGATTGAAATCACAATAATAATAATCTGGAAACTGCTATAATATGATAGAATCATTATACAAAATGTCCCAAGCAGCTTTAATCATAAATAAATGCAAAACAGCATCTTTTCCACTTTGAGAGAGACTCACTAAGGATGTCCCCTATCACTCTTAATCTTCAACCTAGCTTTAGAACCACTACTGAGCACACTTAGATTAAAGATTTTTCTGGGTACAAAATTAATAAAAATAAATCAGAAGTATTATGGGTACACAAAAGAACGGATTCAGATACTCAAATTTTTAAGGAAGTAAAAAACTAATTGGTTTACTTGGGGCTAAATTTCTTGGCAGATTCAGAAGAAATATATACATTAATATAAAAGAAGCAATTATAACACTTTCTGATACCCTTAAACATTGGGAAACACTTCCCCTATCTCTATATGGTAAAATAAATTTATTAATGGTAGCGCTCCCACGGTTATTATATATTTTCCAAAATATTCCCTTATTTTTGAAAAAAATAAAAATGAAGAAAATAAATTCATCTATCTATTATGGAGGGAAAGGAAAGTAAGATTAAATCATAAAAAAATTAACACTTCCAAAAAATTACTTAGGTATGGCCCTGCCAGATATTAGCTTATACAATCTGGTGGCAGTGGGGAAAATTGCTATAGATTGGTTACTAGATATAAGATATTTTACTATATCAGATGTAGAATCCCAGCTAGTTAAACCCCTATATCTGAAAAATATTCTACACTTAGAAATGAATAAACTTCCCTTATATATTAAAAGAATAAACCTATTGAAAGATTAAATAATAGCATGGCACAAAATTTGTAGCAAACTAAACTTAAAGTTTGCAGTATCACAGTTCCTTGAAATTAAGGGAAACCAGGAATTCCAATTGGGATTTTTATCAAACGTAGGCTCAAAATTGGAGCAACATGGCCTAGTTAATGTGACACAATTAGTAAGCAGGGAAAAGAATAGACCAAAGGTTATAGACTTCAGAAATGCCCAAGTGCAATTTCAGTGTAAGAAATAGCATTACTATTCATATCTACAAATAAGAGGTTACTGCCTGAAACTCATAAGATTATATGGGAAAACATGGGACTACCCACCACTGTTACCAGTACTTAGTGCATATAAAAATAATAAATTCTCTTTATCGCTATTATATAATATTATATAACAAACAGAGCATGAAGAACAAATGTGAAAAATTGTATCAAAATGGAGGGATATGTACTTCCCAGACCTGACAATGCAGATTATTTAAAAAAGTGTAGAAAAAGCAACTTTGGCAATGATTCTTCGTGAACAGCATATTAAAATAATATGGATGACATATATTACACCTGAAATAATGTCTAAATGGGGGAATGAGCAAAGTGGATATAAATGTGAGAAGTGCAGAAGGAATAAAGCAAACAATACTATGGCCCCAAGTTATCATGGTCTGGTGGACCTGATCCGACAGTGCGGATCAGATCCGCCAGACCTCGCTGAATATGGCAAGCAACACGCTTGTTGTATTCAGCATTGCACCAGCAGCTCACAAGAACTGCTGGTGCAACGCCGCCCCCTGCAGACTCGCGGCCAATAGGCCACCAACAGGGGGGTGTCAATCAACCCGATCGTACTCGATCGGGTTGATTTCCAGCGATATGTGTCCGCCTGCTCAGAGCAGACAGACAGGTTATGGAGCAGCGGTCTTTGTGATAATACATACAGAGCTTGATAAATAGAGCCCATTGCCTTTGGGCATGCCCGAAATTACAAAGATTTTGAAAAATGGTAACACATTGGGCTAATAAAATTTGTAATGAACAGTTGATACTACAAGCAGACCATGTTATATTTTAAAATTAAAAAACCTCAGAAGTTATGCAATGCAAGACCTTCTTTTCAATGCTAATTATATTAAGTAGGAATGTGATCTTAAAGGGATGGAAAAGTGAACATACACCGTACCTTAAAGTACTGAAAAATATAGGGCAGAAACAATTTTTGTTTGAACAAATTGATATCTGGTATAATCTGGAGGTTAATGTTGAAAGGTTTTTTGTGAAGTGGAAATTTTGGATTAAGATACAGGACAGAGATACACAAAAGGAATTGATCTCAAGGTTTGAAAATGCCACATTTATAATGGAGAGTAGGCTCAGAGATGAATGGCTATGAATTAGACATGGGGGCACCATTATATATATTTTATTTATTTTTCTCTTCTCTCTTTCTCTTTTTCCTCTCTTTCGTGCTTAGAGTTTAAGATATATAATAATGATGTTAATTTATACTTATGGTCATAAATCAGTTGTTTTTGTTTCTTTTTTTTTCCCCTTTAGGTGTTTCAAGGACAATGGTACATGAAACAGCAATGTTAAATATTAATAATAGTGATACTACTTGTATATATTTGTGGTAACTATGATCTTTATTTTTAAGAGTTGATATATTATGTTCTCTTTATTCCTTTTTTTCATGTCTATTTATGTATCAATGATCTAGCAACTATCAGACAAATTAGCTTTTAATAATATTAGCTTTCTTTGTCTGTATATAAAATAGAAAACCCCAACAATGCGGCTGTAAATGAGAGATTATTTTGGTATAGATTAACTGTACATGCATACATGAAGTTTGCATAGGTGTAAAATTATTGTACAATGATGTACCTGATGACAATTATTCTTCTTTTGCATTTCATATTTTCATTGTAATCTTCCCACATTGTTGGATTTAAATAAAGATATATATATATATATAAAAAAGAAATCACAATAATATAGATCTTCCAACCCTCTCGTCTATGTATGTGTAATATTGAGTGAGAAACTGATGAAAGGGACAGTAAAGTCCTAATGCTGGAATCTGTATGGTTAAAGCTTAGAATGATGTCATCATATTAGCTACATGCCTGTCTAGTTTCCTAATCTTCGTTTTCTTGTTCTAGTTTGCAACATTCTTATTGTGTGATGATTAAGAATATAAATGTGTGTTTTGTTGTTGTGTGATGTGTGTTATGTACATCTATGTATGTATTGTGATTCTTTCCCACATATGCTGATTTATATAAAGCAGTACAGCATTGTTGTTCCTTCCAAAAAAGCGAAAACTAGAATCTTTACTAATGATATCTTATAATGATATGGAATTTCTAATGTTATATTATATTGAAATCGTGATGTTAAAGGGACACTAAAGCTATCATTTATATTTTATGATTCAGAGAGAAAATCCAATGTTAACCAACTTTCCAATGTACTTGTATGACATAAATGTGTTTATTGTTTATATATGGTTTGTTGAATAAATAGCAATGAACATGTGTGAGGCAATCCCAGAAGGCATCTATGTGCAGCCACCAACCATCATCTGCTGAGCTTATCTAGGTATGCTGTTCATCAAAGCATTTGAAGATAATAAATTAAATGATATAATAGACGTAAATGATACAAGTGTTTAAAATTGCCTACTGTTTCTGAATAATGAAATATAAAAAAGTATTTTTTATGTCCGTTTAAATATGTGTTAATTCTTGAAACTAATTTCGTAATGGTGATGTAGAATTGATCATGATTTATAGTTGATGTAATGCAAAATTTTGATGCTGTAGTGATGTTCACACATGTACAACACTTAACTCCAGTGTCAAATAGTATATTTTGTGATCTATTTGTCATTGCGGGACCTACACAAGAATGAATAAATTAGCCCCACAATTATAACGCTGTCATTACAAGTTTTAAAAGAGAAAAATATCATGTGCTTTATGGAAAGAGGCCGGTCACGTGCACGAGCACGTATTCCCCATAGAAGTCAATGGAGGTTAGAAATCGAAAGAAAAAAACTTCCAACACTCCTGCTGAGCGTAAGGTGAGTGACGTTCTGTGAAAAAGTACCTG
Organism: Bombina bombina; assembly: GCF_027579735.1. Taxonomy (NCBI): domain Eukaryota; kingdom Metazoa; phylum Chordata; class Amphibia; order Anura; family Bombinatoridae; genus Bombina; species Bombina bombina. The sequence goes on along the minus strand of NC_069501.1, from coordinate 728,734,872 downwards.
AAATCATGATAATGTCCTATTTAAAAAATGTTTTGTGTACAAAAGCTGCTGTATATTGTTTGTTTGTAGTGAATTCTGTATGTATGTGATGATATTTGTACGTAGATATAGCTAAATGAGTGTATGTTCATGTATGTCTATGTAAGTCAAGGTAAAATGGGTTTGTGTGCATTTTTTTCTAACACCCGAGATCTCGTTTCTTTTATCCGTTATATTTTTATTTTAAAAAAAAAACAAAAAATAAAAAATTGTACAGTGTTTGTATGAGTGTAAGTGTACTTTGTATAATATTTTTGAAGTGATTGGTGAATGTTTTTAGTTGTAACATATCATTAACTACTGGTTTTGGATAGCGTTATGGCTTTGAGCGTAGATACAGATTTTTGTGGCGCTACGGAGGTTTTTTGAAACTTGTAATGGCTGCGTTAGGGAAAATGATGCGTTATGGGCCATAACGCTACTATTTGAGTCATAGCTCTCAAGTTGTAATCTAGCTGTGAAAAAGTATCACATTTCTTAACATAAAAGTTTTAAATGTTTGAAAGGTTTATACCAAATTTACAACTGAAATCTAAAACTATAAGCATCTGAAAATATGTTTGTGTCCTATTGGAAATGTCATTTATTTTTTTTGTTTTAATTAATTGAAATGATGGTTGAATAATATTGTTTATTTTTACAGGTGTTTATTGCTGTTGAATGATGGATGTAAAATTGTTTAACATTTGAATGGTAGAACAAATGTTTTCATTGATATCCATTTTGCCTTTTAAATGTCTCTATTGATCAAATAATATATTTGAAGATCAGATGTTTCCTCCAGATGTTTATATTAAAATATCAAATATATCATTCAAATATTAAATTTGAAAATGTATTCCTCTAGTTTTCTAATAAAATTGATATTTAAATATTGCATTACATAAACATAACCTTTTTTTTATTTCAAAGCCTAAAACATTCATGCATCCTAACAAATGTGTATATGTGATAAGCTTGTTACTAAAGGAGGAAGCTATAGGAACATACATTTATATGTAAGACGTAAGTGAAGAACCATTTTTTTTAATCAAATCCTCATTGATCAACTCTACACTGTATATAAATATACTCTTAAGTGCTTCCTATGCTCTGTTATGCACAGTAATTTCCAGGTAGAAAAACCCTCATTATGCTTAACATGTTTAATTTATAAATAAATAATCAGGTTGTTTTAAGTTCTGCTATTGTAAGTAATAAAGTTTAAGATATATTTTTCCTGGTGGTATTATTTTCCATTTTTGACGCATAATAGCATTTGCTGAATAAAGCATCTTGTATTTTTAATGGTGCTAAATAAATAATGCATTAAAAGGATATTGATGGATGACTTTTTAAGACTATGTAAATATATCATGGGATTTGTATAACATTCTTTATTTTTCATTTTATTGAAATGTATCATTGTGCTTTAAAAAGTATACTTTTATTTTTTGGTTAAAAGTAAAAAAATTATGTCTGTTAAACACACACTGTGGAAAATGGGGCAACAATTTATAAAGCTTTAACACTAAACATAGAGAAATTACTAGCAGTGGTGAGAAAATTACCTATCTCATAGGGCTCAATTTGTTAACCTGCAAAAGCAAGTTAAAAAGCAGTGTTCTAGTTTTTAGGCTTTTTGATGAGATAAATCATTTAAAAATGACTCACCCAGGATGACTGACAAGTCCTGTCTGGCTGAAACCAATTGCAAGAGGGCAGCAGTATGATTTTTTTACTGTTGCTTTAAAATAAGTGGAGGATGCTGCCTTGGTGGACAAGTTCTCGGAATGGCTTTAAATGCCTAATTGACAGGATTTAAGATTCAAACTTGCTACAATTGGTTTGAAAACTTATCTCATAGTTTATTAGAGGCTTTACACGACAGTACATTGTCTATTTACTTTATATAGGGATAAGTCAAAGTCATATTCAGTAATATAAAAAAATATTTTAGCAGTATTTAAAAAAGACTTGTTGGCCTCCTTCATATCGAAAATCTTGTCTTTTTGAGCATACCTTTTTTAAGGTTACATTTTAGTGTATAATCAGTTCAAACATTTAGGAAAACCAGAATACATAAGAGAAGTGCTCAACTAGGAATAAAAGGTGTTTAATAGCCCACCCTATTGGATGGTACCAAGGGTCAAGTCCTACAAAAAAAAAAGCGTGGTTACTCACAATTAACATTGTTTTATATAAATGTATATATCCACACTGTAATTATATGTATATAATCTATACCCTTTGGTTAATGAAAGCAAATTAAATCCAATGAAGGGTTGAATGGTTGCCTTTGGGCCTGAGACTCCTCCTCTGTCACAGAGTCTTATGCACTTAAGGTGCAATAGTCCTATGTCTGCTGAGGGGAGCTAAATAACTCCAATAAAGCCACACAGAAATGTAAGCACCATGTGTTGCACAGTGTGGGGTTATCACACAGCAGGACCACTAACAGGCTTGCATTTAGTGTATTGTAGGAAGTGTTACTGCCCATTACTAGATTATCTCACAATTCCTCTAACCAGACTGTGCTTCAGCTCCTCCCACCAGCAGCAGCACTGTTTTTTAAAGCGTTTGTGTTCTCTGTCCAGAGGGAACTTAGTTCCTTCTGCAAAAATAGTGCAGGAACTCCATTCCCATGCGTTCCCGCCCGACTTGACCCCTGGATGGTACTTACCCATGGTGCAGCTTCTTTCTGCCCAGTCTGTGCTTTGCACAAAAGAGAACTTTCCTGTAGTATATACTGCAAGTCTGACCCCATCCAAAAGACAATCCAGTCTGAAGTACCAGTCAATTCTCATCAAACGTTTAATAACTCATCTTAAATTTCTTTTCATTTGAATAATATTTAATGCATATGCAAATTAATTTGAATGAAAGACAGTTATGTGTACATTTCTCTACTTTTTTAAAATGGAAACAAGAGGCAGAATGTCTATTTTTTACTCAAATACAGGAACTATTACTTCTGTAGCATCAACAATAGAAGAAGCTTTTAAAGATGTAGCAACAACAGTTTTAAAAAAAACAGGTGACGGCTTTTTGAGAGATCATTTTTTAGAGAGTAAAAAATATAATGCTTAGACATTTAAAAATTCAATTATCATCATCGTTTCATATAAATGTTAATATTTTTATTCAAAGGTCACATAAATGCTCATATGAATTAATTAATAAACTTACATTAGAATTTAAGAGTAAAAACTATGCCATGTTGACTGATTTAGGAGGGAATAAACAGAATAGCAACTGATCACATTATTTAGGGATCATAATGATTTTGACACATTGGCCTCTATTTAACAAGCTGTCTACTTACCTGCATTTGACGGCACCAATACGCTCTCCTAAGCTAGCCTAACATTGCAGCTGCGGACCTGAATAAGTTTGCCAAATTTATCAAGAAAGCTGTCAAAAAGCCAAGCACCAAATACAATAATAGGTGCGATAAGCAGCGGACTGTTTTTAACTAACAGTCATCGATCTTGCTGCTCTTCGGCTTCTTCACAGCTTTCTTGCTAGCATGTCACTAAGCACTCACACTATACTATACTGTTTTACCCCGTAAACCGCCGCTCCCGGACCCCGCCGCAACTCTAATAAATATATTAACCCCTAAACCGCTGCTCTCGGACCCTGCCACAACTCTAATAAACATATTAACCTCTAAACCACCACTCCCGGACCCCGCCGCCACCTACATTATACCTATTAACCCCTAATCTGTCATCCCCTATACCGCTGCCACCTACATAAAGATATTAACCCCTATCCTGCTGATTCCAGACCCCACCGCAACTAAATAAATTGTTTAACCCCTAAACCGCCGCACCCGGAGCCCGCCGCCACCTAAATTACATTTATTAACCCCTATCCCGCCCCCCCCTACACCGCCGCCACCTACATTACATTTATTAACCCCTAATCTGCCCCCCCTACACCACCACCACTATATTAAAGGAATTAATCCCTAAACCTAAGTCTAACCCTAACCCTAACACCCCCTAACTTAAATATAATTTAAATACATCTTAATAAATGTAATATTATTACCTAAATTATTCATATTTAACACTAAATACTTACCTATAAAATAAACCTTAAGACAATATAACTAATAGTTACAATTGTAGCTATCTCAGGGTTTATTTTTATTTTACAGGCAATTTTGTATTTATTTTAACTAGGTACAATAGCTATTAAATAGTTATTAACTATTTAATAGCTACCTAGCTAAAATAAATACAAAATTACCTGTAAAATAAATCCTAACCTAAGTTACAATTACGCCTAACACTATACTATAATTAAATAAATTAAATTAATTAAATACAATTACCTAACATTAAATAAAATTAACTAAAATTAACTAAAGTACAAAAAGCCCCCACTAAATTACAGAAAATAAAAAAAAAATTACAAGAAGTTTAAACTAATTACACCTAATCTAAGCCCCCAAATAAAATAAAAAAGCCCCCCAAAATAATAAAAATAATAAAATTCCCAACCCTAAACTAAATTACAAATAGCCCTTAAAAGGGCCTTTTGCAGGGCATTGCCCCAAAGTAATCAGCTCTTTTATCTGAAAAAAAAAAGAAATACAACCCCCCAACATTAAAACCCACCACCCACACACCCAACCCTACTCTAAAACCCACCCAAACTCCCCTTAAAAAGACCTAACACTACCCCCTTGAAGATCACCCTACCTTAAGCCGTCTTCACCCAGCCTGGCAGAAGTCTTCATCCGATCCGGCCAGAAGTCTTCATCAAATCCGGGCAGAAGAGGTCCTCCAAGCGGCAGAAGTCTTCATTTAAGTGGCATCTTCTATCTTCATCCATCCGGAGTGGAGCGGGTCCATTTTCAATCCAGCCAATGCAGAGCCATTATCTTCAAATGACGTCCTAACACTGAATGACGGTTCCTTTAAATGACGTCATCCAAGATGGCATCCCTTGAATTCCGATTGGCTGATAGGATTCTATCAGCCAATCGGAATTAAGGTAGGAAAAATCTGATTGGCTGATGCAATCAGCCAATTGGATTGAAGTTCAATCCGATTGGCTCATCCAATTAGCCCATAGGATTGACCTCACATTCTACTGCCTGATCGGAACAGCCAATAGTATTTTTCACATAATTTTTTCATTTTTTGAATAAGCAAGTTTACATTGTTTGTTTTCTTTATATTTACAATCACAAAGGATATTTTTTCACCCTCTTTTGACCACTCTTATATTTTTGTACACATTATCACCACTAACACTGGTACACACTATCTCTTTGATATCAGCAATCCATACATTTGACTTTATTGCATTTATTTTTAAATCCACACTTTGGATTGATTTCTTTTAGACATTGTTTGAATTTTACTTCTCTTATATTTTCATTGGAGGTTCTATCATTGCCTCTACATCAGTTCATTATTCAGTGTTTTATATAAATATATTCAATATTCAATTTGTACAAGAGTGGATCCACATCTTATTGTTTTTATTGTCATTTATTACCACTGCACCCACCGTGGCATGTTTTATTCTTGTGCAAATTACTAGATCTACAATTAAAATATTTCTAAACACACACTCTATACATTGTACAATACTTAGCCCATTTTGAGGCGCTCTGAACATTTTTCTTAGTATATCTTCTAAGCTAGCTAGTTAGCTCACTGTTCAGAGCTATAGGTGTCTGTCTTTGCCGCTATATCCTATCGAAATTCTAATTAACTTCCAAAAGTAGTCAGGTTGTGCTGAACTTGCGTTCGGAACATCTGGAGTGAAGTAAGCATCGATCTGTGTCGGACTGAGTCCGCCGGATCGTATGTTACATCACTATATTCTACTTTTGCCGGTCTGTAGGGCTTGATAACTATGGTGAATCAGCCTCGCCACAAATACACTTTAGAATTACAGCGTATTTGCGGTTGACGGCTTGATAAATAGAGGCCACTGGATAAACAATCTAAAGGAACATGTTATCAAAATTAAAGACCTATGAAACCCCAAACCAATATTTTGTGATTCAGACCGAGCTTAACATTTCAAAAAGTTTCAAATTTACTTCTATTATTAAATCTTCATAGTTCCCATTATATTCTGTGTTTAAGAGATACCTAGGTAGGCATCTGTAGCACTGCATGGCAGGAAATAGTGCTGACATCTAGTGCTCTTGCAAATGGATAACATTGTTGCAAAACTGCTGCCATATAGTGCCCTTGAAAAGGGACGACTCCTAAGCATGCATCCCTGATTTTCAATAAAGATTCCAAAACAATGAAGAAAAATTGATAAAAGAAGTAAATAAGAAGGCTGTTTAAAAAAGCATGCTCTATCTGAATCATATAAGAACAATTTGGGGTTTTATATCCCTTTAAGGAAGAAATAAATCAAACTAAAAATAAAAAAAACTACTACGGGATTGGTCGGATTATGAGAAACACAATGTATATAATTAAAATATTTAAGAGATAGAATCTAGTGACACATCAACCTAATACCGACCAGGCATCAGCCAGTACTGATTAAAAATACCTCAGAGTAGGAAACTAATGCAGGTAAAAAAATATTACGATCTGTGTCTACATTAAATTAATCTGCCATTACAGGATTTATTCACAGATCGAAAAATGATAAGAATGTGCTGCTGACAGATAAAAGACAAATAAAAAAACACATTGGTAATAAAAATACAACCTTCAAGTCACACTGAAGTCAAAATTCTAATTTCATGATTCAATTAGAGCATGATTTTTTTTAAACACCTTTCCAATTTACTTCCATTAATAAAATGTGCACAGTCTTTTTATATTTACACGTTTTGAGTAACCAGCTCCTACTGAGCATGTGATAAAATTCACAGTATATATGTATATGCATTTACATTTATATGCTATTTTGATTGGCTGATGGATGTCACATGATACAGGAGGAGTGGAAATATCTACTGCTCATTTGAAGTTCAGACTAAGGGCCCCATGAACTAACCAGTGGGCAAACAAGCTTCTCAACTTGAGAAGTTGTCCCCACACCTTCACTGCATACGGGCAGCAGATCTGTTCATCTGCTTCCCCGTATGCATCATTACACACTCCAAGGAATGTGTAATACCCGCACCTTCTCTCGCACAACCAATCGCCAATCACCCTGAGCAAGCAAGTGTGGGCTGATTTGCCTTTGCCATCTCAGAGTTTGTGAAGAGTGTAAGAAGCAGGGGTCTAATGATCACTGCTTCTTACATAGTGGTAGGCAGATCGCATGTGTGAACCTGCCCCACAAGGGCTCTGGGTCAGATCAGGCTGCTTCGTACATGGAGCGCTAAGGGCAATTGCATTGTCTATTACTGTATTATTGTTAATGAAAGGCTTTTCTTTCCTTCATAATGATGATTTTGGAGTCCAAATGTAAGATTTTGATATAATGGATACTTTGAGGCCAAGTTAACAGATGTCTTGCAGTCTTTGTGACCGCTGCTCCATAACTTGTATTTCTTGTGAGTCTGAAGACTCGCCAGAAACGGGCCGTCAAGCTCCGTTCGGAGCTTGATAGATAGGCCCCTTTAACTGTATTATTAGATGTTAAAGTGTAAGATTGCGGGAGGTGTCTGGGACTCAGTGTGCAGGAATAACAACTAAAAACAAGAAAGTTTTTTCTAGAATAACATTTACTGAAGAAATGGTATGCAGAGACAGAAGAAACAAACAGCAAACAATACTGTGCCAGAATAACTCTTACAATGCAACTTCAAACATAAGTCTCTGAACAAGCACAGAACTCAGCGAGTACTGTTGATAAGATATTTAGTGAAATGTCCAGAAACAAGATAGCATATGTAAGTAGGTACAAGTCTCTCAACAAGCACAGAACTCAGCGAGTACAGTTGGTGAGGTATTTTGTGAAATGTCCCTGAACAAGATAGCATATGTAAGTAGGTACAAGTCTCTCAACAAGCACAGAACTCAGCGAGTACAGTTGGTGAGGTATTTTATGAAATGTCCAGAAACAAGATAGCATATGTAAGTAGGTACAAGTCTCTCAACAAGCACAGAACTCAGTGAGTACAGTTGGTGAGGTATTTTGTGAAATGTCCCGGAACAAGATAGCATATGTAAGTAGGTACAAGTCTCTCAACAAGCACAGAACTCAGCGAGTACTGTTGATGAGGTAGTTTGTGAAATGTCCAGGAACAAGATAGCATATGTAAATGGACACAAGTTTCAGCAGTAGAATAAGTATACCCAAGAATGTCAGCAGAGGTCTCTGGTCTCAGCAGTAGTAAAAGTATACATCAATATCATAACAGGGGACTTTGATCTCAGCGGTTGTATAAGCATACACAAGTATCTCAGCAGAGGTCTCTGGTCTCAGTAGTAGTAGAGAGATGCATCAGCATCACAACAGGAGTCTTTGGTCTCAGGGGCAATATACGCATACCCAAGTATGTCAGCAGAGGTCTTTGGTCTCACCAGCCGTATTAGCATACCCAAGTTTGTCAGCAGAGGTCTTTGGTCTCAGCAGTAGTACAAACATGCATCAGCAGCACAACAGGGGTCTTTGTTCTCAGTGACAGTAAAAACATACCGAAGTATGTAAGCAGAGGTCTTTGGTCTTAGTAGCTGTATTAGCATACCCAAGTATGTCAGCAGAGGGCTTTAGACTCAGCATTAGAAGAAGCATGCATCAGCATCCCAACAGGGGTCTTTGGTCTCAGCGGCAGTATAAGCATACCGAAATATGTCAGCAGAGGTCTTTGGTCTCAGCAGGTGTATTAGCATACCCAAGTATGTCAGCAGAGGTCTTTGGTCTCAGCAGTAGTAGAAGCATGCATCAGCATAACAACAGGGGTCTTTGGTCTCAGCGGCAGTATAAGTAAAGCCAAGAATGTCAGCAGAGGAGCAGGAACCAGGGAAAGAACCTTCCAAGGCAATAACTCAGTGCAGATTAGCTTTTTATAGGAAATCCCACACCTGTGCCTTTCATGTGGGAGTTAGTTACTGGCCTTTTAAATCTAGGCAGCGTGCGGCCGCACACGCCTAAAGAATTGCAGCTGCTGTCAGACTGGTCTCAGCGTCTCTCCATGTGAGACACCGAGACAGATAACTGGGGCCTGTCTTCGCCGCAATAGCGGCAAGGAGCGCAGTCAGTGATCCAACACTAGCAGCGATGGCAGCTGGGCAAGTCAGGGATCCTGACATAATGAAACTGAAAACAGTAAATTTCAAAATTTATAACCAAAACATATATTTACTCTACCTGTAAGAAATTACACAAATAATGACAACTTTGTAACATTAGTTTCACATGAATTGTAAAAACTGTTAAGAACAAGCAGGAAAATGTAATCTAAATAAAAAGAATAACTAGCACTATATACTAGCACATACACGTCTATCACATTTTCTTACATAAAACTCCCTCCTTGACCCACTGCAATCTGGATCCCCCCCCCAATACTCCACAAAGACAGCAATTTTTAAGATTACCAATGACCTACTTACAGCAAAATTCAAAAGGCCACCTCTCTCTAATAATTCTCCTTGATCTGTCTACAGCCTTTAATACTGTTGACCACTTTCTTTTGCTCCAAAGCCTCCATTCCTTCAGCATTTGTGACACAGCCCTCTTGTGGTTCTCTTTCTACCTGTCTAACCGTACCTTTAGTGTATCCTTCTCTGATGCATTCTCTGCCTCTTCACTACTTCCTGTTGGGGTACCACAAGGTTCTGTCCTTGGTCCCCTTCTCTTGTCAATCTATAAGTCATCATTAGGTTCCTTTTAAAGGTCCCGCAAATTTTAATATAATTTGTATGCTAATGACACCCAAACCTAACTTTCTGCACCTGACCTCTCCCCATCCTTGTTAACTAACTCTATATCTCATATCTCATCATGGATGTCCTCTCACTACTTTGAGCTATGTCACCACATTTTCCTCAAAACTTAGCTCCTTATCCCCCCCCTCTTCTTCCAAAATCTCCAGCCCCCATTTTTCTATAACTGTTGATAATTAAATCATTACCCCAACCCCACTAGCTCAATGTTTTGGGGTCAAACTTGACTCCACCTTAAAACATCTCCAAAATTTTACATTTCCTCACACAAGACACATTTAAGATTTGAATCTACTTGCTAATTATTTAGTGCAACTCCAACCTCTCTAGCTCCTTTAAAATCAGGCTTACACATTGCTCTTCATCTGCTGCACCTCTCTGCCAATCTGTTCACTGGCTTCCTTTAGCCTCCAGAATTAAATACAAATTTCTGACTCTGAGGCCCTCAATTGCATTGCTCCCCTTTATATATCAGACCTTGGGCTCTATTTATCAAGGTCTGGCGGACCTGATCCGACACTGTGGATCAGGTCCACCAGACCTCGCTGAATATGGTGAGCAATACGCTCGCCGTATTCAGCATTGCACCAGCAGCTCACAAGAGCTGCTGGTGCAACGCCGCCCGTACTCGATCGGGTTGATTTCCGGCGATGTCTGTCCACCTGCTCAGAGCAGGCGGACAGGTTATGGAGTAACGGTCTTTGTGACCGCTGCTTCATAACTTGTGTTTCTGGTGAGTCTGAAGACTCGCCAGAAACACGGCCCTTCACGCTCCATACAGAGCTTGATAAATATGGGCCCATGTCTCCAGATACTCTGCCTCCTGCCCCTTCGCTCTTTTCACAACCTCCTCCTCTCCTCTCTAGTTACCTACTCACATTAATATCTACAAAACTTCTCCAGATTGGCACCTAATTTTTGGAACTCTCTGCCTCTCTCCACAAAACTGTCCCCTAGTTTTGAAAGTTTCAAATACTCCTTAAAGACTGTTCAAGAATGCATACAACATACATTAACATTTTCTAACCTCAGTGCCTCTCCTCCTTTGTTATCCCCTTGTAACCCTTTAGCCTGTAAGCCTATTAGGCCAGCTGTTTGTAGATCACCTCCATAAAAGCTGACTACAGTAAGTGCAACTCTTGGAAGGAACCTCTACCCAATTAACTCCTATAAATGTTACCTTGCATTTCATGTCTTTGTTTATTCTGTTACAGATTCTGTTGGTGCTCTACAAATAACTGATAATGATATTAATAATAATAATAATAATAATAATAATAAAAAACGAGTTAAAAAGTAATTGCATCACTATAAAAAATACTGACAACGAGGGAAATGTAGTTCTTGAAATAGAATATTACATCTTTATATTTTACAAAATCATATGAATTATGAGAAACTGGGGAATGACCCTATAATGACATATTCAAAAGAATTAAGACAGATTCTCCAGAGGGGGTTAACAATTAGTCTAATTATTTAACCAGGATTCAAAATTATGTTTATATCAAATGTTTGTATTGCAACTTTTTTTTTTTTTGAGGTTGGGTTATGGCAAACAGAAAATACATTACATCAAAACACTGTTACAGTCAAAGAATGTCAGATATTAGGTACAGTATAATTACAAAACAGAGACATACCAATGAAATTGTTATTAAATCTATTTCACTAGGTAGAAAACTAGATGGTGGTCTTTGCACTATATATGGTTTCTACTAGAACATCTTTCTCAATCTATATTAAAAGATAGAGAAACATATGTAAATAAAGGCTGTGTCAAAAGACAAAAGTGCCACAGTATATTAGGCACAGTTGATAGAACTATAGAAGGATAAAGGGCCTCAACCTGGAGCAATAAAAATAAAGGATACACAGAGAGGCCTACTTATCAAGCCGTCAACTTTCTTGCATTCGAGGGTACCAATACGCTCGCCTAACATCGCGGCCAATACACTCTCCATATTTATATAAAAACCTGTCAAAAAGTCGAGCGCCAAGTATGGGGGGATGAGCAGCAGACTGTTGTTAACTAAACAGTCATCGATCTCGCTGCTATTTGGCTTTTTCCCAGCTTTATTTATATACTGTCACTAAACACCACCACTATACTAAACTGTTTAACCCCTATCCCGCCACTGCTGGACCCCACCATAACTAAATAAAGTTATTAACCCCTATCCCGCTGCTCCCGGAGCCCACCGCAACTCTAATAAACGTATTAACCCCTATTCCGCTGCTCCCCGACACCGCTGCAACTAACTAAATGTATTCACCCCTATCCCTCCACTCCCGGAGCCCACCGCAACTAAATAAAGTTATTAACCCCTAAACCCCTGGCATCCCAAATCACTTCTACTTACTAAACCTATTAACCCCTAAACCGCCAGCCCCCCACATCGCCAAAAACTTAATTAACTTATTAACCCCTAATCCTAACAACCCACTCACTTTATATTAAATATTAACTCATCCTTATCTTATAATAAATTAAAACTTACATTTAGATTTAAATTAAACTATATTAAACTATTAATTAATCTACCCTAATTATTATACTAAAATTACAATAAACTATATTAAACTATTAATTAATCTACCCTATTATACTAAAATTACATTAAACTATATTAAACTAATAATTAATCTACCCTAACAGTTATACTACAATTACATTAAACTACACATTAAATTAAATATATTATATAATTAAAAACCTAACCCTACTCAAATAATTTAAATCTACTATTAAAAATTACACAGTTACAAAAAGCTAGCAACTAAGTTACACAAAATAACAAACACTAAGTTACAAAAAAATAAACACTAAGTTACACAAAATAAAAAATAAATGATCAAATATTTAAACTAATTACACCTAATCTAAGAGCCCTATGAAAATAGAAAATCCCCCCAAAATAAAAATAACCCTAGTCTACAATAAACTACCAATGGCCCTTAAAAGGGCCTTTTGCGGGGCATTGCCCCAAAGAAATCAGCTCTTTTACCTGTAAATAAAAATACAAATACCCCCCAACAGTAAAACCCACCACACACACAACCAAACCCCCAAATAAAAACCTAATCTAAATAACCTAAGCACCCCATTGCCCTGAAAAGGGCATTTGGATGGTAATTGCCCTTAAAAGGGCATGTAGCTCTTTTTCCTTGCCCAAACTCTAATCTAAAATTAAAACCCACCCAATCCACGCTGGATGGATAAAGATAGAAGATGCCGTCTGGATGAAGACTTCTGCCCGGTTGGATGAAGACTTCGGCTCGCTTGGATGAAGACTTCTGCCGGCTTCGCTGAGAACTTCTGCCGTTTCGTTGAGGATGGATGTCGGGTCTTCATAAACTGTAAGGGGGTTAGTGTTTATTGGGTGGGTTTTAATTTTAGATTAGGGTTTGGGCAAGGAAAAAGAGCTAAATGCCCTTTTAAGGGCAATGCCCATCCAAATGCCCTTTTCAGGGCAATGGGGAGCTTATGTTTTTTAGATTTGGTTTTTATTTGGGGGGTTGGTTGTGTGGGTGGTAGGTTTTACTGTTGGGGGGTATTTGTATTTTTATTTACAGGTAAAAGAGCTGATTTCTTTGGGGCAATGCCCCGCAAAAGGCCCTTTTATGGGCCATTGGTAGTTTATTGTAGACTAGGGTTTTTTTTATTTGGGGGGGGGGGCTTTTTTATTTTCATAGGGCTCTTAGATTAGGTGTAATTAGTTTAAATATTTGATAATTTATTTTTTATTTTGTGTAACTTAGTTGTTAGTTTTTTGTAACTTTGTAATTTTTAATAGTAGATTTAACTTATTTGAGTAGGGTTAGGTTTTTAACTATATAATATATTTAATTTAATTTGTATTTTAATGTAATTTTAGCATAACAGTTAGGGTAGATTAATTATTAGTTTAATATAGTTTAATGTAATTTTAGTATAATAGTTAGGGTAGGTTAATTAATAGTTTAATATAGTTTATTGTAATTTTAGTATACTATGGTAGATTAATTGTTTAATATAGTTTAATTTAAATATAAAGGTAAGTTTTAATTTGTTATAAGATAGGGATGAGTTAATATTTAATATAAAGTTAGCGGGTTGTTAGGTTTAGGGGTTAATAGGTTTAGTAAGTGGTAGTGATGTGGGAGGCCAGGGATTAATAACTTTATTTAGTTGTGGTGGGCTCTGGGAACGGCGGCATAGGGGTTAATACATTATTTAGGTGGCTGCGGGCTCCGGGAGCGGCGGGATAGGGGTTAATACTTTTCTGAAGGTGGTGGCGGTGTCGGGGCGGCAGATTAGGGGTTAATAAGTATAATGTAGGTGTCAGCGATGTTGGGGCGGCAAATTAGGGGTGTTTATACTCGGGGCTAATATTAGGGTGTTAGGTGTAAACATAACTTTTATTCTCCCATAGGAATCAATGGGATATCGGGCAGCAGCGAACATGAGCTTTTGCTGCTTTCAGACTTCCATTGATTCTCATCTGAGGCCTCCAGGGCGGCAGATTGAAAAGCAGGTACGCTGGGCCGGAATAGTGGCAAGCGTACCTGTTAGATATTTGTTAACTAGCAAAAGTAGTCAGATAGTGCTGAATTTACATTCGGAACATCTGCAATGACGTAAGCATCGATCTGTGTCAGACTGAGACTGGTGGATAGTATCTTACGCCACAGATTTCAACTTTTGCCGATCTGTAGGCTTTGATAAATGAGGCAAGCTCACCACAATTACGCTGCGGAATTCCATGCGGTTGATGGCTTGATAAATAGGCCTCAGAGCCTCTAAGGCTTATAAATGAAACATTACATTCAGAGAAAATTTGTGGTACCAAATAGTGAGATAACAGATGTGATATCCATTTTTGCCAAAGTGAAATTGAGACTTATGAGTGGATGCTAGTAGTAACCCTTAGAACACAGCACTAGTACATAATAACCTTCTAAATGAAGATATGGCTGGTAATATTGATTTTATACCTTATTATACATGAATCTATAAGGGTCTAGTAGACCCTGTCAACTCAGATGCTGATTACAGAGCCCCCCCTTATGTAACAGTTATAAGGGAATCACATAAGGTGTTAAAAGATGGGCAACAAATTATATACATGATAAATGCTTATGCCATAGCAGAAGAAATATGTGTGTGTAATGAATACAACAAGGAGGTCTCCTAGATGTTACCCAAACTGTGAACTGTATGGAGTAGCTGGTATCACATAGCTAATTAACAAAAAGAGCCATAAGCAGTACCTAAAGTTTTGTTGCAACTTATGACAAACAGTAAAGTCTTATATATGCTTAGGATAATAATGTGAGTCTTAAATTATCAGATTACAGCAGTCTTCATATAAAGATCCCATTAGTACAATCGCTTAAATTCTTGAGAATGGGGCAGAGTAAAACACTGTTGTTTTGTAGGAGCACATAGGCAATGGTGTAAACCCATAAGACAGTTAATAACACTATCAGGGAAGATTACAGTCAGATGCTCTACCTCAAAGTTGCGGTAATAGGATTGGGAAAGTCAAGAGATCAGGACAAATTGAATCCATGTAAGCCATCCCTAAACAAACTGGGGTGTTGTAGAGCCCAAAGTAACAAAATATGTCCATCATCCGACTCCCACCTTAATTTCCCTGTTAAAGACCCATATGGGATCTGAGCACAGATTCCAGAGTCCATATTTGGGAGTTTTCCCAGCCTCTGGGAAACTTAGGTTGATGTGGCTGTAATCCAAACCTCCAGCTGGGGTCAGAGTTTCTGATGTATCGTTCTTTAGCGGTGGGCTTGGTAACTCTCTATGGTACCTCCCCTCCAATGTGCTCAGCGTGCCCTCTTCTGTGCATCTCAACACGATCAAGTGAAGCCAACTGTCGATTTCCAGTAGTAGTCACGGAGGACGGTAAGCATCCGGGACCTGCCTGTGTGGGGATCACTGCAGCATAGTCGCATCTTCAAGCGTCTGAGGTGCCGATCCTTCCATTACGACTTGAACGCCAGGTTGCTTTATCTCAGCGTTTGGGTCAGGGGTAGGTTTATCACTGATATTGCTGTTGTTGATTATGATAATCTGCTCCGCTCCTGTGTAAGCCTATCTAAATAGAACTAGGAGGATTCACTGCCTGCGACTGCTTTTCCATTTTCTTGCAGCTGCGGGAGTCAGAATGGAAAGCCTGTTCTATTGTGTTGCTTAATTGGATTCTATGTTTCTCCAAAATTGAGATGAGCTCAGCCATACTGATCTGCATGTTTTCCATCGCTCAGTTAAATTGTAGGACACAGGCCACACAATAATGGCACAGCAATTGTGAGGACAGAAGAGGCTTCAGATATAGGGGAAGGCCTCAAAATAAAAAGTCTGGAACTGATGGCTGGGGAGCCATGCTGCAATCCAAAACCCTATCTCTTGGGTAAGAGTGCCTTCAGTCGAGCTTCTGCGCCTTATTCAATGGCAAAGTTTAAATCTGAATAAATCTGAATAAAAGTGATGGATGTCTCAGGAGCTGAATCTCAGTGTGACAAGAAAGATTGCCACTGCCCGAAAGCCCCCCATATTGCAACTTTTTATTGCCGACCAAAAGTACATGAAAAGTTAGCAAAAACCCTGAGCAGACTTTTTATTTCTGGCAATGGACTCCTTACTAAAAATATTAGTATCATTATAGATAAACTATGGAATTTTTTTATAGACCTTAACATCATATATCAAGGATATAACTAATGTATTAAGGCAGTTGGAGAATTTATAACTGTTAGAAAATACAATGCTTGTTAGTATTGATGTAGAAAGTTTATATTCGAACATTAGACATGATTTGGAACTAGAACCTCACAACCATTTTCTAAAAAAATATCAATCCATTGAGAAACCCTCAGGATGAGTTTACTATTAAATTATTAGACTTTGTGCTAGCACACATTTATTTTGTATTTGATTGGAAGATTAATTTTCAAAAAGGGTGACCACCAAGGTGCTTGTTCCGCTCCAACCTATGGGATGGATAAAAAAAAAAAAAAATATTTGAATGATGATATAAACCCATTTTTTAACACAAAAGTACCTGGGCTGTAAAGAACTTAATACATTTAACTCCCTTCTAAACGGTACTCAAAGATGACTATACAATAGAGTTACTAAGAACCTATTAATAGCAAATATATAAAAGCAAATTGTAGAGAATGATACAATCAAGATATGCAATACAATTTATAAGTAAAGACATTAAACTCATGGCCTATTCACATGAAAGAGTGCAAAACAACCACAATTAGTCAATATGATAGATAGATAGATAGATAGATAGATAGATAGATAGATAGATAGATAGGGGTGGAGACAGTCAGAGATTGTGGGAAAAATGTGAGATGCTATGGATATTCAAGCTGTCAACTAAGATTCCCCTAGGTCTAAATGCAGAGTTTGATTTTTTACATTTTTGGGAATAAGTGAGAGTACGTACCATCCTTCCATCATATTCACTATACTGACAAACTCTGAACTCTATGTCCTGTTCAATTTCCCTCCATCAGCGTAAATTGCCTGCTGATCTACATTAAGACAGATGTTATAACATTTAACTAACTTAATATGAATTATATTTTCTACCCCATAAGGGCTGCAGGCTGTTTCAGCTTGGGGCAATGGTGTGGGTTTAGATATATACTGCAGCTGCCCATTCATGCTCCCCCTGGTTCAAATTCAAATTTCGAAGTTTAAAACTTTCAATTTAAAATCTGCCATGTTTGCTTTATAGCTATTATATTGGCTAATTGTGGTTGTTTTTGCATTTTTTCATGTGAATAGGCCACCAGTTTAATGTCTTTACTTATAAATTGTATTGCATATCTTGATTGTATCATTCTCTACAATTTGCTTTTATAAATTTGCTATGAATAGGTTCTTAGTAACTCTATTGTATAGTCATCTTTGAGTACCGTTTAGCAGGGAGTTAAATGTTTTAGGTTCTTTACAGCCTAGGTACTTTTGATTACATTATCTAAAAGGTGTGTTTAGTTTTACCAATGGGTGCAGAATACACCCTTTTTAAATGAGCATGTGTGCAATGTTTTCTTAAGCAGTAGTGAGTACTGCATCCAGCCGAAACGCGTATACTGGATGTTCTTTTTTTGTACCTGTGTCCTCCATGGATTTTAATACTTTTTATCATTAAAAGTTAAATTTGTACATACTTTCGTTGCTGCTTCAACCCTCCTTTCTTATTGGCTGATTTACATGTTGCCTATTTGAAGCAGCACCACCTTCAAAGTGAACGCCATTTGTTTGGCCATATCGGGACATTTTTCACAATTGCAGTTGGATACCTGCCTTCACTCTACTACGAGATACAGATGTAAGCTGTCTGCCCTCCTGCACGGATCCATAGGGTCTACGAGGTGAGAGTGGAATTTCCGGTTGTTTACCTGCTGAGAGCGGATGTACCGGAGAAACACATGGATGCCATGATTCCACCAGGACCACCCATAGAGCAAAGCAAGGGAGGTTAATTGCACATCAGGTTTCTGATGCTCACTTACCAGATGGGGCTGACAGTGACGTCACACGCCAAAACTATCGAAGTGGAGACAGAATCGCAAGCTGTGGACGCCGCAGCTTGGGAGGTATAACACCTTTCATGTTCTCCTGTTTGATTTGACTGTCTGTAGAGTAATTGTGTTTGTACAGGTATCCTTACTGCTGAAACCTACATAGTAGGATTTACCCTTGTTGTCCCTGATACAGTGACTGAATGTTACCTAAATCACTACATTAAGTCTTTACCTCGCCCGGCTTTCTCTCTGGTTGTTTTATAATGTTTTATACTTCTCTCTTATGCTTGATAAATGTTTTTAGAGCAGTACCTGCATGCATTATAGCTGATGGAAGCTCCGTCCCAACCCAAGGGGGGGGGGTTGAAATATGTTCTATTGGAACAATGTAATGTCTGATGTCACAGTGCTATGCCTACCACTCTAGAAGTGCTGATTAATGGATGTCTCCTCCTATGTGATCCTTGATAATTGCTGTGAAGAGGTGTGATTTCTTAGCACTGCATTTTTTATTTTATTTTTTATTTTGTTAATAAAATGTGGTAATCTTGCATTATAGTTTTAGACTGGTGTTTCTTTCTTTTTTAGCAGCGGTGTAACCTTAGTCATGCTTTGACAGGTTAAATATAAACTTGTCTCTTTATTTTGTAAATTATTACTATATATGTTTATGACTGCTTGCACACTGTGATTATCAAATTTACTGAGTGCAGCCCTCAATTCGAATTTTATATAGAACTTTAGATTTACCTGATTACATTTTGACAAAGTGTTAGAATAGGAAAATATTTGATGATCATTCATACCATTGACTCCAGATTAGCCAAACAAATATTAATTATTGATTAGTGCACAGTTGCAAAATTTCGAAATAATAGTTTTTTCTCTTTGTAAAACCTTGGAATCGAAATTACACATTAATATTTTTATTTTAAATAAACAATAGCAATAGCAATATTGATACATTTTGCAAATGAGTAATAATATTCTACATTGTTAATACTCCTTGAAGACAAAGATAATTACAATGTTTGGTTAATTTAAAAAAAAGATGGCTAGCATTTGATTAAAAAGAAAAAAAAAGGATGCTTGGAAAGGAGACACGACTTAAACAATCACTATGGAAACCGATATCTATAAAAGGAAGGAATGCTTAGAACGTCTCTCACCCTGATGAAGTCAAATGGGGTAACAAAACATATTGGTGAGCGGAGCTTATACACAATGTTGTATGTAAATGTGGAAAAATATTATGATAATTTATGTGTTAATGACTAAAACAGGAATGCTGGATGATATTTTTGATAACTAAAATTATAGAAAACAGAATTTTATTTTATAGCAAACATGGCTCATATGTGGATGTTACTGATTATGAACTCTGAGCAAATGATTAATTAGATATAGGGCTGTTAGCAAGAAATAGGCAGAGGGTTTAATTTACCATGGATGCTGGCAAGCAGGAGGTTGCATTTGAGCAGCAAGGCATGCAAGTTGTGGTATAGGAAATCCAGTACCCCTACCCTCATTGACTGGAATTGTGATTGACGATCATAATTGCTCACTTACA